>NC_051178.1:99501411-99859113 GCF_013339695.2 Rhipicephalus sanguineus
AAATTATTTTGTGATGTTCACTGCAGTTCGTTTGATATAGGGCAGATAAGGAATCAAGGAAAGGCCGACATGTTAACTATACTACGTGGCTTTTACTACACTACAAATGGGGAGGGGAATTAGCGAGTAGAAGAAATAAAGAGCTTTGCTGACGTGTGGTGAGTCCAGGCTCCTAAGATTCGTTATTTAAAAGCCTGATCACATTTAGAGAAGCGAAAACGCTGCAACGTCTTATTTTTTCCTTGTTTTTCTGTTGTATTCTCCAGAATTTCTCAAAGCCCCATAGAAAGAACCGAAAATACATTCGCGCTATGGAAGGAGTAAGTTTTGCTAGGACTTTCGCTATAAGAGTCCCAGACAGCACACATCGTCGTGCCGAGATTGCTTTTACGGCGGCTGTGCGAGGCCCAGCCACGGCCCAATGATATTGGCAGTGAGCCATTAATGGCTGAGCCGTTGAATTTAGCCGGCAATATTGGGCCAGTTTTGCCGGCCTTCATCCAGTATTTGGTTTTCACCGACACTACTGGGTCTGTTTTGCCGGCGTTTGTCTGATATCGGCTGAGCCAGTGGCTGTCATCGGCAAATATTGGGCCAGTTTTGCCATCCTTCCGCCTATGACGACTGAGCCATTGATTTACACCGGCTAATATTGGGCCACTTTTGTCGTTCTTCAGCCGACGTTGGCTGAGCCGTTGGCTTTCATCGGCTAATATTGTGCCCATTTTGCCATCCTTCTGACAGTGTGGAGCTCATTCAGTGTTTTTACCGGCAAATTCGGCCCTTCTTGCCGCCCGCTGTGCTCGACCTGATAATTAGGATCCGATCAAAATAAGCAATAGCGAAATTCCATTTATACATTTCATGTATCAATTAGACGTCGAGCGTTTTACGTATGCGTTTGATTGTGGGAGCATCACGCGTGCAAGCTTCTAAGTACTTTTGTTCGTGTCATTTCCTTCTTCATAAACACAGGGTCAAAAAGAAACTTCCAGGTCTGCGCGAAATGCGCAGTGCTGTCACAGCGAAAGCTGGAATAGCGGCATTTCAAGAGCCCGTTGTATACTGTCTTGGGGCTAATAATACAAGTACACTAGGAAGGTACCCACTAGGCCATAAATCATAATTCATGTGTAGTTAGGAAGCACCCACTACACCATTATTCTTCATTGTGTGGAGAAGCGAGGTATCATCTGCACATCTGTAGGGCATTATGTGGACTTTGTTTGTGTCGATGCCCACGTCGTTGACCAGTTATCCACCGCTATCCAAATGTTGAAACTGTATAACACCTGCCACGAACTTATTGGATGAAATTTACCATACTTCGCTTTCGTAAATGTTTTTGCCACTGGTTGCCCGACTCCACTAATATATCATGCATCACGATTCGTCCAAATATTCCAGCACGAATATTTTTAGCATGAGAGATTTGCTGTTAATACTGGTTCTGTGCATAAACCGAACGGCACATAAACAGAACTTGACATTTACAATGATATATCGATGGCATCCTTTCAGACGCTGACTGTGTGGCGCGAGTGCACATGAACCACGCGGATAGTTTCCTATCCATAGCAACGTTGCTTGTTGGGCGAGTTGGAACGAGTCAGTCATAACGTAGTTCAGCGCAAAAAACAGGCAACAGACGAGTGAGAGGACAAGGACACAGCGCATTCTTCCAACTAAAGTTTATTGGATTGGGACGCATGTATATATACACACAGGGAAAGAAAGAAAAGAAAAAAAGAAAAAAACCAGGAAGTAAAAACCGAAAGGTGAAAAGAAGAAAAGTGCCGATAAGTCACACACGTGTGCCAACACCGCCCCCCTTCCCATGTCTCGCCAAAAACAAAAGCTCTTTGTCAGAAAGATGCAAGGAAGGCATGCTTACGCATGCGTCCCCAGACCGTTTAATTTCCTCAGCCTCGATGATTTCCCTCACCCTTTGGTGATGCGTTTTTGCAACGTCAGGGCATCTGTATAGGGTCGTGCATTGCTCCGATCCTTAGCGACCTGTTCTTGGCCCGCATTGATAGGAAACTGGAAAACTAGTTACAAGGGGCTAGCGTTGTGAAAATTTTCCGGTATGTGGACGATTTTTTGGTTTTTCACTCGGCAGATTTGGTACGTTGCGAACAGAATGCCATGTCTATCTTGAAGGTCTTCCAGGACGAGCTCCAACCCCTTGAGGCCACGTATGAGCTCCCTGAAGGTGACACCATCAAGTTTCTAGACTTGAGGCTGTTTTTTTCGAGACATCACACCTGTTGGCGGTATGAGCCTCGTGCTCAGAAGCCATTGCTGCCTTTCTCGTCGGGCCACTCGAAGCTGGTGAAAAGGGCAATAGCGCACTCGGCCTTGCAGAAGGCCCTGTGCAAGTCGTGTCACCACAAGGTGGATGACGCCTTTCTGGAGCAGATGTCCCGCCTTAGGGTCGCAGGTTACACGCCGGACGTAGTGTCGTCTGTTACTGAAGGCTTCCTTAGGGATGTCAGGGACCCCAGGAGGAAGGAGGAGCGCAGAGTAAGATGGAGGGCGCAAGATAAGCAGAAGATAGCTGTGGTGCCCTATGTGCATGATGTCTCGCACAGCGCTGGGGTTCGCGTGGTTTTTTCGGCCCCTGAAAAGCTTTCGGGCTTGTGCAGTTCGACCTCTCGGGTGAAAGAAAAACGAGGCTGCACCACAGACCATAAGCAAAGTTCGTTCCATGCGTTCAAGGCGTTGTGTACGCCATCCCTCTGACGTGTGGTAGAAAGTACGTGGGTCAGACGGACGTTGCCTGAACGAGAGGCTCCGTGAGCACTACTACAGCGTCCAAACGACAGTATCGGGGCACCTCGGCATCCACGTGCGGGATTGTGAGTGTAGGCCCCTCTTTGAAAACACTGCGGTCCTTGCACGCAGTCGGGACCAAAGGGTAAGGGAAATCATCGAGGCTGAGGAAATTAAACGGTCTGGGGACGCATGCGTAAGCACGCCTTCCCTGCATCTTTCTGACAAAGAGCTTTTGTTTTTGGCGAGACATGGGAAGGGGGGCGGTGTTGGCACACGTGTGTGACTTATCGGCACTTTTCTTCTTTTCACCTCTCGGTTTTTACTTCCTGTTTTTTTTTCTTTTTTCTTTTCTTTCTTTCCCTGTGTGTATATATACATGCGTCCCAATCCAATAAACTTTAGTTGGAAGAATGCGCTGTGTCCTTGTCCTCTCACTCGTCTGTTGCCTGTTTTTTGCGCTGAACTACGTTATGACTTCCTATCCATGTGTGTACTCGTATTTGCACACACGGGTATTGTGCTCAACAAGCGCATTTGCTTCTGCGATATCTCATAATTTTACCTTCCCAAAGTACTAAAGATCTCGACGATCCTTGTTGCTAAGCTAGTTGGCTCATTACTTGAGAAATATAGGTATGCCCCGCCATGGTGGTCTAGTGGTTATGACGCTCGACTGCTGACCCGAAGGTGGCGGGATCGAATCACGGCCGCGGCGGCTGCATTTTCTGTAGAGGCGAAAATGTTTGAGGCCCGTGTACTTAGATTTAGGTGCACGTTGAAGAACCCCAGGTGGTCGAAATTTCGGGACCCCTAAACTACGGCGTCTCTCATAATCAAATCGTGGTTTTGGACGTTAAACCCCAGATATTATTATTAGAAAAATAGGTATGGTGCCAAAGTTGCGGAGACAAAGTTAACACACGAATTGAAAAACACGTTTTTACCACGTGTTTGTCAGTTCACGCCACGTGTTTGCCAGTTAGTGGCTTCTCTTAGACACCGTCTTTTTGCTCCATACCTATTGTTCTCAAGTAGAGATCTCATTCATCGAGTGTTTCTCACGTGCTTTTAGAAACAGTCGCATTTAATAGTGTTATTATTATTGCACGTGAAATAGGATAAAAATGCAGTTCCAACGCGGTGCACGCAAATTTTTCAGGTACCTACACATTCAGACAAGCGATGCATTGAAAATTTGACGAACGCTTTTCTCAAACGGCATGCTCAGAGACGACATGGACGACACCATTCTCAAAGGCTAAGCCGTGCTCCTGAGACGAGAGAACTGGGATCTTAAAGCTATAGCGTTAAAGAGCTCATTTCGCAAAAATTCCGGTGTCGGCGTCGGTGAAGGCGTCATTGGTTGTGAGCGAAAAATCATTATTTTGTCCGTGACCGAAAAATCCAGAAACATGCAAACAAAATAAAAATGTTCGGGTTCGAGTGAAAACTGACCCCAGGCCGTCTGCGTGGATAGCAGGTGTTCTACCACGGAGCCACGCAGTTTCTTGAAATTGCTTCGGAAACAAACGCTATAATAATGTCATGTCGTCGAAAGAGTTTCCTTAACAGATGTAATATTGCGTGCCAGAAGCATAGATCTCCGCCAGGCGTGAAAACATGTGAATTGCGCAAAGAGTGGGTGTTTTAAAGGCCCACCCATCACAGAGCGCTCAGACATATTAGTCATCATCAACAGCAAAACCATCAACAAAGTGAACAGCTGCGTAGATCGCGTGTGGCCGTATGGACGCGTAGTGGCCCCTTCGCTGATTCGCAAAAGGAATAGTTATGGCCTAATGGGCACTTAACAAGTGTACATGTCGTAGGCATTCTAGGATGCTTTGAAACGGCCAATGTTACGCGCACAGTCGCTCGTTTGCTTACGGCACGGTTGAGGCGTGCACCGAAAACCGCGGCTAGGTAAGCAGTTGTGAAGGCGATGCGCCCGCGGCCCGATTAAGCTATCGCGTGCTACTCTTGAAGGTGATGCTCAAGCGTAGTTTTTTTCGTCTTCTTCAAGTCCTACCTCGCTCCATCTACCCTCTCGTTCAGCGTCACTGTCGCGAAACTCGCTTGACCAGGCAGTGTAGGTTAGCCATCCCCACGGAGGGGTAATCGTTGCTGCGAGAGCAGCTTTTTTCGCTCCGGCCAGCAGAATTAAAAAAAAGTGTCGGTGTGTGGACATGTGTGGCGGAAAGCCAAAATTGTGAGCGAGACGTATACGCTGCAGGATTCTGGCGCTATATTCGGCAGAGATCACCGCAGCGAGCAACCAGTGGTCCCATGCTCCCATATTGGACTTACTCGCCTCATATAAGGCCACGTGTTGACTGCCCTTTCGTCTCATCAGATTTTTGTTGTGTTCTTATCGCGCATTTGCTATTGACCGTCCGTTTTTGTGTGTGCTGTTACTATTGTGCACTTGCATTTTTTATTCGCTCGTGTTCTTACCGATCCAACGGGCACACGTGAGAGGTTTTCATGCACGATTCGATTCCGTTACAATCTTAACTTGAGATTGGCGATGCGTGTCATCTTGTTCAGATGAAGAGATCATGGGATGGATCTTGTGGTACCACTCGCGATGTTTGTCACTTCGCGCAGTAGTTTTTTCATGTTTTTGCCCGTGAGTTATCATTGAAAAAATGTAATTTCGCCTTAAAGGGTAACGGTACTTTAATTGCCACTCATGTGTTGAGAATGCCTAACATTTGCGAACTAACCCAAACTTATTATTCAGTGAATTCGGTAAACATGGGGGGGGGGGGGGGGGGGGAGTCCCTCTCTGCAAGTAATTAGCACACGCGTACACGTACTCTCCTAGTCTGGTTGCCACTTTTAATCTCGCTTTTTCGCCGGGCCGCCTAACATTTTCTTTGTGTTCGTATTGTTCATCGTTAATCCCACTTTAACGCTTTCTTCGTTTACGCCTTCAGTATTTTTTGTGGTCACCCTCATTGCTGAAAATCGGGATATCGTTCGCAAAGTATCAGTAGGTCAGATATTCTCCGTTAATCCTTATTCCTATTCTTTTCCGTTCTAGTTTTTTAAATATTTATTGTGAGCTTGCCGTGAATAACATCGAAGAAATTGTCACTCTTCGCCTGACCCCATTCTCGATCAGGATTTTCTTGTTTTTCTTGGCGAATGCGGTGGCCGAATGATTGTTTTACATGTTTTAACGCGATACTGTTAAAGAGCTCGTATAGCAGAAATTCCACCGTCGGCGTCGGCGTCGGTATCAGCGTCGGCACCGTTGGTTGTGAGCGAAAAATCATCATCTTGTCCGTGACCGAAAAATCGAAAAAGCTGCAAATAAAATAAATAATAAAAATGTTGCGTCTGAGTGAGAATCGAACCCAGGCCATCAACACGGCAAGCAGATGTTCCATCATACAGCCACGCCTCTGCTTGGAGTTGCACTGAAAGTAACTTTCATGCTTCCGAAAAATACGCGTCCTGTATACAGGTGTCATGGTACGAGATGTAATATCGCAGCAGTATTGCTCGGTACAAGCGTACATTGCCATCGGGCGCCACACCATGTCAATATCATAACGACTTGGGGGTTTAAAGACAGCCACCCATTACAAAAGACACACACATTACTGCGCGTATTCCCTTAAGGCCACGTAGTGGGTGCATCGCAACTTCGAAAAATTTCTCGAGCACAATTGCTCCTGGTTTAAAGCATGCTACCCATTACATAAAGCACACAGCTTAGTGCGCGCACTCTGTTAAGCACTCGTAGTGTTCGAAGTGCGCACTAAGGGCAGGATAAGGCGAAGCTTAAGCCTCCCCCAATTTTTATATGGTATGTACAAACGTTTAGGCATACTTTGTGGCATAATTATTCCGGAACTGCTGGCGTGTGTTCATATGTGTGAATAAATTTGTGTTTATCACCTTGCATATGAGTTGCTCCTTCATTCCAGACGCATGCGTAGTTGCTACTGCAGGCCTTACATCCCTTTAGTTGTGGGGAGAAATGACTTTCCTTCTCGGCCTTGCATGGTTTCACAGAATCCAGGGTCTCAGTTGCACACCAAAACCCCAGTGGAGCAGTTGTTGTAATTACGAAGCATTTTCCGAATACGGCGCCAATGGTAGTCGATGAATGCCGTTGGGCTGCCAGTAGGCTATTCTAGCACTTGTGACTTACAGTGCAGTAACTACAGTAATACCAAAATACCGTGGTGGGCACGCAGCCTTGTTACTTTATAGCTCGTTTATCAGCCTCTCCAATAAAGTTGTGGCACGTTCACACCAAACGCGGAGCACGCAAGCGGGCAAGCGGATTTTCAAAGCGGAGAGGCAGTGAGGCCGCGCGGCTGTTCAGACCGACCGCGTTGCCTTCTGCCCGCTCCGCCGCGGGGATGGAGCAATCCACCAATCCACGGTGGACATGTCGCCATCATGCGGCACCACGCAATAAAACGCGCGCGCTTCTTGTGCCCTGATTGGCTGCAGCCAAAGCGGCCAACTTTTCCGAGCGGAGAAAATCGGTCCAGGAGCGATCCGGGCAAGTGGCCGCGGGTTTTCCGCTTTTGCGGATAATCCGCGTCCGCTTTGCGGATCCGCCTTTCCGCTTTCCGGATTCACTTCTCCGCTTTCCGGATTCCGCGCTCGGTGTGAACGCGTCTTTACTGTACGCATCGAGCAACTAGCGCCGGTGTCACCGTCTAAACTATCTACGCGGAGACAACGACGGCAGGGTATTAATGTACTTACCGCACGCTAAACTACCACTGCTGAAACATCATTATGGCGGGTGCGAACTGTCACACCGGCGGCTTCCCGAAGCCGATTTGCCGACGTGGGGCCAATATTGCTGCCGACATTTGGCGATGTAGGGCCGAGATCGCACTAATGTCGGCGTGGTGTCCGGGGGGAGCGATGAAAAAATATAACTTAAAAAATCACAGCATATGCACGGAGTGAATGATGATGAGTGAGCGAAGCTGCGGAGGGTCATCGGTAAACCGTGAGTCTTCCGTGAATTCTGCCCAGTACACCATCACCGACGTGAGATCGGGCGCGTTTATACTAAAGGTTCGATGAGTTATGACGACTTGCAGCTCACTTTAATTTTACATGTACGTTGTGAATTTTCATTGTTTAGAAAACCATTGCTTTATAAAACATCTGGCGTTTTTCGTTAAGCAGCTGGCGTCTTTTCGTTTTGCTTTAGAAACATCTGGCGTTCTTTCGTTTTGCTTTTAGAAAACATCTGGCGTCTTTCGTTGGTTTATTTCATCAATCAACGGCGTTTTGAACAAAATTTTTATTGTTTAATCACGCACAAGAGAAATCTCACCAGGCACTACCTTGGAGGTAAACAATGGCTGCTAATGGGAATGAGAGACAGAAGAAGTCGGCTTTTAGCTAACACTTACACTTCTACTTCTACTAACGTTTCCTACTGGAACATGCCAATGGCTGCTAATGGGGAATGAGAGACAGAAGAATTCGGGTTTTAGTTAACGCGAACGCTGCAAATTTTTTATTGTTCAACAACGCACAGGAAAAATCTCCCACCGGCACCACCTTGGAGGTCAAGATCGGGTACTAGCGTTACTGGTTACGCACTACTACGACTACGAGGGACGAACGGGTGCCGCCTTAAGGAGCTTCGCCCCTAAAAACATTGCTGATCCCTCCGTCATAGGAATCGGTATAACATAAAAATGAAACGTGTCTTCACAGAAGTTGTGCTTATCGTGTAGTGAGGTATGAGAGCTTCTAGAATGTCTATTGGTGTTTGGCAGCTATAGCACCGTTTGACGTGGATGCACCCATGTTGACGCCTAGTGGCAGGTCTCCATCGCGACGACTAACGCCCATGATCATGATTAAACCGCTGTGGTAAACGAAGTTGTGAACGTGTATTTGGACACAGCGAATACCGCGTAGAGATGACATCAACAAGTTCATAATCAACACTGATACTCGATATGCACTCCTTCAAAGCGTCGTGAAATGCGAAGAGAAACGCTACACGCGTCGTGTCTTCCTTGCAGCCTGGCGGTTACTTCTCACAGGGCGAGCGGGTAACGCGGTGCGACAGCCAGGCAAGCGTCGGAGTCTCGGAGAGCTATTTTAGGGGCGAAGCTCCTTAAGGCGGTACCCGTTCGTCCCTCGCAGTCGTCGTCGTCGTAGTAGTGGTAGTAGTAGTAGTCGTAGTCCGTAACAAGTCTTACGCTTTGACCTCCAAGGTGGTGCCGGTGGGAGATTCTTCCTGTGCGTTGTTGAATAATAAAAAATTCGCAGCGTGCGCGTTAACTAAAAGCCGAATTCTTCTGCCTCTTATTCCCCATTAGCAGCCATTGGCATGTTCCAGTAGGAAACGTTAGTAGAAGTAGAAGAGTAAGTGTTAGCTAAAAGCCGACTTCTTCTGTCTCTCATTCCCATTAGCAGCCATTGTTTACCTCCAAGGTAGTGCCTGGTGAGATTTCTCCTGTGCGTGATTAAACAATAAAAATTTTGTTCAAAACACCGTTGATTGATGAAATAAACCAGCGAAAGACGCCAGATGTTTTGTAAAAGCAGAACGAAAGAGCGCCAGATGTTTCTATAGGAAAACGAAAAGACGCCAGCTGCTTAACGAAAGAGGCCAGATTTTTCTAAAGCAATGGTTTTTCTAAACAATGAAAATTCACAGCGTACATGTAAAATTAAAGTGAGCTGCAAGTCGTCATAACTCATCGAACCTTTAGTATAAACGCGCCCGATCTCACGTCGGTGATGATGTACTGGGCAGAATTCACGGAAGATTCACGGTTTTACCGATGAACCTCCACAGCTTCGCCCACTCATCATTATTCACTCCGTGGATATGCTGTGATTTTTTTCGATATGAATGGATGCTATGAGCGAGGCTTGGGCTAACGTTGTCACTTCACGGTGTGTTAAAGCGTTGACGAAATTGAACTTGTATTGGAAACGCGCCAAATGGAAGGGTCGTAGCAACGGCAAGTTTTTCTTCGAGCCTGGTGGCCCAGATGTCACCTCCCCTTTATAGAGGGGACGCTCACAGCATCCATTCAACAATCTAAGAACACTGTGAAAGGAAAGTGTGAAAGATAAAAGGCGCGTTCATGTAGCCTCCGCAATGTGTGCGGCGGTAGCTCCGTGGCCTAAAAGCCTGCCAGCCATCGTCGCGGACAGAGAGGTCATGGGTTCGACTCCCGTCGACGGAATTCTTGCTTATGGTTTTTTCTTTGCCATGTGATAGCGTTCATTTTGCTGACGTATTTCCGTGACGGAAATATGTCATGAAAGTGTTGGTGGACCCCGGCGTAAAACACTTTAATGTAAAAAAGTCACAGTTTCGCCGCAAGGGCAAAGCAATGAATGCGATAGCAAGAAAGTAATGTTATACGAAGTGAGGCTCGCCAATGGATACTCTCAGTTTGAACAGCGCTCCTCTTGCAAAGGCGGCTGAAGAAGCGAATGAAACTAGCGTGCTTCAAGTGTCGAGCTGTGGCACTTGATAGTTCGCGCTCATCTGTTTGTTCGTTTAGCGGCGTCCCTTGAGTTCGAGTGCATTTCGTACGCTCCGTAACATGAGCGCGGACATCACGGTGAAAACTTGAAACATCTCTCTTTCCTTCACCGCGAGAAAACCACGCGAGCAGACAACGGAAGGGTAAGATTCTCTCTGCGCAAATATAAGAAGAAGTGAGCGAGCGAGCCGACGTCCTTTAAATGCGCCCGTCGCGCTCCTAGCGCCATCTCGCTGGTAATGAAGAAACGCTTAGGCCTGCCGTCGCTGAGCCCGTCCAGCGGTAAAGGGTGTGTATATAACGCTCGCCGTTAGCTACCTGGAGGATCCGCGTTTCATGGCGTAGTGGGTAGCGCCACTCGTTGCGGAGCAAGAGGTCCCTGGTTCGATTCCGCGCTTCGGAGGCATTTTTGTGAATTATTTTTCTTTGGGGCTTTTATGCATATATACATACTTATACATATACGGTGAATGACGGCGGCGACGGCGACGACAACGGCAAAATGCAGCCGAGACTGTCCGTAAAATTGCTATCGCAATGAAACGCAAGCAGGTACAAGCAAGGAATAAGGGGTTACGGGTCGCAGAAGCTGGCGCGATGCGTGGAACGATGCGTCGCAATCGAAGTTGCATTGTGTGAACGAGAGCACCGAGACATCCTGAAAGCAAAACGTGCAGCTTATAAGCGCGAGCAGGAAACACTACATATAATATAAAATGCAAAATGCTCTTTAAAACGCAATGGATAGTAAACGAAAACAAGAAACAGTGTGCTATTTTCTACTCTAGCGCTTGTTTCGCATGTTTCCCCGTTCTCGACAGTCCAACAGATACATGTATCGCGCGGCACCTGGCTTACTGCAACCTATAAATATATTCCAGTCCCCCTATTCCGGTTGATCCATCGAGCTGAGCAAGGCGCCAAGACCCCAAGTCCCCTTGGTTGCCTAGTGGAGCCCTACCCAACCACTCAAATAACCGTCAATAAATAAAATTTCTTTCCCTCAGTTCATACTCTTTCTTGTTTTGCTTTTACAAACAGTTTACGATTTGAAACCTGCGCATAACGAAATATTTCTAGTGCTTGTGCAAGCTTTCATATAGTTCAAAGTTTCGAGCTTGAGCATAATGAGCTTATATATCAGTTTTTTATGTGATTGTTTTCTTTCTCTAGAGGGTTCCAATGATCAAGAAAAGCTACTCACATTCATGGCTGAGCCAATTAACAATAACGGCTACGTGGTAGGTCACGCGAGAACACCGCACTGGAGGATGCTCGAGAGCCCTCATTTATTCACCCACCAAACTTTGCCACGTGTCTCTCATTAGTACGCTTCCTTGTGCGCTATCCATTAATTTGCGCTGCTCGCTTGCTTCCGCACCCAAACTTTAGGGCCAGACTGAGGTTCTGTCAATTTATTTATTTGGGTTATAGTTAACTTATAATCGGACTTATTTGCCTGCTTTCGCCGCTTCTCATTGGACACGCTTTGTCCCACGTCAGCCGCTACATCATCACAACGGCAGCCGCTATACGTTGAATATTATATATAATTATACGAGTGGTAATGCCCTTTCTTTATTTAATAATAAACATGTGTGTTAAACAGGGTGGTTTCCATCGCGTTTGTAGATATTTTCTACGTCACTACTTATTTGCCTTGACGTCTGTGTTATTTGCTTTTCTTTTTCTTTCCCTTTCCTTTCCCCTATCAACGTTTCCCCCTTCCCGAAGCAGCAGGCAGGCAGGCGTTGTGCCCCTTTAGGTGGTAGTTGTCAGCCTGTTACCTTCTTATTTCATCTGTCTTCGTGTTTTCTATGGATCCCCACCAAATAATAATACTAATAATAATAATAGTAATAATAATAATAATAATAATAATAATAATAATAATAATAATAATAATAATAATAATAATAATAATAATAATAATAATAGAATTTGTGAAAAAGAAACAAATAATGGATTGCTTTTCTAAGAGAAGAATATTCTAGGGATATACAGATTTCTTTGTTATCACTATATGACAAAATAGGAGCTCTTACAGAAACTTGCTCGTTTTCGCTTCACCTTTCAATATCACAAAAGCAGCGCTTTCCCACCATTCAAAGCTGGCTTCAAAAACGTGGTATAAGGATAGGGGAGCGAGGCTGGTAGTGTAACATATGCATAAAAGACATTAGCGGCTTTGTTTCGAAGTACTTCCTAATTCCACTTCAAGCGAAGTTTTAATTTTCTATATTGTTTTCAGTTTGCTTATCCCACCGCCTCGGATTAGCTTGCTTTCTTGAAGGCAAAACATTTTTGATGTAAGAGCTGCCATTGTGCCAATCAGCGCGGGGGTGACGCATGAAAAATATTCGCTCTTTCAGATCTAGTTTTCTTTCCTGCACTAAGATTAAATGTATGTTTTTGTATGAAATATGTCGCTCTATATTTATTTTATTTAGAACCATATTATTCATAAAAACTTGATAGAACAAAACATAAAAGTTTGTTTCTTGAAAGAGATACGACCTCTCGCTCAAACTTGCGCCACAAACGGGCGAATTAAGCTTTCGTGGAAAAGGTCCTTATGCGATATAAGCACTCATCTCTCGTCTCGTTATTTTGGCTTCGCTGGAGACCCGGCAACAGTTGCAACAGTTCGCACTCAGACAGGATTCCATTCGGCCCGAAGTGTATCGATCTGCAGTGAGGCACGTATGTTGCGCCGTGTCGTAAGAAGACTCTATAATCTGTACCATATCATACCCCCGTTGATTTCTTCTGCTAGTAGGCGTATTTTGCAGCTTCTCCGAGCGCACGACTACTGAGCCCGAAATCGTCCATCTCTCCAGACATCTGTTGACAACATCTGTCAACGTGTGTTGACAGTTAGTCAACATTGACTAACTGTGAGCCCACGACGCCATGCCGTCTCGCATGTTATCGCAACACACTTTAATGTTTCCCGTTTTGAAGTGACGTCACTGTTTTATGAGGACACCGTTTCACCACATTTGTGCAACGGCTGCTACGAATGATTGCCCTAACCGTACGCACATTGACCTTTCTTAGCTTACTTTTATCCTCATTACGCGCTGAAGCAGCCGAGTGATCTGCTTGAATGGTCTGGCTTGAAGGCTGCTGCAACATGTGCAAGATGTTGGCGAACCAGCGTCAGCAACGTCCAAGCCTCTAGATACTTTCCATATAGAATTTTGCGAGAACGAGAGAGCATCGCGTGAGGCCGGGAAGGTTCGTCGGAGATTAAACAATGACGTCGCTTCTCACATACGTTTCATGTGTTGCGGCTTTTGAAGGGCGAAAGCGTGAACTGTACGCTAAGCGATTTCCGCTCCTAATATTTCATGATGTAACAGTTAAGAGCATTCAAGTGCTCACATTGGCAGCCTTGCTTTCCAACAGAATACTTCCACAAGATGCTGGTCCCTTTCCCGCCCCAGTGCCGGCTGTCGAAGCAGATATGTGTCCTTGTTAGCGTGCCTACCGTGCTTCCCTCTCATCTTTATCTTCGAAGTTTTCTTTACGAATTCTGCGGGAAAGAACACCGGTGGCATGAATTTCTAGAGTAAAATACTCGCCATGCAGTTGGTGCAACCTTCCAGGTATATATATGTACATATATATATATATATATATATATATATATATATATATATATATATATATATATATATATATATATATATATATATATATATATATATATATATATATATATATATATTGTAACGAGACTTGCGAAGCAATAGGTCACAATGTTTACTGCAAACCTCAAGTATCTCTCCTGAACGCAGCCATTATTGTCCTTCCTTCTCTACCGGACAACCACCGTGCCTCACACCCACTATCCCAACGTCTTCTTTTCCGTCTTTCCCTTCGCGTCAACACAGTTGTTATCCAACTGCTACAACACCACCATGCTACAACAGTGCTGCGAGCCACTTACAACGAACTTCACCTGCTTCGTGCTGAGCACGAAGGTAGAGCCCTGAGGTAGGCCACTACGGCCATGGTAGTTCACAGGCTCCACAGGCGGAAAGCTCGTCTCTACAATCGCCGCAGGAAGCACCTAGCCTCAGCAATCACACGCACCGCTTCTCTCTCGGAACATGGTCAGGCATAGCAAAAGTAACAGTGCAACTGGGTGCCTGAGCTCTCCTTCTGAAGCTCTGATAGACACCGGCGCCAGTCTGTCCTTTCTGCGTGAAGATTTCTTCGCACCTGGCGCACTGCTAGATGACCAGAGAAGCCCCGGTCCTTCAGTGCTATTCCTTGCCGATGGAACTTTCGTGCAGCCACTCGGTGAGACCTGTGGAGTAGTTTCAGCGTTTGGAAAAACGACACGACTGTCGTTTGTGGTAGTGTGCGACCTGATTGCTCCTGTGATCTTAGTCTGCAACTGGTGCTTAGGCTGCAACTGGAGACTCTCACACACCGGTGGAGCAAGTGGTTGCACGAACGCTGCGTTGACTTTACAGAAATTTTGAGGGAGCTACTTACATGGGATACGAGTAGTCGTCCTCTGCTACACAACGTTTTTCGCTGTCTGTGGCACCGAATCCGTGTGCCAAGAAGCTTTCCGTCGGCTCGACGGACGACACGGGCTGTGTCGTTTATGGACTGCAACAAGACGAAAACGTCAACGCCAGACTGTGCACCACTCGCGTCGTGGCAGGTCACCTTAGCGTCATCGGTCACCATACCTGTCTGATCCGCTGTCTGGGTCCCTGTTCACTTGGATGGCAAGACTAACTTTGATGGCGACATCTTAATAGAACCTTTCTTGTGCTCCCGGCCGTCGTTGGAGTTTGCCACACCACGGGCTGTTGTCTCATGCTCACGAGGTAATTTCAGTACATTTGTTCTGAACTTATCCGATGATGATTCGCATCTGAACGCCGGTACAGTTCTCGGCGAGTGCACTACCCCTTCTCAACCTGCTGTCCTTGCCACGGTACAAGCGGTGCATTATTCGCCTAGCAACAACTGCCAACTTAACTGGGATGACTTCCACTTCGGCCCGGACTTAATGTCTTCACGAAAACATGACATACAGTTGTTGATGCAGAAATATCGGCGCTGCATCGCGGTTACGCAAAAAGAACTTGGTTGCACGAACGTATTGCGACACACGGTTCATACAGGCTCCCATCCACCCATACGCCGCAATCCACGTCACCTTTCCATGGCAGCACGAGCACAAATCTCAGCCCATGCAGAAGACATGCTCGAACGTGGCATTATTTCTCTTTCGTCAAGCCCATGGTTCTCGCCCGTGGTCCTGGTGAAAAAGACGGTACAACTCGATTTTGCGTGGACTACCGCCGATTGAACAGTGTCACAAAGCCCGACGTCTATCCCCTCCCTCGTCTCGACGACGCTTTAGATCGCATACACGGGGCACAGTTCATCACCATCTTGGACCTGCTCTCCGGATACTGGCAAGCGGAGCTAGATCCTGAAGACTCAGAAAAAAGTGCCTTCATAAACCCTGATGGCCTATATCAATTTAACCGCCTTCCTTTTGGCCTTTGCAATGGTCCCGCGACATTTCAAAGGCTTATGGATCGCGTTCTTGGGCACTTAAAGTGGAGCATGGCCCTGGTGTACTTAGATGACATCATCGTTTACGCTCCAACATTCGAGGAGCACCAAAAAAGGCTCGAGCTCGTATTGAGTGCCCTCGAAAGGGCAAATCTCCGGATAAAGCCTTCTAAATGTTGCTTTGGCTTCTCCGAAGTTACGTATTTGGGCCATATTGTATGTAACGGTATGGAGAGCTGGGCGAGTTGGTTTGAGGAAATTCTTGGAAACATTTCGTCGCGCACACACAAGACGAAAACGAAAGGCGAGTTCGCGCCCGTTTGTCTTCCCGCCTTTCGTTTTCGTCTTCTGTGTGCGCGCCGAAATGTTTCCAAGAATGTCATATTGAATGTGCTCGCGGCCTCAGCCCTGTCCCGTCCAAAGTAAGCGCACTGGCCACCATTCCGCCTCCGACTATGGCTAACCAACTCAAAAGTTTCTTGGGATTTGCGTCCTATTTCCGCCACTTTGTCCCTGGCTTCGCAGTACGCAGCAACCCGCTCACATCCATGGACTCCGATTCCGGAATTTCTGCGGAACTAGCTCTGATTGCTCTGAATGCTGAATCGCACGTACGTATGAAAACTGTTGTATGTGAATAGATGTAGATATTTTGTGTTAATGTATAAATGGAAAAGTGTTCAGATGTTGTATATACATGTATATGTGGACATAGAAGCGTGTGAATATGTATTTTTTTCCTTCTTTTTGCATACATGCTGTATGTTTTGTAGCCAAACCAAGGGGACAGGAACCTCGTCAAGCTGCTGTTTTGCAGCTTTTTGTTCCTTGCACTTGCGTTTTCTTTTTTCCTGTAAAAAGGAAATGCGAAATAAACTTGAAACTTGAAAAACTTGAACTTGAATGTACTACTCAAGAAGGGTACAAAATGGTACTGGGGTCAAGAGCAAGAAGCCGCCTTCGCCGACCTTAAAAGTGCGTTGCAGTCGCTACGCACGCTAGCCCACTACAGGGAGGACGCGCACGTAATCATCCATCTGACGCCAGCAGTCTTGGACTTGGAGCTGTTTTACTGCAAGCCGACCCTGATATCCCACCAGCGCCCCGTCGCCTATGCTAGTCGACGGTTAAATGAGCCTGAAAGTCGATACCATGAGCCTGAATTAGAGTGCCTAGCGGTAGTTTTGGCGGTGGAAAAATTCAGGCCCTACGTATACGGCAAGTAGTTCACCATTGTTACCGACAATAGCGCTCTCCGCTGGCTTCAAGCAAAGAAAGACCTCAGCGCGAAATTTGCACGTTCGAAATTTGCAACTAAATCTAAGAACACGGATGTTCTTTGTATTTCGCCCACATTGAAATGTAGCCACCGTTTCCAGAAATCAAACCACCGCCCTCAAGCTTAGCCGCGCAACGCCTCACGTGCTAACCTACCAGCGCGTGTCGCAGAATTAGGCTGTCTGGCAGGGTATGCTCTGTTGTGATCCAGAAGTAAATATCACCAGAATACTAGATTAAACTAATACCTTGCATCGAATCATATGTGTTCTTGCTGACAGTGATCACTGCTTACGAAAGGCATGCATATAGATCGCATCGTGGTATCAGAAATGAAAGAGCATCGCGGAAGTGACGTGAAAACAATGCAGACATTTTCGCAGGCACGATGTCTTACTCAGAACAAAGCGAAATGTTCTTCATTTCCGCACAAGATTGCTACGTTTCCGCTCATGCATTTCTTTATTGGCCAGGGTTATCATACGTCGCAACAAAAATAACAAATAAACATGCGCTTACATCTCCACGGCTGGCGGACTCTCTATATTTAAAGGTACTATTAACGCTTTTCTACGCTTAATAAGGCGAAAGCCTTATGTGGACGCTACACTTGAGAAACGCTGCGCGCGGTACAAAAAACCACATGACCTCAGTGAGTTTACTAAAGATGAGATAAATTTATTGGTACGAGTTGGAATTGTGCTAGAATATTCATCGTGGCAGTGAAGTATTTTACGAAAGCGCTACACCGGTCGTTGAAACCGCGTTGGAAAACGACCATATAGAGTCGTGACGTCGGGGAAGGAGTCACATTAACAGGTATAATATAGCGTGGCAGAAGCGTAGACCCGCACCGGGCCGTCACACCACGAGAATTGCGTTACGTACAGGTTGCTGAAAGCTGCGCACCTATTGCAAATGGCTGAGCTATAACTCATAATCATCATCAGCCACGGCATCGTACTCAAGTGACCTCTCAAGCTCCGTCGATTATTATTATTATTATTATTATTATTATTATTATTATTATTATTATTATTATTATTATTATTATTATTATTATTATTATATTGATAATAGTGATATCTATTCACACTGGATGGCTTTCGCTTTCGAGCTATCTTAGTCGTATGTACTGTCGCTTGTTTTCTATGTATATTTCTATGTTTATATGTATATTTTTGGAAGGACAGTTTTTATTATTATAACATTGAAACCCAAGACACTGAAGACCATTGACGGCACACGTTTGATGCTCTCACACTTCACATAGCCTTGTTTACACCATGAACAGAAAGCACAATTTGTTGTCGTCACAAGCCACGTTATCTCGTTGCGAGCCATGTCTCAGTAGTTCGAGCCATGCGACTCAGAAAGAAAAAGAACTGCCTCGAGAGCTATTTGGGGGCTAAACTCTGCAGAGAGATAATTCGCACGAATTACTGCAGTGACCATAGAAGTTTAAGAATAGTTGCGACATGGTAGTTTGTTATACCTATAGTACAGTCACCATGTTAGCCGTACTTGTGTACGCTGAACACAGTGGGCATTTCGAATGATTTAAACTTCAGTAACTGGGAACGAGGGCAACATCTCGCGGTATATTCGAACGTGGTGGCAACTTACTGCGCAGTCCCTCCGGTCCACACGCTCGGAGTATAACTGCGGGGACAAGTGCCGCTTCATATATTCCGCAATATTCACCAGAAAACTATGACGTATCCTAATAAGGAATGTACCGTGTAGGTTGTAGATGAAATGACCTTATTAAAGCAAGGAAAGTCGTTCCGTGACTCCTTCCTTAAATAGAGAACGTGGTATGATGTACTTCCAGACAAACAAGTTGCACAAAAAGGCTTTTGCGAAAGTGTTTTTTCCGCTAAATTTTCGCAATTAATATGACATTCTTGAAAAAAAGTAGATGGACCCTCCGTCTTTTAGGAACAGTTGCATTACCAACTGGCCCTTAACCAGGAGTATGTAAAATGCCGCGAGCTGAATGGCTTAGATATGAATGGGAGACTACTTGAGTAGATACGATTTGCTTGAAAGGTTCTTGTGCCAAAAATTAAAAAAAAAGAAACGACGTCAGTCTTGCTGTCACTCGAGAACCACCCGGACATATGGGAATTCAATGACAGCGTAACATTCGCACATCTCTAGCCTGTCGACAAGAGCTGCTTTATGATAAGCGTTTCCCAAATTGTGAGTCACAGAATGTTCCGGGAGGGAGCGCTGCTTAGCAGCACGAAAACTGGAATGAAAAAACTAAAGCCGATCTTTCTTTTTTCTGCCAGTGTTTTCATAGATTCTTTTCTGTGCTCCTTATCACCACTGCGCAATAAAACTTACGAGTCGCCACCCGTGTCGCCCCCATATCCCAATTTTCTCCAATTTTTGTGCTCCTCTTGGCC
Organism: Rhipicephalus sanguineus; assembly: GCF_013339695.2. Classification (NCBI taxonomy): domain Eukaryota; kingdom Metazoa; phylum Arthropoda; class Arachnida; order Ixodida; family Ixodidae; genus Rhipicephalus; species Rhipicephalus sanguineus. Next base: position 99,520,943 of record NC_051178.1, read on the forward strand.
TTACGAATGCCGGCACCGATCAGCCGTCAATAATTTCATGGTGGGCGAAGCGCTATAAAACACGCATTTGGGCTGAAAACTGCACTGTAACCGAATGTGCCTCCCTGCGCTTGCTTCGCTGTATACGGAGGAGCCAAAGTTATGCGGCAATAAAATGTCGTGAAAGTACGAAACAACTTCTTCATGTAAAACAAATTCTGGAACCTCGCATCGGAAATGCGTAACTTTAGCGAAGAACGTCATGACCGCCAGGTAATTCCCGCTTCCGGAAACAAGCGATCAGGTATAACTTTAACGGTACTATTAAAAACTCTGCTTTTACACCTGCTGCCATCGTGATTGACGATGATGCCCCATTTACTACTTAAATATCCTTCGAGGACTGACTCAGTTTTTCGCAAATTACGTTGTGGTTATTAGACTTAAATACAAAATGCGGCAAAGGACAGCTACTCGCTCAACACGTTTACTGTGAGCGATGAGCCTCCCGATTTTCCTAGACAGGTACAGATACAGATAGAGACAGAGATCGGAGCATTTTGGAAGTGGCGGCATTACGGAAGCTGGCCCCGATCAACCATCAATCATTTAATGGTACACAATATGCAGTTAGGCTTACACCTTCGCATTAACGCAACGGGTGTGATTTATGTGAGCTACCAGCGACAGTTTAGGACGCAGCGCTACACCCTAGCCAGCGGTCTCGCGGGCGCAGCGGTTTACATCTCCGAGGTGAAGGAAGGTCTCCGAATAATTTTCAGTAAGTATTCAGTTCGTTGGGGTATTGGCCAAGTACACTACTTTCTCTTGTAGTTATTAATTCTCTGTGCTGTGCCATACATTGTGACTCAGTCCAGTTGATATTTATTTCTGCAGCTGCGATGTGAGAGATCATGGTCCCAAGTTCATTTTCAACGAGAATGGCCGACAATATAGCCGGTGTGGGATGCAAGCCGGCCATTTTGAGAGGATGGGAAGTAGCACAGAAGGTGTCCAATCGTTTAGTCGCCATGACAGTCATTTCATTCGGCTTTATAGGTCGCCTTAGTGAAGTACGCGGTTGCATCGGGGAATTCAGCGCCAGAGCGTAAGTGATTAAATACCATTTCATCACCTAGGTGAAAGTCGAGTTACAGGAGCAGTTTAAAAGTGTATGGGTCGATTGACTGCGCGAAGGTGAAGGACGCACAACCCAAAAGAAGCAACACAGTTTGGTCAACTTGTAGCAGAGCCGTACTAATCAGTGAGGGACGAGGAGCTTGGGGAATGCAAACGGAAGCGCGCTAACGCCCAACGTCTTCGGCACGCCGCCAAGACAGTCGAAGCTCGGCACCGCAGTTTAAGTAGAGGTGACCAGCGCATCCCTAACATCATGAGTGCAACAGACTAGGGACAAGACACGATTTCATCCGCAGCGAATCATCTTATTGCTGCAGTGGGTCTAGATCAGTGGAGCAGCAGCAGCGACAAAAATACAGGGGTGAAGAAGAGAAGAACGACGCACACTACCTGCACGCACTTGCCATCCATCCCTTGTAAATAAACCTCTCTTTAACCTCGTTTACGAGTCTCGTAAGAATATCTAGATGACGGATATTATATGCGCATATTTACACGCAGAAGATCGCAAGTGGAATAAGGTCTGCCTACATTTTTTGGCTTGAATGAGGCATGGTAAGCAGCTACGTCGCTTGCTGCATCTAACACGATGCTTGTTAATCTCATTATTAACAAAATTTAGAACGGAACATTCGGCAGATTCCAGGCATTGCGGGAATCGGTTTCAAGCGAAGCAGTCACGAGTAGCTGTCTATGCTGCATTTTTTCCCTTCCTGTCAATCGTTACAAGGTGGATCGATGTGTTTTAGAAAATGTAGTAGCTGTGTGCACGCCGTTCGCTTACCGGGCTAGCCAACTACACTGACGTTTAAACTGTAACTTATGGTCTGACACAACGTCGGCACTCATGTTAGAGCACGGACGTCGGTTTGATTGAAACGAAGCGCACGCTACGGTGCGATTTCACATTTCGCGTACGATGCTAAAATTATCGTACGTATTATTCGGTAGTGTATTGCTCCGTGGTCGAGTAGCTCTTAAGTACAGATTGCTGAGTCAGAGGAGTACACGCGTAATGTTTATTCGGTAATTATAAAAGCGGAGCCAACCCTGGAACCAAAATTGACGTTCGGACGACATGACGTCTGTATCATTGAATGCGTAAGTAATATTTAAGTTCTGAATGAGATAACCAGCACCGCAACCACAATTGACGTTTCACTGACTTGAGTCTTGCGCACATAGAATTTTTCCAAAGCAATTTCAAGACATGGTGTGGCTCTGTGGTAGAATACTTCATAGCCACTCAAAATACCTAGGTTATTCCTGCTGGCCATTCCGATTTTCACTCTTTGCTTCACTCATCTGGTCAAGGTAGGCGGCTGATGCCGCATTTCCTCGACACTTTCACGTTTAAATTACCAGTGTCTGTCCTCGCCGTTCCTGGGTAGATATAAACTGTAAGTCATCTTTGGCGCATACCCGCATTCCGCGGCCAGTGGTATGCGGGCATGTGCTACACGTGATTGGAAGGAAGAGTTTCATGACATACATGCCAGGAGTTTCGCGTTATTCATGTCATGACCAGACATTCATGTTCGTCATACCCTCATACCCCTCCTATGCCAATTTGGTCAACACACAGTTAAGGAGGCGACCACTAGACATGGCCTGGTCATGGCATGAATAACGTGAAAATCCTGTCCTGTACGCCGTCAAACCCTTTCCTCCAGACACGTCTGACACGTACACATTTACTACGGCCGCTGTATACGGGTATGTGCCAAAGGTGATTGACAGTTTATATGTACCCAGGAACGGCAAGAACAGACATTGGTAAGTTAAATATGAGAGCGTTAAGAAAAGCCGAGATCGGCAGCGTTGACCCGACGACTGCAAGGAATAAAAATTAGGATTCCAGCAGGAACCGGATCCTAGCCTTCTGCGTGGCTGTCAGGTATTCTACCACAGAACCGCTCCAGGTCTAAAAACTGCTTTGGAAAACACCCTCTGCATGCGTAATGTCGTTGCAACGTCGACTGGGGTTCTGGCGCTGGCTATCTAATTTTATAACAAAGCAATAAGCACTACATATGTACTCCTACGATACAGGCGTCATGCCAGGTTAACGTCAATTGTGGTTCCAGTGTTGGTTCCCCTTTTATAGCAGTGTAATGAACAGTACATTCGTATTCCTTTGTTTCAGGCGTTGCTCGATTCCGGAGGAATACACTAACGAAACTTGCGTATGATATTCAGTTCGCACCGTAAAGTGCACTTGGTTTTCGATAATACTGACGTATGCATGTGCTTTAACGTGAGACCTGACGTTACGTCAGACCATAAGTTACCCTTTAAATGCCAGTGTTGTCGACCTACCTGGTAAGCGCACGATGCGCGCATAACTACTGCACTTACAAAAACACTTCTATCCACCTCGTAACGCTCGACTGAAAGCCAAAATACTGCAGCAAAAAGCTACTCGCTAACTGCTTCGCATGAAACAGGTTCCCACAAGGCGTGGGGTCTGTCGAATGTTCTTGTTTTTGTGTTTTTCTTGTCATGTCGTCGCCGTCACATCGCATTTGTCATTTTGATACTTTCACGCAAATTTCTTCTTATGCGATGAGACACTTCGTGCTTTGCATCTGCGTTTTTTTTTTATTATGAGTTTTTGGCCTGCCTTATGGGAACACTCCGCGTGTTGCCATAACAGTGACGACAATTCGGTGAGCGCACCAAAGAATTTGCTGGATCGTTCCAGATAGAAGAAACTGTGCGCACGTTTTCCAAGTGCTCGCAAAAGTTTAGAAAGCAAGTTACCAGCTTTCCGGCAGACTGCTGTTAACCGAGCTTCATCTGAGTGCAAATAATCGAAAAGAACATGTTAAAAAGAGAACTGAAATTGTTCATGCGCCTTTGACTTCATATACGGAGCCAACATTTTTGGGCATAAAATTCACAGTCACATTTGCAAGCATCTTATCAATGAAGTGCTTTCACCCATAACTGAGGCTGCCAAAAGCAATCAATGGGAAGCCTACTACCATAAATTCAGCGCACACCAGGTCAAAACAGTTGGAGAACAAAATGGCGCACCTACTGAGACAGTAGCATCCAACGACTTCGCATATTGCGAGGTATATTTTCAAAAATTTGGCCTTATTTTATTATCCTCGAAGTTGAAAGTCGATGTGTTATAAAAGAAAAAAAAACACAAAGGGCTGGACACAGGGCAAGAGAGCTAGCACTAAATTTTTAATATTTATTCATTTTTTGCGAGCTAATATACATGTAAGCAGGTGCGCGAAAAAGAAAGAAGAGCAGAAAAACATATGCAGAACACAAAATACTATCTTCTCTCGGCTCCTTCCCCCTCGTGCATATGTATATACTTTCTGTGCACGCAATAAAGTGGTTGTTGAAATTCAATGTTCCTTTTGTTCCCTTCCTGTTACTGTGTTTTTTAAGCTTTTACTCATTTTAATATTTTAATCATCGTGAACCAACAGGTGAAGTTAAAGTTACGTTTTAAACGTCGAGACACTTCGTGGAAACAAAGTTGCAAAGCTGCCTAGATAGCTAGCTACATGCACACCCATTAATTCAGAAAGGATGCCCAAGCTATCGTCACTGTAGACGCGGAATAACATGCGGAAGCATTCACTTCCAAATTGAAGATATATCAAAGTAGGCGTAAGATTTTCAATCGAACGTAGCTTAACCCAGCTCTTACCAGTTCGCCTCACGCACGCAAAATTCTACGAAGTTTCACTTCAGCCAGCCATTGCGCATGCTTGCTCTGGTGCGCGGTATTTCCCACTGCCCTTCATAGAAATCTGCCGGTCTAAATGCATACTTAAGGTGTGATACCTGGAACTAGAGACTATAAAACGGAAATGTCTGAAGCTGTACACCCACCTGACGTTTCCGTCTCGTTTCATACAACCTTCGCCCTCGACGTTGTCTCTACCGCCTACGCGCAGGTGTCCAATGTACAGCGTCTATGGAACTACTCTAAGGCCAACATCTATAAGGTAACCCCCCCCCCCCTCCTACGCCAACCATTAAAAAAAATTAAAGTAAACGTTCTTTGAGTAAAAAGTGGGACGCGGCGAGGCTGGTGCTCTTGCCGAACGCTATGAGAATGAACTCATGCGCACGAAACTTTTTTCTGGTGTACCAGCTTTGACGGTCCCTTCCTTGCTTCCCTCTTGTGTGCTTCAGTATAGTACGTCCGCCTATTCTCTCTCTGCCGCCAGCAATACTCCTGCGCATGTAAAAATTGGTAGCTGGCTTTTACATTATTTTTTTTCGTTTTGTCCACATGTGTGAGCCGCCTCTTCACACAAGTGCGTGAGAAGAAACGGCGTACCCAAGAATAGCAGGGATTCACGCTGCACAGCCACTTTAGCAATAAGAAAGGCGCGACGCGGTTTATATGCGTTTGCTTAAGCTTTTCTGCTTCTACGATCCAGATAAGCTCTCATGCACTTTTTTGCTTGTTGTTCTTTTGTCTTTGCTTTATTTCAGCAGGTTGTCCTAAAGGCACTCACGGGTGCTGCGGGCCAAAGTGACCGGGCTCGCCGCGTCTGCGGGATCTAGAAGAAGTTCGACTTAGCGAAAAATGCGTCTTCGCTTTGACTGAGATGCTGTACGGCTTTCCACTATCGCGCGTTTAAAACGGCCAGTGCGTTTAATGCCTAAACGACTGCATCGAAGTTGAGGACATAAAACACACAGGAAACGTGTCTGTGCAAAACGAGTAGCTCTACGTCTTTTGATGCACTCTTGCAGGTTGTCTTGTTTCTTTTTTTGGACTTAGAACCGCTTAGATAATAAGGCTGCAGTACATTTTCTCTTTTTTTTCTTCTTGAAACCCTGGAGCCCGTGTTCCCATCACCGTACTCGATTTTCTGCGCAAATCAGCAGGAAAGAAGCCGGAATGTTGGTTCACACCAAGTTAAGGAGGCGATCACGAGAGCAACAAATGTAGGCAGCTAGTTAGATAGATAGAATGATGTACGTTCAATACGCAAATACTTCCGCTTACAAAGCAAAGTGTTACCAAGAAAAGCAAGAAAAATCTACCTTACTACAACGTATATCTGGGGGAGCCAAGTCTTCATGTGCTGCAGTTTGCGGAATCGCAAACGATAAGTGCTAAACATTGAGTAACACCACAAGCCATTGTTCGAAGTATAAAGGGGAGCCGAGTGCTTTTTACTTGTTTATTGTCGCTACATTTTCGATAACACCGTTTTCTTGTTTCACTTTCTACTTCCATTAGGCGAAGCGAGCACCGCTCAACCCACCATAAAGAACATTGAAGTTTTAGAACCGTGCGCGCTAATGCTCTGTGGCGGCATCATTGCGAGGCTTCGATCACGGCGAACAACTGCATGACTCTGTAGAGATACGACATAAAGGAATTCGGGGCTTATTTTCCTGCACGGAAGAAGTCCACTTGCGAGTTCGAAGGAGCGGGCGTCTAATAACGCAGGCAGTCCAGGTTTTCCCATCTGTATGGTCACAATATTTGTATTACATTTTAACCTTTCGTTTTTCGCGTTTTCTCACTACTTTAGCAAGAGCCGTTTCATCTTGAGGATTGCTTTGATGTCGCCTGTTTACAGTGGGGCATGTTCTCTCTCTCTTTTCTGTTATCATGATTTCCTTTGTGGATCGTTTTTGTACAAAAGACCACTGCGGCTGGTTTCTCCGATCCGCAATGTTGGGCACATTCGTGTCCGCTCCAATTCTCTTAAGCGACCGTCCTGCAGGGCTCGGCCTGCGCCCCGCTAACACGGCAGTGACTAATGGCGTTGTTCCTGGCGACGATCAGTTGATTACATTTTGCGCGACGCTATGTAATTTCTTGTCTCAGGATGTGCGTTGAGAGCAAAGAAGGATAAGAGCGTGAACGACAGCACGCAACAGCGAGCAGTCTATTGTCTATAGGACTAGAAAAAAAAAGACCGACAGTTGGTACACGGTCATAACAATGGAATAAGAGCGCCAGAACTAGTAAATATAGAAATCAGGATGTGACGAGGCAGGAAATCGTATAAAATACAAAAGAACAAGGAGAGCTAGCACTCATGCAAATGAGGACACAGCACTCGCGCTTCGGGCTAGCAGGTTGCCCGGACGCAGGACTATGCTTCTTTCCCGGCGTGGGTGCTAAATGAAATGGAATATAATAATATAATTCCTTGAGTTTTACGTCCTAAAAGCACGATATAATGATGAGGGACACCGTAGTGCAGGGCTCGGAGAATTTCGACATCCTGGGGTACTTTAACATGCACCTAAATGTAAGCACACGCGACTTAAGCAATTGCGCCTCGAGCGAAAACGCGGCCGCATATGCCGTTATTTGATCCCGCGACATTCAGTTCAGCAGTCGAGCACCATATCCACTAGACCTACCTGGCGGGTCTAGGAAATGGAAGGTATTCACTTTGACAAGGCAGCGCCTATCTGCGTCCATTCTATTTAAATCCTATTCTGTTATTTTTTCTGACGCTAATTTCACCAGCTTGCTTTCGGTGGTATGCGCCAATATTTTAGCTTCGTCGCCATGTGCGGCTCCCTACAGCGTTCCCATGACAATGGTAAGTTTGGTGTCCTGATTTGCGAGTTACACAGCGGCAAAAGTGCTGATACCGTGCGAATTATTCCCGCTACGGGCAAGATACGAACGATACCGTCTGTAGATATCGAGAGGCAGACGTCCCAGGAACTGCATATTTGCAGCCGACAAATTTAGATAGGCTTTGTCTGTCGCCGCAAGCTTTGGTTCGAATAGTATGCTCTCTCGGCATCTCACTGCTTGTGTCATTGCTGATAGCCACAGTGCCGCTTAATTTCTGTGGTGGGTCTCGCAGTCTGAATAGTAGCATACCATTCTGTTAATAGCATAGCGCGGAGTTAAACGCAGGCCTAACGAACATCCGGCTTGCGAGCATTGGGGCGGTGGTCAGAAAATGATCTTAATGTGTGTTCCACTTTCGATAAACATTTCGATAAATATTTACAAAGAATAAATGCACAGGATACTTAATTGTATTTATTTTTGCTTCGATTGGGCGCCTCGCTTTACATACTATCTGCTTTCTCTTTTGTTCGACTCCTCAAACTGCGTGTAATACATTTGGTGTTATTAAGAAATAAGAACGCCAGGCCTGCGCGGAGCGCAGCACCGTCGCAGCGAAAGCTGGAAGAGGGGTATTTCTAGAACCCGTTGTAAAATATCTTGGGGCTACTAATAGAAGTACACTGCAAGGTACCCAATAGGCCATTATTCATAATTTTTGTCAAGTTAGAAAGAACCAACTGTGCAAATATTCTTCATTCTGCGGAAAAGCCAGGTACCAGCAACACATCTGTAAGGCATTATGCGCACTTTGTTGATGCGGCGGCTGATGACGATAAAAAATTATGGCTCAGCCTTTTGTAATGGGTTGGAAGCTTTAAACGACCCACTAGTTACGTAATTCGCATTGTGCGACGCCCAGCCGTTATTTTACTTGCCACCACGCTATATACCATATGTTAACGAAAGAATGAGAGAGAGCGAGAGGGAAAAAACTTTATTGAGACCCTGGGGAAATTGCTCATGAGAGCCTTATGGGCTTCCTCGGCAACCGATACAAGTGTACTTGCGGAGTACCCACTACGCTATAAATTACTATAATTTATCTGAAGTAGGGAAGCAGCCACTATGGCAATTTTTGTCATTCTGCGGAGACCCATGGTACCCGCGATACACCTGTAATGCATTACTTGCACTTTGTTGATGCTATGCCTGATGACGATGAAGAATCATGGCACAGCTCTTTTTAATGGGTTGGAAGCATTCAACGACCCACTCATTGCGCAATTCGCATTTTGTGACGCCTGCTTACAGAATTCGCGCTGTGTGACGCCTGGTTGTTATTTCAGTCTTCTACGACGTTATATTACATTTGTTAATGTCGTTCTTGCTCACATGAAGCCTGTACAGGGCCTTTTTGCAAAGGAGTTGCCAGCACCGGCGTGCCTCATTGGTAGAACACTGGGCTGCTACGTTGAGGGCCCAGGTTCGAACCAGTTCTACGCCGGACATTTTTTTTAAATGCGAATGCATTTCTTAGTCGGGCTATGTCAGGCGTCCGGCGTTGTCCGCGCGCCTCTCCACTCTTACTCCCTCTCTCATAGCAACAGCTGGATGCGCGCGCGCTTATCCTCGCCTAGCAACCGGAGCAGGTGGTGCGGGCGGAGTAGCGGAGAGTGAGTGGAGAGGAGGAACGCGCTCTGGCGTGTGAGGGCGCTGACATCGCGGGAGCTCGGGTATGTGGAGAGAGTGTAGGAGAGGGTAGGTGCAGTGCTTCGCCGCTCCTTCTCTCGCCGTTCACTCTCTCTCCTCCCTGCGCCACCGCCTCAATGCAGTGCGTTTGAAACGCATTTGTAGTGTTTGTGCTGCCTTGGCACAGCCTGAAAACAGCGCGTTCTAAACGCGTTTGTGCTGCATTGAAGGCGGTGGCAACATCCCTGAGGTGATTACGAACGCACGTAGGAAGCGTTCGTTGAAAGAGGCGCCCAAAAGGGAGACACTTGAGCGCGTCGATGTGTCCAGCTTTACGCCATTAAAATTACTACACCGTGTACTCTCGGCGCAAGAAATGCATTCGCATTTCCTCACGATTCCCTTCGGGGAGGTGGGGGCTTTTTTTCTTATTTCGTTCTCTTTCGCTGTTACGGACACCAGGGTGAACTAGGCGCCAAAAACGACGGTTGTTGTGATCTCATAACACAAGTGTTGAAGATTGGGCGAGTTGGTTCGTCGTACTTGAACTGGTATAGCGCATTACGGAGAAGAAGAAACGGCCGAGCAGACCGACACAAGCGCTCTGTCCTCTTGTGTCGGTCTGCTGGGCCGTTTCTTCTTCCCCGTAATGCGCTATACCAGTTCAAGTACGATCTCATAACATCTTTCGCTGTAATAAATGGTGTTTTATGCAATAAACATAAATGAAACTCCCGCACTTTCAATAAATGGGACATGTAGTGTCAAAGATGGTGAAGTTTTCCACCGCGTACTTTATTTTGCATTTTACGTCGCGAGCTCAATCATTGCAGCTGTGCAAGGGTTAGTTGTTGGACATAATTGCCGACGGAGCAAAGCAATACATTATGCGCTTAGTCACGATAAACAGTTCCTTCACGTGTACCGATTACGTCCCGGTAGCTGCACAGTACCGTGCGTAGTAACATCTATCAATCTTTTTAATGTAATCAGTGACACGCACATGTAGAATTCAATATAGAATGCCATGGCAAATAGAAGAAACTTCGAAAACTGACAAGTAAGCAAAATAACCGTTCCCGATAACTGCCTTAGTTTTGTCGCGTCGATGTACAGTATAGCAATTGCCATCGTCGACGAAAATAGGGAACCCCAACTCACGTTTGGGCGCGACGCTCGCGTGGTCAAGCTATGCGTCACTAGCGGTTTGTCGCCGGATTTGGCAGCGGTGGCTGCAAGGACACGCGTGTACATGCGCTCCTCATTCAGCCCGATCACTGCTAGTCAATAATAGTTACATTGTGACGCACCACGGATGCAATCCGAGAGCACTGCGCGTGCGTGGAAGCGTGGGCGGCAGAGTTGTGGCCGTGGATGGCCCCAGTTGCGATAAGAGCAGTGGCGCCGCTCGACGTTGCTTTGGAAGCCTATAGCGCAGGATGAACGTGGCCACGAGAATGCACGCAACACAGTCGCTGTGTTAGCGACTGAGCTGTTTGCCTTCTTCTCGTGTACCCGCCCATCCTGCGCTATTTTCGTCGACGATGTCATAGCAAAAAGCCCGAATGCAAATTCAGGAAGTGTCAGGCAGCTCTTTGAAATAACTCTGTGACAAGCATATCGGAATACCTCGACGAAAAACTTCCCTTATCAGTGTGCCGTTTCGATGCGCTTAGACCTTTTGTGGTTCACACGATGCACTTGGATCTTTTGTGGTCCACACCAACTGGTTCTATAAACGTTGGCGCACACGATGCGCACGAATCGCACACAACTTAGGCGAGTTTCTGTTCCCACAATTAGTTGGCCAACAATGGTCTTTCCTTGTAGCGGAAGCGTAGTTTTGCAGCGCAAGTATGTGAAAATATTACTACAATGATTCTCCTGAAATCCTTGCGCTGTATAAACGCGTTAGCGTATAAATCTTGTCTACCATTGTCCGCAAAAAATATTGGAGCACGAAATAATTGGTGGATCCCACGCATTGCGGGAATCGAACTCACGCGAATAGTGAACGAGTAGCAGCCTATGCCGGATTTCTCGGTTTGAGCCAAGCGTTACTCAGTGAATCGACGTCATTCGGCGTAAGATTAGTAGTTGTGTCCATATCATGGGTTTCCGATACGGGAAACCGACAACCGAAAAGAAAACAACGCAAAACACGGAAGATATGGAAAAGGACGACTCAAACAACAGAAGCGCTGTTGTTTGTGCCTTAGTTTTTCTTGTGCTCCGTCTCCGTATCTGCGAAGTGTTCTTTCTGCTATGTCGTACCAACTCGCTCAAGCATACACTTTAACGTCGACTACACTGGCATGCAAAGCTAGCCCATGCATGGTACGAGGTAACGCCGGTGCTGACGTTAGAGCAGAGCTGCAAATTTTATCATGAACAAGTGCACGCGAGGGTCCAATTATGTGCATATGATATTGTAGGAACAGTCCACTATAGATTGCGCAGTTAATATTTATTAAGCAGCAGCATAAGAAAATGCTGCTGCTGCCACACACACCTGGCATGGCTAAGTTGAGTTGAAGAAACTTTATTCGCCCAATGGTTGGTCACTGTGCCCGGGTTAGGCTGCCAGGGATCCACCGTTAGAAAAACATCGTCCGAGGTCCTGGCGACGGCCCTGGCCAGCTGGACGGTCCACTCCTGGTCTGCGGGGGTGCCAGGAACCAGAGGTACGCCAACTGGTATGCCAAAGAGTTCCTGACATGGCTGAGAGAATTTCTAGTTTATATATCTGCACTGCGTAAGTGTTGCGCTAGAATTTTTGCATTTGAATAGCAATGCTCACCTGCGGTAATGAATACAAAACCTGTGAAGAAATTTGGCTTATAATGGGAAAGCGAGCTAGTTGTGGATTCATATTCAGTACTGTGCTCAGAAAAAAAAGACAAGGAACGCCATACTTAGGACTTACAGAAAACCGAAGTGCACATGACTGCACATGTCGGGCTCAGTTCACGCGATAAACATGCTGGACGAGCGCGAAGTAACCATCGCAGATCGACACTTGCAGCGCGCTGCTCAAACACAAAGAAGGATGCACGAACACCACGCACAGGTATACACAGGACGAGCGCACACTAAGAACTGTCACAGTTGTTACTTATTTGTATTTGAGGAGCACGCAGCAAGTGTCGACCGTGCACAAGCAACTAATCCCTACTTTGATTCTTCTAGCTTGCAGCTCACTCCTTTCGCAAACGCGGCCGCTGCAGCGAGCGAAGTGACCTTCTTGTGGCGTATAGCTTCAACGCAGTATTATGCGGTGAAAGCACGAAACGTAGAAACCTCCCCCCTCACGAGAGAAGCACGAGCAGGCCCGACCACACGCTGTAAGGCTAAGTAAAGGTCGGACGAGCGCAACGTTAGTAGGAACGCTGGACGCATGCTTCCAAACTACTGCTAATCACGAGCGGGGCGACCACCATTAAAGCGTTCCCTTCGCGCCATCAAGCGGGTCATAACGCACACGCTGAAGCGTCGCTGGGCTCTGTGTCCTGCCAGCGGTAAATGATCTGTATAAATAGCTCGTCGTTAGTGCGCTTGGGAACGCACGGAGCGTGCCAGAATAGTGTAAAGTGGCGCGTGGCGAAACGAGGGGTCGCAGGTTCGAATCACCGGTCGCGCTTCGGTAATGTTTTCTTCTCTGTGGCTTATATATATATATATATATATATATATATATATATATATATATATATATATATATATATATATATATATATATATATATTGTCACGTGGTCGTGACGTCCACGAAGGCAGCAGTCCGGACGCCAGAAATGAAACTCTTTAGTTGGCCGAGCTTGTGGCCGGGAAACTGAAAGACAAACAACAGCAATACACAGCGCGTCGGTATTTATACATTTGCGGTCAAATATTCCAGTGTTATCGCTGGTTGCCACGCAAACTCTAGAATAAGCTCGAGTGTTGGTGTCTTGTGCGCAATCTTAACAAAACGATCAACAATAATCGGGAAGCTTATCGAACACTGAGGCGCGGTTCGCGCTGAGCGTTGCTGACAGTCTTTGTGGGCGAAAGCCGAATACAGCAAAGTGAAAATAAGAAACGCACGTGGCAATGCACCCCTCTGAAAAAGCATCGTCCCGATGCTTAGAATAGAACACGGGAGGGGGGCGGGCAATGCATGCGACAATAAATAACAACAATAAAGCAAGAAAGCACAATAAACAATAAGCACAAGCAAGATAGTATAACATAAGCACAAGCAAGAAAGTACAATAATAAAGCAAAAGTAGATTGACTAACGCGCGTAATATGGCTTGAGGCGCACGACATGGGCGACTTCAGGTCGCGCACGGCGCCGCTGAGAGTTCGTAATGCCGTCAGGCATTACGACCTTGGGCATGACCTTGAACTCCATGTGGCCGTCCTGTCTTATGAAGGCAGTCTTTTCTCGGTCTCTCGTCGACTTCGATTTGCCAGTAGCCGGTCTTGAGGTTCATCGAAGAAAAGTACTTCCCGTTGTGGAGTCGATCTAGGGCGTCGTCTATACGTGGGAGAGGGTACACGTTCTTTTTCGTGATTTTGTTCAGGCAACGATGATCGACGCAGAAACGTAGGGTCCCATCCTTCTTGCTCACTAACACGACAGGTGACGCCCACGGACTCGGAGGGCTGGATCATGTCGTCGCGTAGCATTTCGTCGACCTGTTTCTTGACGGCCTCGCGTTCTCCTGTAGAAACTCGGTACGGGCTCTGACGTATTGGTCGGGCGTTTTTTTCTGTTATGAGGCGATGTTTCGCGACTGGGGTCTGTCGAATTATTGACGACGACGAGAAGCAGTCCTTGTACTGCAGGAGCAGGCTTTTGAGCTGGTCTTGCTTGACGTTCGGAAGGCTCGGGTTGACGTCGAAATCTGGTTCGGGACCTCGATTCGTAGAAGCAGGTTCGGCAGCATCGAAGAGGGCGAAAGCATTGCTGGTGGCCGCACATTCGTCGATGTAGGCGACCGTCGTACCAATGTTGACGGGTCTATATTCGTGGCTTAAGTTTGTCAGCACTACCTTTGCTTTACCATCACGCAGCTCGGCTATACCTGTGCGACGCAAATTTGACGGTTCCGGAGTAGGTGCCGATCGTCCTCGATGACGCTTTCAAGGTTCGCAGGTTTTTTGGTGCCGACGGAAAATAATGACGCTGGAGCGCGGCGGAACCGTCACCTGTTCTTCTATCACATTCAAAGCATAGTTCCCTGGTGTCGCTTGGGGCGGGAGCGCTTTGTCTGAGGTTAGTGTTATCGACTCAGACCTCAAGTAGATGACGGTGCCGTGGTCGCTTAGGAAGTCCATTCCAAGTATCACATCCCTGGAGCAGTTTTGTAGGATTACAAAGCTCGCAGGATAAGTGCGGGTATTGATGGCGACTCTCGCCGTGCAGACACCAACCGGCGTTATCAGATGTCCTCCAGCTGTCCGGATTTCGGGTCCACTCCAAGCGGTCTTTACTTTCTTCAGCTTGGTAACGCATGGCCCACTGACGACGGAATAGTCGGCCTCAGTGTCGACGAGAGCGGTGACGTTGTGGCCGTCAATGAGAACGTCGAAGTCGCTAGTCCGTCACCTTGCGTTGCGGTTAGGTCGCGGCGTCGGATCACGGCTGCGTCGATTTGTTGCGGTGCTTCCATGCTGCGTCGTCAGGTCATCTTCGGTCCGCGAGATTTCGTCGGCAGGGCTTCGTCTGCTTCGTGTCGTGTTCTGCAGGTCTTGTCGCGTTGTCGTCGTCGGCGGCCGCTTAGAATCTTCGGTATTTCGTCGTAGAGCAGCCGCACCTCCATCGGTTGCTGCTATTAGTTTCCCGGATACGGGCTAGGCGACTGGCCCCGGTTTGCGCCAGTGTACGGCCGGCGGTGCGGTGACATGTAGCGGCCGGGCGACGGCGAGCGGGAAGGTAGTCGTTGTTGCCACTGTGTTCCGGTGAGGTAGTGGTCGATGTCGCGAGGCCGTTCGCCTGGCTGCGGGCGCGGCGCGTTGACGGCGAATCCACGTAGCCCCATCTGTCGGTACTGGCAACGGCGGTACGTGTGGCCAGCCTCGCCGCAGTGGTAGTAGAGCAGGCGGTTGTCAGGGGCGCTCCAAATGTCGGTCGTCCTCGGCGTGTATCGCTGGCCGGCTGGCGGGCGATATGACGTCGGTGGTGGCGGCGGTGGTGCCTCGCAGTGGAACTGCTGGGTCGGCGGAGAGGGGGCGTTGCATCGGGCTGCAGCAGCATATCTCATTGCTTGCAGATGCGGCGGTGCCGGCTGAGAATCAACCAGTGACTGTTGGATTTCCTCGCGTACAACGTCCGCAATCGACGTCACTTCGGGCTGTGCAAAAGGTGCGAGCTATCGCAGCTCCTCTCGCACGATGGCTCGGATCGTTTCGCGCAAGTCTTTGGAGCCGAGGGCATAAACTGCTGCGCTGTCTTCGCGGCGATTGGACTGCCGCGTGCACATATCGAGCGTCTTCTCGATGGTTGTCGCCTCCGAGAGGAATTCTTGAACGGTCTGAGGTGGGTTCCGCATCAGCCCAACGAAGAGCTCCTGCTTGACTCCTCGCATCAGAAGGTGAACATTTTCTTTTCGGGCATGGTAGGGTCTGCGTGGCGGAACAGCCTGCTCATCTCTTCCGTGAAGAGCGCCATGTTTTCGTTCGGCATCTGCACGCGGGTCTCGTGCGGAGCCTCAGCCCTCTCTTTGCGGACGACGCTCGTGAATGTGGTGAGTAACCTGACGCGAAAAATGTCCCACGTTGTCAGGCTTCGCTCTTCGTTCTCGAACAAGGTCCGAGCGGCGTCTTCCAAAGCGAAGTAGACATGCCTTAGCTTGTCTTCGCTGGTTCGGGCATTGAAAACGGCGACTCGGTCGTAGGCTTCAAGCCAGCTTTCCGGGTCTTCGAACGACGATCCGCGGAAGGTTGGCGGCTCCTTGGGCGTCCGCAGAAGGATCGGTGCGGACGGCACAGCGTCTGTCCTCGTCGCTGTGGTCGAACTCAAGGTCTTTGTTTGCCGGGTCTTTTCAGGCAGAGGCCCGTGCTCTGGCGGTAGGCCTTGTTGCCTGCGGCTTGCTTGCTGCTCGGCCTTGGCGTCGACGTCTTCATTGCGACTCGGGCTTGGTTCACGGATTGACGGGGGCGTCCGGAAAATGCACGAACAGCACCTCCACCAGATGTCACGTGGTCGTGACGTCGACTAAGGCAGCAGTCAGCACGTCAGAGATGAAACTCTTTATTTGGCCGAACTTGTGGCCGGGAAACTGAAAGTCAAACTGAAAGTGCCGCTCTTCGTCATCACACTCGGCCATGACTGCGAGCGCGCAAAATAGTCGACAATGTCTCTGGTGGTTGGTGTTGTCTGCATCGCGGTGGTCGATCCCGACCACGCTGCATGCTGGTTGGGAGACCTGCCACAAGTGCCTG
This sequence comes from Rhipicephalus sanguineus, assembly GCF_013339695.2. NCBI lineage: Eukaryota > Metazoa > Arthropoda > Arachnida > Ixodida > Ixodidae > Rhipicephalus > Rhipicephalus sanguineus. The sequence continues at coordinate 99,537,722 of NC_051178.1, forward strand.
TGGTGGGCGACACTGGTTCAATCGCGGTGGTCACTCTAGGCCACGCTGCGACTTGGCTTTTAGATGGCGGTGGTCGGGCCTGGCCACGCGACGACTTGCGTTGGAAAGGTGCCTCAGCGTGCTCTGGCGGGTGACCCTGGATGATACAGAGTAGTCGTATGTAGCTCGCACGCTTATTCCGTCGCAACTGGGAGAGCAGGGAAGGATGTGGCGGGTCCTGTAACGCCACTTGCTGCACCGAACGAGGCCATCTGCGCTCTTTGGAGTTGTTTGAGGGACCTCTAGGTTTCTTACTAGACGTCTGCGGCAATGGGAAGCGGAGTTCACGTGCTGGCCTTCGACGTGGCTTGTGCTTTTGCAGCGTTGTCGCTGTAGAGCACCTCGCCATTTGGAAGCCAGTTTTTCTTGAACCCAGGCTGTGAACAGCCGGGACATCCTCATCAGAAGCCGCTCCGACAGCCGGAGACTTTGGCTGCACTGGCAGGTCTTCGATCAAAAGGATCTCAGCCGTGTCAGACCTTGGCGTTTCTGGATAGACGTCTCGCAGCAAGTTGCAAACGTTTTCACGTTCTGCCAGTCATGCTGTGAGGTACGCAGATCTGCCTTCGTCTGGTCAGAGGGGTCTTGCTGGAATCCACGGAGAGGGACGGCGCGTTGCGTTGTAGACCGTCCCGTACTGCAAGTACCGGTGCCTCTATGGGCTCAAGCGATGACGAGCATGGGGGCAGCGTTTCCGACAGATGTGGACGGAAAATACTCACGGCCACTGGTAGGGATGTTATGAAGTTGGCCACCTACGCCGAATCCGTGACCTGAAGTGGTGAGCGTGGTCTCAGTTGCGTGTTTGTCTCAGAGAAATTTGTGACACTGTCGGCAGGTGAGCTGCAATGTACAGTTGCAGCCTCGAGGTGGTGCCCCTTCGGAGCTCCATCTTCGGTGGCGCTGAGGTTCGACTGGGTGGTGGCAGCGAGGTGGTAGTCAGCCCGTCCAAAGGCATCTATGAGCCTGGTGCTCCACTCCGGCCACATTTGCTGTTTCACGACTTCGTATCTGTGCCACGCCGCGGCACCATTTCGAAGGCGGTTTATGGCCACGCACCACTTCTGCTGATCCGGCCAGCAATCGCCAGCTCCGAGAGCGTTCAAGGTCGCCACCCAGTTGTCGGTGTCGTTCTGGAAACCGTAGAACTACGGTAATTCGCTGATAGCCGGCGATGGTAGAGCGCCAGGTAAAAATCCGTAGTATGCCGACGCCAAGCAGCCCAGTTGGTATGTGAGCTGCGTGAGGGCGCAGCGGAGCTCTCTGCGGCTCTGGACTGAGCTGGATTTAAGGCCTTGTGTGAAAGCTGCAGCCAAAAGGGTATTCATTGCGCACAATGATGGTATAGCGGTAGGGCACAGGTTAATAATAATTTAATAATATCTGGGGTTTAACGTCCCAAAACCACGATTTGATTATGAGAAACGCCGTAGTGGAGGGCTCCGGAAATTTCGACCACCTGGGGATCTTTAACGTGCACCTAAATCTAAGTACACGGGCCTCAAACATTTTCGCCTCCATCGAAATGCAGCCGCCGCGGCCGGGATTCGATCCCGCGACCTGCGGGTCAGCAGTCGAGCGCCATAACCACTAGACCACCGTGGCGGGGCGGTAGGGCACAGGTTGGAGCACGGCGCTATCCAGGGGATAATCTTGACGCGGAGTTGCGCGATGGTACGCAACAGCTCCGCGGCGCTGTCGCATGAGGCGCACAAAGAGCGAGGATTCACGTGCACGGATTATGCGGTAGTAGCAGTACTCCCTACGGCCACATCCACGGCCAAGGAAGTCTGAATAGCGTCCCTTGGATGCCCACGCGTTGGAAGGGTCCTGGGGGCGGGATGCGGGGCACGGGAAGCATACGCGATGTTCTCAGACGACAGAAGCCCGTGCAAACTCTCAGACGCAAGTGGTAGCATGGTTCCTAGAAGGTCGTACGCTGGAACCATCGAAGAGGCATTAACGCCGTCCGCAGATGATTCGATGAGTAGCGGCAGCAGCGGTCGAGTCGCAGAGTCCATGATCGAGGAAGCGTGTACGGCGTTCCGTGGATGGACAGGCCCGCGCTGCCGATGACCCTCGAAGACACGTGGCTTCAGCTGCAAGGTTCGATTCGCGTTGTAGGCTGCGCCATTGTGAATATCGTGAATGGCACCATCCTGACGGTGCAGGTGCGCCCTGCACCTACGTGCCCATTCTCTCAGGTGCCGAGTTCCTGAAGGGAACTGCCGCGATGGTACAGTTGTGTCCTGCAGCTCATTCACAGCAAGCTTTGCGGAACGCGCCGCCACAGACACCGACACAATCCGCAAGGCGGGCTTCGCGGCACAGACCTTACACTCCGCGTCTGGACACACCTCACGACATACTTTGCTCCAGACTAAGACCACCTCCGAGACAGCGAAGCCGATGACGGGGACTCCAGGCTCATCATCACTTGGACCCTTAGAGACGCCGGCTCCTCTAATGCCTGACACGCGTGCAGTACAGAAGCCGAACTAGCGCATGACAACAGATGGTCACCTTGCGCTGAGTTGAGTCTGTACAGCCAATTTGTGCTGATGGCTTCATTGACGGCTTCCGAAACCATGTCTCCACATTCATGGCTCTTCATACGATGGCTCCAGCATCTCGCAGACGGCCACCAGAACGCGTTGGCGGAGACATTCCCATCTCGTACAACTATGTCTCGCTTATGGAGGCCGGGGAGACCAACACGGCAGCAGACTTTGAACACATGCCTCTGCAATTTATGTGTCACTCTCCGATGACCTCAGCGCAAGACGTTTTGCAGCAGACGCATCTGCCACCTCTGTGCGGCGCTATAGTTGTGGACATTCATGACTCGGCAGCGCTGAACCTTCTCCCAAGGTGGCACAACAAGGGTCATAAACTAGCATCATCACCAGGTTGAAGAGCGTGGCCTTGGAGGCAGCACACGAGATTGCCAGATTGGAAGGAGCTCTGAGCAAACAACAAAGAGAAAGCTCATCAGGCCCATCCTATGCGGAGGCAGGAGCAAGAGGTAAGAGTAAGACAAGTGATGAAAATGAAATCACGGAGTTTTTTCAAGGAGAGCACATGGAGACAGAAGAGAGAAAAACAAAATTTGCTATAATTGTGACATCCAACAACATGAGCACTGACCAAATCCAAGAGTTCACCAGAAAGAAGGTGTACCCACACGTGCTTGGCATTCACAAACCAGAAATGCGCCCAGGGAAGAATGGAGTAGTTATTACGGCCACATCGAAAACGGGACTGCAGAATCTGGAAACTTATATTGCAAACGACCCAGAGCTGGGTTCCAAGATGCAAATACAGCAACCAAAACTGAAGAGGCCTGAAGTAAAGGTCATCGGCATCGAGGAAAATCTCACTGCAGAGGATATCACAAGGAAGATTATCTCACAGAATGAACTGAAATGTAGTGAAGAGGACGTGAAAATTACCGACACATGGAAAGGTAAGCAGGAGAAAACTGCTATTGTGAGCCTCGGAAGGAAGATATGGGTTCAATTGCATCAGATATCCCACGTGAACATCGGGTGGAGCAGATGCCCAACCTTCGATAATACATTCGTGCCAAGATGCACGTATTGTTCCAAGTACGGCCACACCCAAAGATAGTGCCAAGCTAAAAGTCCCAAATGCACTGAATGCGGAGGGAAACACTACATCAAAGAATGTAGGTCCGAATAGTACGAATGCGTTGCCTGCATCGAGGAGGGGGTGGACTCAGACAGGACCAATCATTCAATCATGTCTAGGGTGCGCCCTACTTAGCAGAAGGAGGAGCAAGAGCGAGCAAAAATGCTAAGAGAGTTGGAATTAGCAGAGGGCTAGCCCAGTACAGGCTAATTCAGAAGAGTGCTTTTTAACTTGATGCTTGTAATCGTTTATATCTACACTTTCTATACTTTATTCATGTTTTTTGAAGAACCAACCAAGTGAGTTGGTCAGTGGTTACATTAATAAAAAAATGGAGGGTAGGGTTAATAAAGGGAACTACCAAGAACTAAAACTAGTCCAAGTTAACTTAGCAAGATGCTTTCAAGCATCAGAAGCGTTAAAAATTTACCAGAGAGAAGAGGAGCACGACATCTACATTATACAGGAACCATATCATCTAAAAGTAAAAATAATTGGATTTCCCATGCAACATAAAATAATAGCAAGCAACAGTAATCCGAAAACAGGGATCATTGTACTGTCGGGCCGATACGCCCTTATCTGCAGCACGCACGTTGGAAGCAGGGGGAGGAGAACACACGCGCATTGCCCATGCGCGTGACGAGCGGCAGCGGCGGAAAGCCACAGGGGGCGTGAAGATGGCTGGCGGATAAGAAGGGAGGTGAGACAAGCCCCAGGGCTTCTTTGGTGGGCGGCAGGACGATGGGATGCCGCGACGGTCGCGCTAGGCGCGACGGTTTCCTCCGTGAGTACTGCAGAGCAGAGGCCACGCCGGTTTGGGACGTCCGCTAATAGGAGTCGTTGGCTCGTCTTCTACTGCGAGTTGCGCGTGAGTTTGCTTTCCTGCCGTTATGTTTCGCGTGTAGGTTCCATTTGACCGCCAGTCTGCGGGGATTGTTCGTTCCGGGCTTTTGGCTCTCCTGTATACGTTAGTGCCGTGTTGTGCCGGTCTGGAAGGCCGGTGGTGATTCTTTTGAGTCGTGAATTAAAACGGTTCTTGTTCCCAGCGTTGCTGGCTTGTGTCGTGCGAATTACGGCTCACTGACCCCCCTGAGCGGAGGCGGGGCCTTCATCTGGCACCCAACGTGGTTTTCGCACGTAGCTGACCTTCCTTTCGTTCCTTGCAACGCGGTTTCCTCATGCAGTATTATTATTTTCTTTTGAGTTCGCTTTCGCACCGCGAGAACCGCACGCATTAGGCCCCCGTCCTGCCGGCCCATCGCACTCGCGATATGCTTTGCGCATATTCCAATGCTCTTGCGTTCCGGTACAGTTACAGCTCGCGAAGGTGAAATCCCTACGGACCTCAAGTCTAATATAATGCCCGACAAGGTGAAACAGGACGCGTCCGCGCCAGATACTCCTCGTATCGTCGAGCAGCTGACGGCGTTGCTAGAACGCCAGGCTACACCAGCCGACAGCTTTCGCTTACCGCTGGCCGTGCCTACGTACGAGGGACACACAGACAAGAAATCGGTCACAGACTTTTTGCAAGATTTACAAGATTATTGCGACGCGCAAGCCCTCCCAAATGAGACTCTTCTGCTACGCGTTCTGCCCGTCGCCCTGTCTGGCTGTGCCGCACGTTGGCGTCGTCGCCAGTCGTTCGAAAGTTGGTCTCACTTTGAGCAGCTATTTCGTGCCGAATTTCTGCCCCCCGACTACGCCGTCCGCATGAAAGATGAACTTCGCAGCCGTACACAGGCTGAGGAGGAAAGCCTCCAAGAATACATACGGTCCTTACAGGAGCTTTACGACCGCGCGGACCCTTCGGCACCTGAAGCGGAAAGAGTGGCTCGGGCAGTTAAGCAGTCGCATCCGCGTTTTCAGGCGTATTTGAGGGGTCGTTCATTCTCTTCACTCGACGTCCTCGCTACAGCAGCGGGTAATATTCAGGCCGCGATGTTGGCGGAGCTCACGTACCAACCACCGCCACCGCCTGAATCCACTCTCGAGCCATCCTGTGCGTGGCACGGTCGGTCCAACCCAATGACCTCACCGATGACCCCACCAAGGGCTCTAGACCCATTCAGCCACCACAATCTGCATGCTCCGTCCGCCTTCCCGTCAACTACCCAGGAACGTGGGACACCCACACCGGGCGCCTCGACCCAAGGCCAGCCCGTAGCGGTCGCCGCCCATTCTAGGGCCGGAGGCACAAGTAGGAACCCTCCGGTATGCTTCCAGTGTGGAGGTCGGGGCCACTATAGGAGCCAGTGCCCAAGCAGACCACGTTCTGGCCTCTGGGGAAACGATCGAGGCCGGCGATGGTGAGCGCATGCCAATCGCCGGCCAGCATTCCACCGCCCCCCGGGGTCCTCTCACTTTACGCAGGTCCTGGAAGAACTACTGCGGCTCCTCTGTGGGCTACGACTCGTCTTCAAGAGCAGCCAGCCACGCTGCAGAGGCCAGGCCACCGGGTGTTTTGGTCTTCACATCATCCAGCCGCCAGGAATCACAGCCGCGGCAAACCTTCGACAAAGCAACGCACGCCCAAAGGGACAAGGCCGCATCCCTTCCCGCTCGGACAACTGCCAGAGAACCAAGCAACCAACGCTCCTGCGAAGTGCTCCCCGCCCGATAACAGCCGTGGTGTACTCAACAATACGGTGAGCGATCGTCCGTCTACATTCACTCCCCTCGCTGCCCACGCCGATAAAGCACCATTAGTGATGGTTTCCATGGCAGGAGTAAAGGTCCCGGCTCTGTTAGATACTGGTTCAGCTGTTTCCGTTTTCGGGGATCGCATTAAGAATGCCTGCGAGATGAAAGGCTTAACTTTGCGAAGTGTAAGCACTAATCTGCGCGTGGCCTCTGCTCATGTTGTCCCTGCTACGCTTGCAGCTCGCTTAGCGGTTAGACTCGACGGGCGAAAACTTCGGCAACGTTTCCTACACCTACCCGGACTTTCCTGCCCCGTAATTTTGGGACGCAATTTTATAGCGAAGTCGGGTATCGTGCTTGATGTCCGTACGGGCACCTACAGCCATGGCATCAATGCAAAACCACTCGCGTTTGTGACTACTTCGCCACAACCCCAGTCTGATCTGCTTGCAACAAATGTGCACCCGTTCTTCGAGGCCAGGGAGGACTTCTTCACTATTATCGAATCCTTCAAAGGGCCATCACAGCTAAAAGCTAGAATCGAAACAGCCCTAAAGCCCTTTGCGGCAATGTTCACAGAGGCTCCTGGCAGGCTTAATGTATTGGAACACACGATCGACACAGGCGACGTCCGCCCTATCCGTTTCAATCCTCGTCCCCTGAGCGTCCACAAGCGTGAACTTTTGGACGCTGCCCTCGACGAAATGCTCGCCACCGGTGCTGTAAGAGCGTCCAACAGTCCCTGGGCGTTTCCAGTTGTTTTAGCTCCAAAGAAGGACGGTTCTGCTCGGTTGTGCGTTGATTACCGGCGGTTAAACGCCGTCACGGTTCGAGACTCGTACCCCTTCCCATCAATCGACTCTGTTATGTACTCCCTTGGAGCCGCCAAATTCTTCACTACCCTTGACTGTAGCAGAGGCTTCCTGCAGATCCCGTTAGCAGAGCGCGATGCTCAGAAAACGGCATTTACTTGCCACAGGGGATTGTTTGAGTTTTCGAGGTTACCTTTCGGATTGTGCAATTCACCGGCCACATTTCAGCGCGTCATGGACATTGTGCTTCGAGATGCCAAATTCAACTACGCAATGGCTTACATGGACGACGTGGTAGTCTTTTCGCCAACCTTTGACGAGCACCTGAACCACCTAACCACTGTACTACAACGAATGCAGGACGCAGGCATCACCGTCAACCCCCGGAAAGTTCAGTTGGTCTCAAACAGGATCAACCTACTAGGTTTCATTGTCGAGCAAGGCACAATACGGCCAGATGAACAGAAACTTCAGGCCATCCTGCATTTTCCACCACCAACGGGCGTTAAGAGCCTGCAACGGTTTTTGGGTATGGCGGGCTTCTACCGTCACTTCATTCCTCACTGCGCCGATCTGGCAAGACCACTTCACCAGCTCCTGCGCAAGGGTGCCCATTGGTCTTGGACTAACATGGAGCAGGCAGCCTTCCAGGCTCTGTCGGAGGCTATCGCTGATACAGCACGGCTGCGCCTCCCTGACCTAAACTTACCCTTCACGGTGCAGACCGACGCAAGCGATTATGGCCTTGGAGCAGTTTTGCTCCAGGAATATCAAGGGATGCTTTACCCGCTAGCATTTGCGAGCCACACGCTCTCGGGCGCAGAAAGGATCTACACCGTAACAGAGAAAGAATGCCTTGCAATCGTATTCGCACTGAAGAAATTCGACATGTATCTGGATGGAGCTGCATTTACGATTCAAACCGATCACCAGGCGCTGTCATGGCTGTCAAAGCTACAAAACCCATCCGGTCGTCTGGCCCGGTGGGCCCTTTCTCTTCAGAAATATAACTACAGAGTGGAGTACAGGAAAGGCACTGGCAACAAAGTGGCTGACGCGCTTTCCCGAGCGCCACTGTCAGGGGATGGCGAACCAGCCGCCGAGGTCCTGGTCGTGACAGTCCCTGAAGAAGTCTGGGGAACACTAGTCTCACGACAGCAGCTCCTCGACGCTCAGAGAAGCGACGACCAGTGCAAGCAGATATGCAGTGGCCTGGGCGCTGCTAGTTCCACCGGGAACACACGGTCCGCAAACACCTATGGCAGCTACTTGCAAGCCGAGGACGGCCTGCTCTTGCGTTACGTCCCCTCACTTGAGACTCATGATGACGAGTCCCCGTTCCGTGTTTTCATTCCTCGGACTCTACGCAAAACTTTCATGGCGTACTTTCATGACACACGCCTCGCTGGTCACAGTGATGGCAAGAGAACTTTTGAAAAGCTGTGTCGCGTTGCCACATGGCCGCACATGAGAAAGGACGTCATAACATACGTCCAAACTTGCCCTTAGTAGTCGGTGGAAAATGACACTCACTGGAGTGTCCATTCTTGTGTGGGGGGAGTGTCGGGCCGATACGCCCTTATCTGCAGCACGCACGTTGGAAGCAGGGGGAGGAGAACACACGCGCATTGCCCATGCGCGTGACGAGCGGCAGCGGCGGAAAGCCACAGGGGGCGTGAAGATGGCTGGCGGATAAGAAGGGAGGTGAGACAAGCCCCAGGGCTTCTTTGGTGGGCGGCAGGACGATGGGATGCCGCGACGGTCGCGCTAGGCGCGACGGTTTCCTCCGTGAGTGCTGCAGAGCAGAGGCCACGCCGGTTTGGGACGTCCGCTAATGGGAGTCGTTGGCTCGTCTTCTACTGCGAGTTGCGCGTGAGTTTGCTTTCCTGCCGTTATGTTTCGCGTGTAGGTTCCATTTGACCGCCAGTCTGCGGGGATTGCTCGTTCCGGGCTTTTGGCTCTCCTGTATACGTTAGTGCCGTGTTGTGCCGGTCTGGAAGGCCGGTGGTGATTCTTTTGAGTCGTGAATTAAAACGGTTCTTGTTCCCAGCGTTGCTGGCTTGTGTCGTGCGAATTACGGCTCACTGACCCCCCTGAGCGGAGGCGGGGCCTTCAGTACATAAGAATAACATTGCTTTCTTTCCAATTTTGGTTGAAGGTAAACTAATTGCAATAAGTTTAGAGACAAAGAATGAGGACATTTTAATTATCAATTGTTGCATTCCACCAAAGGAGCCGATTGGTGCGACAATAACAAAAAATAGAAGGTATTATTATTAATTACCGACAAAAACATAATATTTGGGGGGGACTTCAATGCAAAAAATAAAATTGGGGGGGGGGGGTATCACAGGTCAGAGAGGATAAGAACTGGAAGAATTTATCTTGAAGAAGAATCTGATGATAATAAACAACGAACATTCAGAGCCGACCTTCGAAAATAGCAGAGGAAAGAGTTGGATAGTTGTTACGATAGCATCAACGGAAATCTTGGAAGTTCTTCAGGATTGGGAAGTTTCAAGTGGAAGTTCGAACAGCGATCACAAATATATAGAATTGAAACTTCTTGAAAGAGAAGCATTATCCAAAGTATAAACTAACGAAGAAAGGACAAGAAGCAGCGGAAAAAGAATTCATGGAAATAAATTGGGATAAAGAATCAGAAGAACTCAAAAACGAGGAAGATGTAGAGAGAATGGTCAATAAATTTTATAATAAGCTGCAGAAATTGTATAAAAACACACGAAAAGAATGAATAGGGAGAAGAAGCCGAACAAGATCTAGTGGTCCACAGACTTAGAAATACAGAGGCAGAAAGTCAAAGTTATGAGAAAAAGATACCAAAAAAGCAGTAGGGAGATTAGAGACTTCTATGAAAGTTAATACTACAAAGAGCACGATTCATACGTGGATAACTTGTCTAAAGCTAAAGCAGATAGTTAGGAGAAAGTAATCTCAGAGACTACAAAAAATCCATTTAATATAGACTGAAAAACAGCGAGAGAAAAAATAAAACAAAAAGTTCTGATTAAAAGTATGAAAAAACAGGATGGAACCTACGCCACAACATTGGAAGAAACTATAGAAATAATTCTAAATGAGTTGTATACAATTGAAGAAAACTCAGTTAATATTAGTCCGAAGGTGAGCAAAATAGATAAATCAGCCGATGACTCCTTTAACGACGTTGACTTTAGTGCAAAAGAAATGGGGGAAGTAATAAAGAACGTAAAGCGTGACAAAGCACCGGGACCAGATGAAATCGGGACTCAATTAAGCCAACTATTATTCAGCAAATATCGGGTATTTTTCACGAATCTCTTCAACGCTTGTCTAAAATACGGGTATTTTCCAGCCAGATGGAAGGAATCTAAAGTCATTCTCATACACAAAAATAAAGAATTGGAAAGCCCAAATCATTTTAGACCCCTAGCTATAAATTTGATATTTGAAAAAATACTAGAGAAATTGCTAAAAGATAGACCGCACTTTCATTTAAATAAAGCGGGACATTTGAATAAAAACAAATACGGATTTAAACATTCAATATAAACAACCAATGCTTTATTGAAGATAAAACAAAAAATTAATAAAGCATTATTAGACCACCAGTCAACTTTATTAATATCCGTTGACAATAAAAATGTTTTTAATGGTATTCAAGAAACATTTGTATCGCAATATCGAATAAATAAGAAATGCCCATCAAATATACTAACAGTAATTCTAGCAATTATGCAAGGGAGGAACATTATCTATAAAAATGGAGAAGTTATAAATTTAAAAAATGTACACCACAAGATTCACCGCTTAGTCCATCATTATGGAATATCACAATAGCAGATCTGTTAGAAAGTTAATTCCAAGAAGACGTACATGTCCAAGCTTTTGCCGATGATCTCACAATAATGATAAAAGGAATTCAAAAAGGCAAAGCCAAACGAAAGCAAATCAGGCCTTAGAAGTAGTATTTGAATGGGGAAAGAGGAAGGAAATAAATGTCAAAACAGAGAAAACTAAATATTTAATCACGCGGGGAAGTGTAAACGAAGTCCACCCATATTACTCCTTGGGATGAATAAAATTAAAATGGGTCCCCACCTAAAATTCTTGGAGTAATCATAGATGAAAAAATGTCCTTCCTCCCACACCTACAATATCTTAAAGAAGAAGTGTCTAACCTAACTATGAGTCAAAATAAGTTTACGGGCAGAAATAGGGGAATAAAATCAAGTCAGTTACATAAAATATACACGAGAGGCATAGAAAGAACTTTTACTTACGGAGCACCAGTCTTGTAAAAGAACACGGTACTAGTCCAAAAAAAAAAACTCAAAGCAATTCAAAGAATTCCGCTCATCACTATCACAAAGTCCTACAGAACAGTATCAAATAATGCATTAAATGCCTTGGCTAGCATAACCCCGATCCAACATAGAAGTGAGTAGGAAGTAGAACTCTACAATATTATACATAACGATAATCAATTTAAATGGAAAAAAAGAATATTTTTAACTCACAAGACATATCAACAAAAAAAGATGTATGGAAAACACACCCAGCTGAGAAATTAGCTTTCCAATACCAAAAAGAGGTATTCCCTAACGCTGATATTAACATACACACAGATGGCTCCAGTACGGAGAATGCTACGGGGGCAAAGTACGTGGTGATTGGCACAAATAAGAAGATTCTAGAGACTAAATAATTCAAGCTACCAGACTACTCGAATACCTTTGAAGCGGAAGTCTCAGCAATCATTACAGCATTGGAGTTTATTAATACACAAAACAAACCAAAAACATATCAAATTCTTACGGATAGTTTATCCACTGTACAAGCTATTAGCAACTCTGGAAACTTTAACCCAATAATTGATAAAGCAAAAATTTTAATTAGAAAAATAAATATAAAGGATAAACTAATTCTCTTCCACGTTAAAGGACATAGTGGGATTACCGGAAATGAATTGGCTGACGAATTGGCAACAAATACGGGGGCATACGGAGAATTCATATCAATCCCGGTCACAAAAACTATTGTATCAAAAGAATTAGAGAAAGAAGTTAAAAGAAGATGGATTAACGATTGGAACAATATTAGAAAAAATTCCAGTAGCTACATTTTCACTTCGATCATCACATTGGTAGGGCAACCGAAATGATATATCGCGAATCATTTACGTTCGCAGTTCTTAAGCGGTCACGGCCGATGCCCCCACTACCTCCACCGGTTCAAATTTAGAAACAGCAATGTATATGCATACCAGCAATCAGCCACATCATTCGACCACTGTCTAACTGAGTGCACCCTAACGAAAAAATACCAAGGCAAATTGAAAGTAGAGTTTGGAAACAACTTCAGCGAAACACTCTCACGGGGACGGAAGGCTCGCCAGACGACGAACAAGATGCAGCGCACATCTGGACGTAGGCATCGGAAGGAAAAATTGGACCATCTCCCCGAAGGGAACCCTGATGGGATGTGAAGCAGCAGCGTCGCGGGTTGAACGGCGCTAACGCGGGTGCTACGGTGAGCGCTGGAAGATTCGTTTGAGGCGAAACTCCGTGTAGCGTTTAATGGTGTAAAGGTTTGTTTGAAACGCAGACACGGGAGGCGAGCGGGCGTTGGAGCCGGCAGCTGCGGGCGCTCCGGCGGGTGAGGGAGAGAGTGACGTACGCGCGCACCTGCGAGGGAAGCGTGCGAGGGAAGCGTGACGTCAACGCCCAGCTGCGGCGTGACCTACTTGGCACCGCTCCAACACCTGCGCCGAGGGAAGCGCGTTGCCTCGCGTTTGTGCGGACGGAGAGACAGCGTTACACAGGCTAGCCAAAGAGCTGCTTCGCGTCTAAAAAAGACACATATGTTCAGCAACGAAAATGCACCTAAAATATTGAAGAAAATGGTACAGGAAATAAATGCAAAATTTTAAATCAGGTACCGATTCAAAAGCCAATTATTACAACCACATTCGGCCAACTTATTCTCTCCAGGAGGAGATTTCGTCGTAAGAGGAGGGTGGTTTTTGGAGGTGGACACGCAGAGGTGAGAATTCCCAAGTGAGGCCATTAAGGGCTCCCACCCAGGATAGCAAAGAAGAGTGTATTTCCCAAAAAATAAATGGAAGGGAGGCCAATGGCTCCATCAATATATTTCTCCCAACAGGGATGCAGTACGGTGCAACAGGAAGGACAAAGAATACCACCTAAATCCTCTACCAGCTGAATTCCACATAAGGATGCATCCATGAAAGTCATTCAGAAGAAATCATCACCACTAGGGGCACACCGATATTGGTGAACGACGCACTGTGCTAAAAGGTTAAAACAACTCTCTCGAAATTGTCCCCTAACAAAAACCCTACTGGTTGTACGCCCACACTTTGTGGCATGTTCTTCGTCTGGAGAAGCTATCAATATTTCGAAAAAAAAAAACATTTTGTGACCAACGTGTATTCATCTACCATATCCTCTTTTAAACGAAACGTGAAAAAGGCTTCTTTACCTCGAGAAAAAGACGATGTCAGCAATTATAGTTTCAATTCATATCAGCCTTATCAACTCGGAAAGAAAGAGGGAGAGAAAAAAAAAGAGAAAAAATTAAAAAAATATAGAATAAAAAAGACACGAAAAGAGAACAGGAAATAATACAAGTAAAAAAAGAGAGAGACGGAAAAGAAAAAAAGAAAAGAAGAAGAAAAAATACAAGGAATATGAAGAAAAAAGGGAGGAAAAGAACCCGAAAATGAAAAGGAAGATAAGAAAACCAAATGGACGAAATATGTACTGGACATATTGTTATCCATCATTGCCATCAGCGCGGCCTGGCTAGTTTGGCAATTATTATATGATTGACTTTGTGTGATTATACTACATGTGCTTGTATTGATCTGATTTGAAGCCGATACAGTGCCTCTTTATTGCGTTTTGATAATAATATATTATAATATTGAACTTGTGTAATTACACTACATGTACTTGTATTGATGTGATTTGAAGCCGATACAGTACATCTTATATCGTTATGATATTAGTATAATCCCTCAATACCTTTGTAAGAGCCGGTGGAGTTAGGGAGGAGCCGGGATAGTAAATAAAAGTCATAAAAAATAAAGAAAAAACCATACCAACTAACCTGTATCCAATAAAATCTTGTTCAGTCACTTATCAATTTGATGAGTTTTACAGTAAGCTTCAAAAGGACATACTGGAGAACAAGCCCAACACAGACCCATCTCTCCAACAGTGGGACCCAACAAAGAGAGGAATGGAAAGCTTACACAAGAGAGACAAGAGGAAAAGAAAAGAATGGAAGACTTGTTAGTCAAGACGAGCTTATCGGAGATCCATTGTATAGAATCAGTTGTAAGTCAAGATGGAGAGTGTGACGTGCCGTTGTGGCCGTCGGAATCTATGGGTTCCGAGGCGGCGTAAGAAAGACGACCGAACACATTGGAGACCAGGAAGGGACTACCAGAGCCTTTTCTTTATTCTTCGAATCTCCCGAGCGCGCGCGAGCTCGGCGTTGATCTTCTTCGTTTTCTTCGCGCGAAAGCGCGAGACCCAAACCGAGCGTCGTCTGCTATCGCTCGTGACATGCCCGGGTTTTGAAAGTAGTCGTCCCGACGTAATACATCACGTAACACTAAAACAGAATATTGGTGAAACTTGACTAAACTAACATAAACAGTCCGGTTTATAAATATTTACAAAAGTCAATCAAAGTCTTTCCACTTTCACGCACTCAAAAGTATACACAAACACTAATGATTATTTGCACTTCACGGCCCACATGTGCGCTCTAGTCCGAAGCATGAGGTTGCTCCATGTGAGCAATGGGGCTCAGATAGGGTTTCAGTTTTTCTACGTGCACTATGTCACTTCCCATGTTGTCTGCGAGTTCGACCTCGTAGTTCACGGGAGACAGTCTGTTCAGTATCTTGTGAGGACCAGTGTACGATGTTGTGGATTTCACACCGGATGATGGAACCTTGAGGAGCACCAGTTGCCCTCTTTCAAACACAACGTCCTTGTGGTGCTTGTCGAAGTGCTCCTTCTGTTTTTCTTGAGCCAGTCGGATGTGCGCGGCCGCGAGCTCCCTGGCTTTTTGCAGTCGTTCGCGCACTACCGCGAAATAGCCAGATTCTTCTTTGAGCTCTTCAAGCTCTCGGCGGCTGTATACAACATCTAACGGCAGCACCGGATCCCTACCGTACACCAAGAAGAATGGAGTTTGGCGAACCGTGTCTTGGTACCCCGTGTTGTAACAGAATACAACATATGGGAGAACATCGGCCCACTTTTCTCCCCCGGCGGTAGTCAAGGCAATCATCTGTTTGATTGTCTTATTGGCCCTTTCGCACAAGCCATTTGCTGCGGGGTGATATGCTGTGGTAGCAGCATGTCTGATGCCCCGATGCTTGAAGTAGGCTTCAGTAGAGCGCGCCATCATTTGAGTACCGCGGTCTGTGATAATCGTGGCTGGGCATCCGTGCTTCAAGATGATCCGTCGCTCAACAAACTTCTGGACGGTTGCAGCTTCTATGTTCCTCAGTGGTTTTGCCTCAACGAACTTTGTGAGGTAATCAATGGCTACGATGATGTACTTGTGACCCCTTGAAGTCTTGAAGGGTCCTATTATGTCCATCCCAACTGTGTGGAAGGGGCTGTGGACTTCTATTGGCTGTAGTAGACCGTAAGGCACCGATGTCGACATCTTCATCCTCTGACAAAGGTCACAGTGACGCACGTACCGTCTGACATCCGCATAGAGCTTCGGCCAGTAATACTTGCACCTTAAGGCATCGAATGTTCGCCTGATGCCCATGTGGCTACCGTATCGGCCTTCATGCATTTCCCGAAGTGCCTCAGCTTGCCGCTGGGAAGGAAGGCAGAGGAGGAATCGATTGCTGACCGGGCCTTGGTCTCTTTTATACAACACTTCATTGTGCGTAACGAACTTCTTCTGGGCCCGTTTCTGTTGTTTCTTTGTGCCCAGCGCACCCCTAAGTACATCCAAAACTTTAGCGCAAAATGCGTCCTGACGCTGTTCCTCACCCATGTTGTCACAGGATCGCAGTGAGGGATATGACACTGCAAGAATTTGGTCTGTGTCAGCAGCAATAGGAGGGTTCCTGGAAAGACAATCCGGTGCGCTGTGCAGGATTCCTGACTTATAGATGACGTCAAAATCAAACTCCTGCAAAATCAGAGACCAACGAAGAAGACGTTGGTTTCCTTCCTTGTAGCGTAAAACCCAGCAAAGCGCGTGGTGGTCGCTGACAACTTGAAATTTTCGGCCTATCAGGTATGGTCGCAGCTCTTCTAATGCCCATTTAACTGCGAGAGCTTCCAGTTCCGTCGAAGAATAATTCAGCTCTGCGCCTTTGAGCGATCTACTCAAGTATAGTACAGGACGGTAGCGGCGCTCTTCATCCTCTTGCAGCAGCAAACCTCCCAAGCCGAGCCGAGAGGCGTCTGTGTGCACTTGGACACTAAATTCCGGCTTCTCAGAAAACAGCTTGAGGACAGGTGGCTGACACAAAGTGCGCTTTAATGTCTCGAAGGCAACTCGCTGATCCTCTTCCCAAGAATAAATAGAATTCTTCTTTAGGAGTGATCGAAGAGGTGCGGCGATAACGCTGTAATTCGGGATGAACTTCCTGAAGTACGACGTAAGCCCGATGAATGACTGTAGTTCCTGGACGTTTCGAGGAGGCCGGAACATCTGAACAGCTGCCAGTTTCGATGGGTCAGGAGATACACCATCTTTTGTAACAACGTGCCCAAGATAATTGATGGCAGTACAAAAGAAGAAACACTTCTGCGGCTTGAACTTTAAGGCTGCTTTTTCGAACCTTGTAAAGATGTTTTCAAGGTGCGAAACGTGTTCTTCAAATGTCCGACTGAAAACCACACAGTCATCCATATAGACAAGGGCATTGTCGTATTTAATACCGTCAATGATTGTATCCACGGCTCGCTGACAAGTAAATGGGGCACCTTTAAGGCCAAATGGCATCCGAAGGAATTCGTAAAGACCCCACGGCGTAACGAATGCAGTCTTCTGTATGTCATCTGGATGCATGGCGATCTGATAAAATCCAGACACCAAGTCCATAACAGAGAAGTACTTGCTTCCGGTGAGTGCCTGCAGCGCATCTTCAATCCTTGGAAAGGGGTAAACGATGTCCTCAGTGACTGCGTTGAGACGTCGATAATCGACGCACATGCGCGTCGTCCCGTCTTTCTTTGCTACAAGGACCAGTGGTGACGCCCAAGGACTCCGAGAAGGTCGTACTATATTGGCATCAATGAGGTCCTTGATCATACTCTTGACGAGATCACGCTGTGCTGGTGACAATCTGCGAGGACGTTGCGATATTGGCTTTGCGTTTCCAGTTGGAATGCAATGTCGTTCAACTGTGCAGGAGCCTACATCCGTACTTGATTGCGCAAAGCAAGCAGAATGTTGCGCCAACAAGTCCTTGACGACCTGCAGCTCACTGGAAGATAACGTTGTTCCGATGTTAAAGCTAACGTCGCCGATTGAGATTGAACGATGCTGCGGGTCGACGACTGTATGAGCTGATGATGCATCAAGGTCTTTAGGAGAAGGCAGGCATGAAACTTGGAGGATCTGTTGGCAGTCGTCTGCAGAGAGCTCAATATCCTCAATTCCGCTTGCTTCTTCTATGAGGCCAATTGTCATCTGACGTGGAAGCACGACGGCTTGAGATGAACAGTTCGTCATCAAGACCTTGACTGAATTTTCTGATGCTTCTGCAACCATGGGCTCCACAATTACTGAACAGCGGTCGTACAAGAGCTTTGTCCCTGTGATGACCATTACATGATCCTTGTCTTCAGCTGTACGATGCCAGGTCACGGGAACGAACTTCCGAGATAAAGCTGGCAGTGCTTGCTCCCTAACCAGGTAGACCTTGCGTAGCCTTCGAGGAACAGACACAGCGAAGCTCTCCGAGCCCCAGTCGATGACGGCTCTTGAGGCCCGTAAGAAGTCGTCGCCTAGAAGGACTCCTTCGTGAGGTAACCGGGGAACAACGACAAAGTCATGCTGCAGTGTTTGGTCATCCACTGTTACCGTAGCCCTGACTTGACCCAAATTTTGTAGCTGATGGCCGCTAGCTCCTACCAAACGTAGGGACGAAGGCCTTATGCTGAGTTTGAGTTTGTCAACTAGTGGTGCCGTAATCAAACTTTTGACAGCTCCAGAGTCCAAGATGCCTTTAAGTGTTTGTCCGTTGATGGTGACAGGAACGGAAAAAACATGGCTGATCCCTCCGTCATAGGAATCGGTATAACACGAAAGTGAAACGTGTCTTCACAGAAGTAGTGCTTATTGTGTAGTGATATATGAGACCTTGTACAACGTCTGTCCGTGTTTGGCAGCTATAGCACCGTTTGACGTGGATGCACCCATGTTGACAGCATGTCTCTATCACGACGACTAACGCCCATGATCATGATTAAACTGTTGTGGTAGCTGACGGTGTGAACATATATTTGGACACAGCGAATCGTGAATCCCGCGTAAGGATGATATCAACAAGCTCATAATCAACACTGGTACCCGGTATGCACTTCTTCAAAGCGTCGTCAATTAAGGAGAGAAACGGCACGGTGTGCGCTTTCTAGTAATGGGTAGCCGACGCCTGTGCTCATGCATACATAACACGCACTGCGCTTCAGCAACACGGGAGGTAGAGGTTCGTAGCCTGAGCCGCAAACGCGTGCGTCCCGCTGGCCTGTCTCGCAGGCGCTGCTCTCGCTCCACCAAGGCACGACATTCGCCCGTCGAAATCGCGTCCTTTCTGCAACGCATACTGCAGCAGTTTTGTTAGTCGGTGCTCTCGCAATTGAAGCAGTCGGCGGCGGAGAAATCCCGTTGGTGCACGTGGAAGATGCACTACTCCGATGAGCCGACGCACGCTAACACGAAGCCAAAGGCAAAGAACGTAACTGCGTCAAGGCTGCCTCGGCGACGCCAGCGCGGCCACTCTACCTCTCTGGTATCGAGACGCTATGACGATGACCTCAGATTTCGCGTGCAATCTCGGAGTAGGCACTAGTAAGTGTCGATCGTGAAGTATTACTTCTTTTCACCTCTCACAGACGGCGGCACCGCCCCGCTCCGCCCGCCACGAAAGAGAATGTGTGAAAGATATAAGGCGCGTTCGCGCCGTGTTTAGCATCTCCCGAGATGGCTTAGTGGGTAGCGCGTCGGGCGCTCGCCGTCGCGGCCGCAACGTCGTGGGTTCGATTCCCAGCGGGGTATCTTTTTCTTGGTTTTTTTCTTTCTCACCCGTTGGGGTCCATTTTATCAACGTCATATCCGTGACGGATGTACTTGGTGGACCCCGGCATAAAACACTTTCGTGTTAAAAAGTACCCGCTTCTGAGGCACACGACACCTGCTCAATTACTGGCGACTGCTCGCGGGTATTGGCGTCACCAGCTGTCCGTTTCCCCGCTGTATTGGACTGGAAGATTCAAATTCTTCCTGCCACTTCAAAAATTCTGCAGTTAGCGGTAGACGGCACTGCGTGACAAAATGACCACTTCTGGAGCAGTTCAAGCACAGTTTACGAATTCTCGGGGCGTTTCCTTGGGATCTTTCAAAAACACGCGTCCCGGAATGCGTCGAATGCCGCAACGGAGACGGCTTCCCATTTGTGTCATCTTTTTTAGGCGCATTTCTTTGTGCTGCTTGATCATCTGAGGAACCGCTCGACTCTATACTATCCATGCGCTGACGATTGCGCAGAAGCTTTCGAGGCGAACGCTTCGAGTCAACGCGGCGTTGGGCGGACTGCGTTCCGGACGAACCCTCGCATTCTTGCGCAACCACAGTCTGAACACTTTCCTCAGAATTTCTGATCTGGTCAAAGCGCAGAAAGGAACTTATCATATCGTCTAGCTGCCTAAAAGTCTTGTCGAAGAAATGTTTCTTTGCTTTAGGTGATAACGTAGCCATGATGGCTTGACACTTCTCTTGTTGTATTACAGGATAATTGCATTGCTCCATGAGGTCCAACTTGCGGTATGCAAAGTCTGTACAGGACTCTCCGGCGCGTTGCGTTGCTCCGAACATTCGCTGCTTAGCCGTTACATCGCAGTCCATGTTATAACGTCGGCGGAACGCTGCTTTCATATCCGCCCAAGTAGTGATATCAGCCACCTTTGTGTGGTGACGCGTCCATGTAAAGTCTTTAGCTGGGAGCCTCGAAATAATGAACGGTATGGCGACCTCGTCAGGAACGCTGAAGGTTCTGAACCAATAGTCGACTTGGTGAAACCAGGCGTTAAGATCTTTCCCGAGATGCGGTAAGGAACTCGCCGCGAAACTTGAAAGTCGGTCGCGAGCGTCTTCATCGTTAGACATGCATATGGGATTATCGCTTCTGGCTTTGCTGTGTTGATTCCGCGAGC
Source organism: Rhipicephalus sanguineus (assembly GCF_013339695.2). Lineage (NCBI taxonomy): Eukaryota > Metazoa > Arthropoda > Arachnida > Ixodida > Ixodidae > Rhipicephalus > Rhipicephalus sanguineus. The sequence goes on from NC_051178.1 coordinate 99,558,321, forward strand.
GGCGCTGAAAATTAATCGACGCATTGCTCTCCTCTGCACTCGTGCATGATGCGGCGTCAGAATCCTCATGCGTTCTCGACTCCAAGCGCTCGATGCGTTCTACAAGTGGAGCGAGTAAGTTGCAAAAGAAGTCGTGACTTGCCTGCAGCTGCGGGTCAAGAGGTGGCTGTGGTGCGTCGTCGGCTTTAGCGGCGTCGCGGTCCTTCGAAATCATGGTTTTCAGTCCCTCCAATTCGCGCCGGAGCTGATCCACCTCGGTCTTCAGGGCATCGGCTTCGGACACAGCTGACCTGTAGGCTTCCACCCGGGCGGCGTCATCCAGCTGTTCGAACACGTCGATGGAACACGGGGCGGTCGCCATCTTGGGTTCAGGGAGCCGACGTTGTCCTGAAGTCAGTGGTTCAGCCAACGGAGCGCGTAGAGAGCGACGTCCCCACATAGAAAATATGAACGTCTTCTTAGCTCACCCCGAGCCGTTGGGCGCCAAATGTGACGTGCCGTTGTGGCCGTCGGAATCTATGGGTTCCGAGGCGGCGTAAGAAAGACGACCGAACACATTGGAGACCAGGAAGGGACTACCAGAGCCTTTTCTTTATTCTTCGAATCTCCCGAGCGCGCGCGAGCTCGGCGTTGATCTTCTTCGTTTTCTTCGCGCGAAAGCGCGAGACCCAAACCGAGCGTCGTCTGCTATCGCTCGTGACAGAGAGAAACCGTAGTAAGTAATCTAGAGAATATTTCCTTCGGAGGTGCTTTCGCTAGGTGGTGGGATCAAATTTTTAAATTTTTATTTTCTATTTTCTCTTTTTAATCGGAATTTTAGTACATTTTCTTCTTTTATCTAATTTACCGAAAGGTGCTGTAGGCAGGGCATAGTTTTTTTATTTACATTTGATTTATTTTCGCTCACCTCCACTTTAAGGTAATGTTAAGTCACAGCGTGGCCAAGGCCTTCAACAACCACCCCGACACAGCCAAGGTCACCCAACGGAATGCTCGGCAGCTCAGCAGGACAAGTCGCGGCGTACACAACACCGACCACCGCGGCACAGTCAATACCGCCGCCTGAACTGTGTTTGGCACGTCATCAAACCAAGACGCTGCGTGGCCGAAATCAGCCACCTCAATGCAGCCAGTGTCGCCCTCCAGAGAACCTGTCGGTTGCTCCGCACGCTTGCAGTCATGGGCGAGTGTGACGACGAAGAACACGGGGGCTATGGCGCGTGGGTAGCTAGCGCGAAGAGGAGAACGAAGTCGGAGAATAGAACAGCCAGCCTAGCGAACAGGCGGCGTGTCTATTTCTCTGCATATTTCGTTACAATATATATATATATATATATATATATATATATATATATATATATATATATATATATATATATATATATATATATATATATATATATTTCTACTATTTATAATAATTGGGATGTAAATGTGAAGAAAGTAAAGTGGACGAAAAGATAACTTGCCGCCGGCAGGGACCGAGCCTGCGACCTTCGAATAACGCGTACGATGCTCCACCACTGAGCTACGGCGGCGGTCGTCCCCCCATCCACTTTACAGGGTATATATGTTCATTTAAACCTAGGAGTGTTAGCGCCGGTCGCAGTCATGGCGGCGAGTGTGGAACAGTCTTTTTCTGCGTTTTGTTGTCACGTAGCACGTGATCTTTTTACAAGCTGGCAGCTGACCCCTGCCGGGGGCAGGTTATCGTTGCGTCCACTTTACTTTCTTCACATTCCCATTACTTTCCTTGACAGTAGTGTCTGTTAGTTCTCATTAATATTGTGTATATATATATATATATATATATATATATATATATATATATATATATATATATATATATACGTATATTTATATATATATATATATTATGAGACGACGCCCAGTTCGGTAATCGAAAGGTTATATTTCAATGTCCCAAAGCGGCGCAGCCCGCGTGACAAACGACGATGATGATTACAATGGTTTCTGTACAGATGAAGATGAACTATATAGCCAGCGCTCACACTATTTTCCCCCTTCGCGAAAGCGGGCAGCAGGTTAAGGGTAGGAACGCCGAATATATGGTTTCAGGCGAGAGACATGAGCGATCTCGGTGCTGCGGCGACGACGATCAGTAGCCGCGCTGGCTGGAGCGACGCGATAGTTCACGGCAGATGTCCTTTCCAGCACGGTGTATGGACCGAGATATCTATGAAGAAATTTTTCACAGAGCCCAGGGGTACGAACAGGTGTCCACAGGAGGACTTCGTCGCCTGGACGGAACGAAACAACACGACGTTTCGCGTCAAAACGGACTTTCCTCTTGTCCTGAATGGTAGCAGTGTTGGCGCGGGCAATTTCACGGCAGCGGGCGACGCGAGCAGCGAACTCTTCTGGAAGGGACGAAGATGGAACAGAGGGCGTGGATAAAATGTGGTGTCCAGAACAAAAGTCGGTTCACGGCCAAACACGAGGAAAAACGGGCTGTAATTCGTCGTGCGTTGTGTGGCAGTATTATATGCAAACGTGACGAAAGGGAGTACAGTGTCCCAGTTTTTGTGATCTGGCTGAACATACATGGATATCATGTCGGACAAAGTTCGGTGAAAACGCTTTGTAAGACCATTTGTTTGCGGATGGTATGCTGATGTGGTCTTATGTACGGTGTTAGAGGCCTGGAGGACTTCAGCAAGAACATGGGAAAGAAATGTCTTGCCACGGTCACTAAGGAGAACACGAGGGGCACCGTGGCGCAAAATAATGGCGCGCAGGACAAAATCGGCTACTTCCGAGGTATCACCAGAGGGAAGAGCTGCCGTCTCCGCGTAGGCGAGTTAGGTGGTCCACGGCAGTAACAATCCAGCGGTGACCGGCTGGCGTAAGCGGGAGGGGTCCGTATAAGTCGATGCCCACGAAGTCAAAGGGAGCGGACGGGCACGGCAGATGTTGTAAAGGGCCTGCGGGAAGAGATGTGGTACGTTTTCGGTGTTGGCATGACGCGCAGGAACCGACGTACTTCGCCACACTTGTTGAGAGGCCTGATAATGTTGCGTGCGAGCATATCGTTGACTTGTTCTTCTATAACTTTGCGTTCAGAAGCTGATACACGGTAAGGGCGGCGACGAATGACACGAGATCCGTCTGTGTCGATGCGATGAGCGGCCACTGTTGTTTGACCCAGGCCATCGGAACAAACGTCAAAGCAAGCGTTGTGTTTCATTAATATGGTCAGCAAGGCATCAGTCTGGGTCGGATTGAGATCTGTACTCAAAGTGGCCTTTAGAGCACGCGATGAACCTTCCGCGGGCGTACATTGTGGAAATGACGAGTCAGTTGAAACAGTAACGACACATACCGGTGCGTCTTCGGTAATGCTGGCAACAGTAGTCCCCTCTGGCAGCAGTAGGGCTTCTGGCGTCGTGTTGTAGGCGGTGATGCTTGCATAACCACGTGTGAACCGCACTAGACAAGATGCGATGGCGATGCCTCGAGAAATACAGCGCTGGCAAGGTGTAACCACCGCGTCGCCATCTATAACGTCTCGTGACCTGATCGTAAGTACACGTTCTTGCCCTGAAGGCAGGAGAAAATCCGCAGCTGTGACAAGGTTGGGCGGTTAAAAATCGGCAGCAGAAGAAAGCTCAGTGTCCGTAATACGAATGAGAGGTTGCCCGCAAGAAATGACAGCCGACGAAGCCGATAGGAAGTCCCAGCCTAAGATTATCTGATGAGCGCATGAAGAAAGCACAGCCAGCTGTACATGATGGCGGACTCCGTCGATGAGAACGCGCGCAGTACACTGTCCGGTCGGGCAAATCGGATTGTCATTAGCGCCGCATAACAGGGGACCGACATAAGGAGTTTGCACTTTCCGTAGACGAAAACACAATTCGCGGTTAATGACTGAAATTGCGGCTCCAGTGTCTACAAGGGCGTCAACACAAACACCTTCCACACAAACAGGCAGTAAATTTGCTGGGCGAGACGGAGGAGTTGTGACGTTTCGACAACGAGCAGTTTCCCCTCCAAAAACTGCAGCTTCTAGTTTTCCGAGTGGCTGTCCAGAGAGATCGGAGCAGGACGCAAGGGTGATGTCGTACGCCGAAATGGTGACGGAGAACGGCGGCGAGGTGAACGAGAAGGACGAGGCATGGCTTGGGGCAGTGGAGGTGAGGGCGACCGACGTGAGGAGGATGGATACGGTGCTGGAGCGTAGGCATCAGATCTTGGGGCAAAGTCTCTTTCATAAGCAGAATAGCCACGTCGTTCATCCTGCATATATATATGTATGTATGTATGTATGTATGTATGTATGTATATATATATATATATATATATATATATATATATATATATACGCAACATGACGGCGACGGCAAGAGCCCGCTGAGGGTGCCCTTGAGTCGCATTCGTAATAAAAAAATGTGCGATGATTTTGCAATATTTGCGCTACTATGGGATGCGCTTCTTTTGAAGATCACTTTGAAGTCGGGGGAAGCACTGCAACGGAGCCAAACATGCACGGCCATTCCTAGCTTATGTAATCCTAAAAAGCCCCCGTGCTCGATCTTGTTATATGACAAATTTCTACTATATATCTAAATAGCATTAGTCACAACATATATAATGAAAGGTAGTGCAAATACAAGTAGGCTTTCCATTGCATCTTTTAATCAAAGACTGCATGATGAAGAAAATATCTAGAATGCTGCCTTTTAAAAGGGCGCCCCGAATTCCTCACCAAGCAAGGGGTGGGTTCTACCATAATATCTGAATAAATCGGGTCGTGCATGAGAATAACCTCTCTTTCAGACTTTTAGATGCGAAGCAGCTTATGGTGGAGTTCAATCCGGTGGTGATGGTGGTGTGCGGCATTACCACCCTTACTGCGCATGCGCATCCTCCTCCCCCTCCTCTCCTTTCCTACGCTCCCCCCTCTCCCGCGCCCCATTGTCTCCTGTGTGACGCCGCGGTGAGCGCCCGCCTTCGCTCCCACCCCCTCTCGTGCGCCTCATCTTCTCCTGCGCAACGCCGCGATGAGCGCCAGTGCATGCGCGTACCCTCCCTCTCTCTCTCCTCTCTTACGCTCCTGCCCTCTCGCGCACCTGTCGATCGCGTTCCCCGCTTGCTCTGTGAGAATTAACGGCCAGCCTAGAGGAAAGACAAGACGCGCGTAGCGTTCCTTTTCGCGTTCCATGACGCTTTGAATTGATGGATGCAGCTGACGGCGCGCGTCTTCGCCCAAGCTTAAGAAGCTGGCGAGCCAGCTCCTAAAAAATTACACCATCTGCCGCTCAAGCGAACCATGTCTCCGCTGCTTCGCATCCACACATGGTTTCCTTTAGTTTGAGATGGTGAAATTTTTTTTTCGCGACTACTGGAAATGCTGATAAATGATAAAAGCGAAATGCAGTGATTAATGCCTAAGCCTGTGAGCGGTTAACGATTAAGCAAGAAGTTAATCGGCCGTCCCCAGAACACAACGTTGCCTCGCTGCAGATGGTCGGCTCGCTAGCTTTTGGCAATTTCGGTGACTTAGGCGCCATGTAGTCGATCGCCTGCCAACGTTCGCTTTCAAACGCTCACCTTCCGAATAACGACGTACACGCTCTCGACGAAGACGCAATGTATGTTCTGCTTTTCTGCCACGGAGCGAATGAGTGAATGCATGAATGAGGGAATGAATAAATAATTATTATGCACTTTCATTGAACGTAAACGCTATAGGTAATGCGGAGCAGTGATTCACCTGCCATTCGGCGACGCTGGCGTTCACGAGCAAGCAAGCGCTCACGTTCCAAACCTGCAGACTACTCGGCGTCCATGGCGGAAACGCAAACTTTCAGTTGTGACCATGTGGTGCCCCTCCCCGCCTCACTCTCACATCCCTTCTCTTTACCCTCACTTCCCATTCGAACCCGTTTGATATATTATGCTATAACCGTCTACGCTATCTTCGACACTGACCTTCCTCCTCACCCTCACTTTTATTTCTCCCTCCTGCTATATTATACTATTTTCAGCTATGGTATGCTTCACGCTCCCCTCCTCTTAACCCTCATCTCATTTTCCGCCCCATTGCGATAATATACTGCGCACGTCTACGATATGCTTTACCCTCCTCGTTTCTCTCCTTTACACGCTCACTTACCTTTCCTACCCCCTTGTCATGCTATATTATACATGACTACGCTACACATAGCCGTGTTTTACATTCATACAGTGCTATGCCTTACCCTCTTCTCTCTTCCTTTGCCTCCTTCTCAAACTCACATCCCTCCTCCTCACCCTCACTTCCGCTTCCGCCCGCTTGCTGAACTATGCTATAGATATAAAATACATGGTTTTGGTTACGTAAAGTTATACTTGGCTACTGCATGCTTTATCCTCTCCACTCCTCCTTGCACTTCTTTTCACATTCACTTCCATTTTGCTCCCCCTATCAATACAGTGAAACCTCGGTGATACGATCACAGCTCATACGAATGGTGACCACCTGGGTATTAGCCGACATTGTCGTCGCCAGCCCCGACTCTTGATCACCGATGATTCGCCGTGATGAGCTTCGAATTCGTGATATTGGGCAGAGGCCTCGCCGCTGTTCTGAGACTCGTCTAAAACGCATTGCGGTCGCAGGCAACGAGCTAGATTGCATGTCGCACGCTTGAAATGCACCGGCATGGGTTGGCGGGTGCTTTAGCTAACCGACTTAAGCTGCGCGTCGGAGCTCTGCGGAAATTGGTCGCCTTCACCGTCAGCTTCCTCACGCTTGCTCGCAAGCAGATCGGCGCCGTTTGTGGCAGCGTCTCCGCGTTCGCTAGCTGTTCTGCTCGAGATTCGCTGGCGGCTGCGGCAGATGATGGGCTTGCTCGAGCTGTGCGACGCCGCTCGCAGAAAACTCGCCAGCTCCTTGGGGCACGGTGGTTGGAGGCGCCTCGGCGTGATGGCTGCGGCTGCCGCATTTGAACTGTTGCGATATGTGGCTTGAAATGCGTCTTTGATGACGTATGACATCTGGTGAAATTATAAACATGCAATATTTTAGACGTGTGTTTTTATTTCACCGTGCACGCATTTGCCATGTGCGTGCATCTTCATCTCCTGTGAGACGTCTCACAGACTATTTGGAATACTTTTGTGCTTGGCAGGGGTGAAATTATTTGCATGCTGATTTTTGACGTGTGTTTTAGTTCACCTTGTGCGTATTTGTAATGTGTGTGCGTCTTTACCCTCGCTGTCACGTGTGACTCATTATTTGCAGTATTTTAGGTGTGCCCTGGCACGTAGAATACCTGTCATCGATCGCTTCCGTGGAAGCAGCTTCATAAAAAGGACTGTACGAGATATGACAACAGTGTAGTACTGTCATTCACAATATAAGAATGCTTGCCGAATGGTATCTACCCCATCCTCATTCTTCTAGTTACCTCGATATCATGGTTCGGCTACGTGGTCACTACCTGTCCTCAATAAATGTATTCGTTTACAACTTGCAGTGCCTCACTACCTACCGCAAAGCACTGTTCTCTTCCGTGACTGCTGCATATTACTTTAGGTTTCTGCATCTTAATTTGGTGCGATAACGATCACATGGACACTCTCCGCGGGTTTTTGCCGTCGCCGTGATGTCCCAGATATGAATATATATGTATACATAAAAAGGCGCAAATAAAAATAAAGCAGAAGAAATGATTTTCGAAGCACACGTGCGGGGATTAAAACGAGTGTCCCCTCGCTCCCCAGCGCGCTGCGTTACACGCCAGAACCACGCGCCATGCAAGCGCCGGTGAAATAACGGTGAGCTATTTATATACACCATTTACCGCTGGTAGTACGCAGATATCGGAAGAGCTTGAGCGTGTTTTATATCACGCAACGCTCCCACTTTTTTTTTAGTTTGAAAACCGCCCTTGAGACGGGCACGACAAAGTGGCCCCTTTCTGTACCTACTCGTGAAGTGGAACGAAAAGAAAAAAATATGGCTCATCCGACCTTCATAGGAGTCGGTTTAACACGAAAGCGAAACGTGTCGCCACAGAAGTACTCAACATGTTTAGCGCAAAAAAAGAACACCAAAACACAAGGAAGGGCACGACACAAGCGCTGACATACTGAAAAGAGCCCATTGAACTAGCGATGAACTTAAGTAAGGTGGCAAATTGGGCTAGTTGGAACATACTCATCATGTTCAGCGCAAAAAAAAAGAACACGAGAACACAAGGAAGGGCACGACACAAGTAGTTTATTGTTTATAGTGCATTGGTATATGTGAGCTTGTACAATGTCTACTGTTGTTTGGCTGATATAGCATCGATTGATGTGGACGCATCGCACTCACGTTGACGCCTAGTGGCACATCTCCGTACCGACGACAAACGCCCATGATCAAGTTTAACCCTTGCGGTAGCTGAAGTTCTTAACATATACGTGGACACCGCAAACGGGGGGGGGGGTGAATACCGCGCGAAGATGGCATCAAAAAGCACATAATAACACTAATGGTCGATAAGCACTCCATAAAAGCGTCGTGAAATGAGAAGCGTTTTGCGCGTCCTGTCTTCGTTACTTCTCACAGCGCGAGCGGGGAACGCTGTGCGACAGCCAGGCGAGCGTCGGAGAGCTATTTGTCAATATGGGTGGTCGCTATGAGCAAGGCTTGCGCTAAAGCCGTCACCACACGGTGTGTTAAAGCGTTGGCAAAATAAACTTGTATTGGAAACGCTTCGAATAGAACGGGCGTTGCAACGGCACGTTTGTTTTTTTACGAGCCTGGTGGCACAGATGTCACCGCCCCTTTATAAAGGGGACGCTCATAGCCAGAGTGTCGGAACGGAACGAAAACCGAAAACGAAAAAAAATCACAGCATATCCACGGAGTGAATGATGATGAGTGGGCGAAGCTGCGGAGGTTCATCGGTAAACCGTGAATCTTCCGTGAATTCTGCCCAGTACATCATCACCGACGTGAGATCGGGCGCGTTTATACTAACGGTTCGATGAGTTATGACGACTTGCAGCTCACTTTAATTTTACATGTACGCTGTGAATTTTCATTGTTTAGAAAACCATTGCTTTAGAAAAATCTGGCGTCTTTCGTTAAGCAGCTGGCGTCTTTTCGTTTTGCTTTAGAAACATCTGGCGTTCTTTCGTTCTGCTTTTACAAAACATCTGGCGTCTTTCGTTGGTTTATTTCATCAATCAACGGCGTTTTGAACAAAATTTTTATTGTTTAATCACGCACAGGAGAAATCTCACCAGGCACTACCTTGGAGGTAAACAATGGCTGCTAATGGGAATGAGAGACAGAAGAAGTCGGCTTTTAGCTAACACTTACACTTCTACTTCTACTAACGTTTCCTACTGGAACATGCCAATGGCTGCTAATGGGGAATGAGAGACAGAAGAATTCGGCTTTTAGTTAACGCGCATGCTGCGAATTTTTTATTGTTCAACAACGCACAGGAAAAATCTCCCACCGGCACCACCTTGGAGGTCAAAGCGTAAGACTTGTTACGGACTACTACTACTACTACTACTACTACTTCGACGACGACGACTACGAGGGACGAACGGGTGCCGCCTTAAGGAGCTTCGCCCCTAAAAAATCACAGCATATCCACGCAGTGAATGATGATGAGTGAGCGAAGCTGCGGAGGTTCATCGGTAAACCGTGAATCTTCCGTGAATCTTCCCAGTACACCATCACCGACGTGAGATCGGGCGCGTTTATACTAAAGGTTCGATGAGCGTTATGACGACTTGCAGCTCACTTTAACTTTACATGTACGCTGTGAATTTTCATTGTTTAATCACGCACATGAGAAATCGCACACACGCACTACCTTGGAGGTCAAAATCCAGTGTCTATAGACCCTTTCGCTGTTTACAAACAGGGCTGCTGGACGCCTTCCGGTTCTGAGCGCCGGCGTAGCCTAGTAGCAGTGGCGGGGAACGAAAGCCTTAGCGAGTAGCCCGGACATTTTCAACACTTTTCTCCCTGTATCGGCCAAATATTTTAAATAAATATTCTTCTAAGCTGCACACACAACACTATAGGAGTTAGTCCTTCACTTTAAGCGCCTTCCTTTTATCTGAAAGCGGAAAAAGAGTCTTTCTTCACTCTGGCACCACTTAAAAAACACGCTTTCTGCTTCGGCGTTAAGCGAGCAGTAATTGAAGTGACCGGAAGTTTCTTGGGTGCAACACGTGCTGCCGCTATCGCAGTCTTGAAACCCACCGAAAAGGCGAATATATACGGGGTGGTCAGTGAACGGTTGTGCAGCGCGAGCGGTCGGTTTGTTCAATCAAGACGCTGCCGCGACGCTGCCTCGCGATGCTGCCTGCGTCGGCGCCGCTGCGCCGCGAGGCAAGATACGTAGGAGAGGAGAAACATCTGGCGTCTTTCGTTAAGCAGCTGGCGTCTTTTCGTTTTGCTTTAGAAATATGTGGCGTCTTTTCGTTTCGCTTTTAGAAAACATCTGACGTCTTTCGTTGGCTTATTTAATCAATCAACGGCGTTTTGAACAAAATTTTTATTGTTTAATAACGCACAGGAGAAATCTCACCAGGCACTACCTTGAAGGTAAACAATGGCTGCTAATGGGAATGAGAGACAGAAGAAGTCGGCTTTTAGCTAACACTTACACTTCCACTTCTACTAACGTTTCCTACTGGAACATGCCAATGGCTGCTAATGGGGAATGAGAGACAGAAGAATTCGGCTTTTAGTTAACGCGCACGCTGCGAATTTTTTATTGTTCAACAACGCACACGAGAAATCTCCCACCGGCACCACCTTGGAGGTCAAGATCTGGTACTAGCGTTAAGACTGGTTACGCACTACGACGGGGACGAACGGGTGCCGCTTTAAGGAGCTTCGCCCCTGAAACGAAAAAAAGATATTTTTGACCGGAACGAAAACGTAACCGAAACTTTATCGATTGTTTCGTTCCGGGGCGAAACCGAAATTTTTCCAATCGTTTTTCGGTTCACGAGAAAACTTCGCAATCTGGAACAACTAACCACATGCAATGTGAGCATATCTCTGAATACAGTATTAGTGCGTACCTCAGGCAGGAATTCCAAAGCAAATATACGTTCAAATCGTGCGAAAAACGAAAACAGTGGCAACCAGAGATATTTATATTAACGCAAGTGGGCTTTTGCGCGCCTGTCACGCAGGCCAAAGTGAAGAGGGCGTTGTCGGCGCTGACGTTTGTTAGAGTTAAAGCTGTTATGAGACCACAACAGCTAATTTTGGCGCCATAGTTGTCCGCTGCCCTCAGTGTCCGTGACCACTATCGCGTGATATAACAAAAAATTAAATGAGAAACAAATTTTTAGGATCGGATGGGAGTTTAACCCGCGCCCTCTGGGTGGCAGTCGGGTCTTCCACCACAGTGCCATGCTGGTGCTTGTAACTCCTTCGAAAAAATACTCTATACAGGCATCATGTCGGGCAGTGAATCGTGTTAACATATGTAATATAACGTGGCAGTAGAGTAAAATAACAACCACTCATCACACAATGCTAATAGCGCAAAGAGTGTTTAGTTTAATGCTTGCCGCCAGTGTTGCGGAGTTGTCCCACCAGAATTGGAATGACTCCGGAATCATTCCACATTTTCGCGACCCAGGGAACGAAATGGGGACGACGCTTGAAGGAATGGAATGGGAATGGAATTACGTCTTTTTCCGAAAACAGAGCACGTTTTGGTCTACGTGCTGTTTTTGAAACTTCAAACAATTGTAAGTCAGAGCCTCGAAATTAACAATAAAGCAGCATTGCTAAAATGTCTTGGCTGATTACAAGCACGGTACATTTATAAGCAACGCGCCTGCTACAAACCGATGCATAAGTTTGTGTACAAACAAATGCATTATCCCAGCAGACGTCGAAGGGAGAAACAAATTACCCCTGCGCGCTGGTTCCCATTGATACCCCCACACGAAAGTGTCCAATACTCTATGCACAGCCTGATCTTTATCTCACGAGCAGTTTAGTACCTCACACACGTAAATAACCTTTGCTACAAGGAAGGCATTCCATACCTGCGCACAGGCTAGCACAGAAAGTTCTCCTCACTCCATCCATGCTTGCGAGGCGCGCTTGACAAGCGCGAGTGCTGACGAGCAGTGCGTCCCAGTGTTCCGTATTCGATGCAAAGGCACAAGGTGCCCGAGCGGTGCACTGTTCCAACTAATACCAGCAGATCTACAGGGTTTTGTTCCCCATTAACCAAATCTTAGTTTCTCCATACTCACGACCGCTCTAGACGTGTGAAAAAACTGGGTAGTCTTCTTGAATACTACTTTTGTCAGCATAAAAGTACGCTATGTCGTCATTTTAGCATTAACCAATTTAAGCTTAAACAAGATTAAAACACCACGATTCGTTCAAACAAGCTCACCATGCAAATACTATAAGTAGTGGGAGAACTGTCCCTATGGGAATTAGTAGGATGGTTGTACTGGACGAGATATGTGACCAAGCCACTATCAATCGATCTTGGTAGCCTGCTTTGCGTACTCTTGCACTTCTTAATGCATCTGATGACGTCAGCTCTATGGGGGGTTCATTCTTAACTCGATAAAACTATCAAGATGCCTTTCCTACGTTGAAGAATTGCAAGAGTGGAATTGAACTGCCCGGCCATTCCCAGAGTCCGAATGGGCTAAGTTTTTTCATTCCGAGGAATTGAAAGGAATGAAATTGCGGCAAGTTCTATTTCCCCGGAATGGAATTGGAATGGAATGGAGGCGCCAATTCCGCAACAGTGCTTTCCACCCACTACAAATTGCTCAGCCATAATTCTTCATCATCTTCAGCCACAGCACGAAGTGCACATAATGTCATCCAGATGTGTAGCGGGTGCCACGATTCTCCGAAGAATAACGAAAAATGGCCTAGCGGGAACTTCGTTACTTCAGAAAAATTGCGATGATTTATTTCGTAGTGTGTACATTGCATGTGTACTTGTATTACTTGCCCCAAGAGACTCTACAACGGGCTCTCAAAGTTCACTCTTCCAGCTTTCGCTGTGACTGTGATGCGTGTTCCGCGCAGGCCTGGCGATCTTTTAGAGGCGAAGCTCCTTAAAGCGGCACCCGTTCGTCCCTCGTAGTCGTAGTGCGTAACCAGTCGTAACGCTAGTACCAGATCTTGACCTCCAAGGTGGTGCCGGTGGGAGATTTTTCCTGTGCGTTGTTGAACAATAAAAAATTCGCAGCGTGCGCGTTAACTAAAAGCCGAATTCTTCTGTCTCTCATTCCCCATTAGCAGCCATTGGCATGTTCCAGTAGGAAACGTTAGTAGAAGTAGAAGTGTAAGTGTTAGCTAAAAGCCGACTTCTTCTGTCTCTCATTCCCATTAGCAGCCATTGTTTACCTCCAAGGTAGTGCCTGGTGAGATTTCTCCTGTGCGTGATTAAACAATACAAATTTTGTTCAAAACGCCGTTGATTGATGAAATAAACCAACGAAAAACGCAAGATGTTTTCTAAAAGCAGAACGAAAGAACGCCAGATGTTTCTAAAGCAAAACGAAAAGACGCCAGCTGCTTAACGAAAGACGCCAGATGTTTTCTAAAGCAATGGTTTTCTAAACAATGAAAATTCACAGCGTACATGTAAAATAAAAGTGAGCTGCAAGTCGTCATAACTCTCATCGAACCTTTAGTATAAACGCGCCCGATCTCACGTCGGTGATGATGTACTGGGCAGAATCCACGAAAGATTCACGGTTTACCGATGAACCTCCGCAGCTTCGCCCACTCATCATCATTCACTCCGTGGATATGCTGTGATTTTTTATCAGAACAGCAGTCTCGCACATCAGAGAGTACTCTCAATGACGTGCTGCTTCTGAGATCGTGCTCACTCCCTTGCCACAAAGCATTGAACCCACTAAACAAATTCATTTTCGTGTTTTGAGAAAATAAATTCTACGACTTTGAAATTAATACTGGTTGGTGCTGGTTGGTAGGAATTCGTGGTACAGTTACTTCCGCTCCTCTGAACAGCGTGTTTCGCCCTTGTCCCGCTTTCTAAAAAGGAGGGCAAGTATAACTACATCACAAATCCAATGTTTTTTTATGGTTACCTTAACTTCAAATTTTTGCATACAAAAAAAACGTTACGAAGCGTTACGGAACATTTTTTTTCGTTCCGGAACAGAAACGGAACGGAACTTTTTGCGGTGGAACGAAACTAAAATCGAAACGAAAAACATTTCGTTCCGACACCCTGCTCATAGCATCGATCCATCCAACAGCTGCGTGAAAGGAATGTGTGAAAGATAAAAGGCGTCTTCATGTCCACTCCGTAATGTTTTTGGCGGTAGCTCGGTGGGTGAAACGCCCGAAAACCATCGCCGCAGATATGAGAGGTCATGAGTTCGATTCCCGTCAAAGGAACTTTTTCTTATAGTTTTTTTTCTTTGCCATCCGATGGTGTTCATTTTGCTGACGTATTTCCGCGACGTATACGTCATGAAAGTCTTAGTGGACCACGGCATAAAAAAAATTTAGTGTTAAAAGACTGAGCCCACCTTGCGTTAGACGCCCCCCTGTGGCAGTAGACCCAGAGACGTCACTCCACGCGCCGCAGTTCAAAACAAAAAGGAAAAAAAGTTCGGCAGATCCCGCGCGTTGTGGGAAACCGTGTCACGCGAAGCAGTCAGCGAGTACTTCTGTGCTGTAATATATGGCTTTGAGCCAACCGTTACGAGGTGGATCGATGTGTGTTTCGAAGTGTAGTAGCTGTGGGCACATCGACGGCTTGCCAAGCACGTCGACAACACTGGCGTTTAGAGGGTGCCACGTAGCGTCCGCCTTCACGTTAGAGCACATACATGTGTCAGTATTATCGAAACGAAGTACAGTTTATGATGCAATCATGTGAATTACACATGTAACTTTTGTTAATGTATTCTTCTGTGGCCGAGGAATGTTTGAATATAGTTTGGCGAATGATAGCGATACGAATGTAATGTATATTAGACTGCTATTAAAGCGGAGCCAACACTAGGACCACAGGCGTAAATCAGATATGAGGTCTGTATCGTAGGAGTACATATGTAGTGCTTCTTGCTTCTTTGTAAAATTTGATAACCAGCACTATAACCGCAATTGACGTTGTACCAACATTACGCCTGCATAGGCTGTTTTTACAAACTAGTTTGTAGACCTGGCGCGGCTCTGTAGTAGAATACCTGCTTGCCACGAAGAATGCTTGGGTTTGATTCCTGCGGAGATCTTAATATTGAATATTTCCATTTGTCTGGTCAATGCTGCCGATGTCGGCATTTCTTAACGCTCTCGCATTTAAATTACCGATACCTGTTCTCGCTGTTTCTGGGTAGATAATAAACAGGCAATCACCTGTGGCGCATACCCAAACACCGCAGCCCATGGTAAATTGGTACGCACCACTCGCGGCTGGAGGAAAGAGTTTGAACCTACGCTACATAATTTTCACGTTAATTATGTCACGACCAGGCAGTCATATTCACCAAATCATTTTTCCCTCCAATGCCAATTTCGGTCTACACCAAGTTAAGGAGGTGATGATGAGAGCACCCAGACGTGGGCGGCTAGATAGATACGTAGATAGAAACGCTCAAACTGCCAAAGGCCAGGGCTGGGCAGAGATACTCAGAAAAGTATTCCGGAATACAGATATCGAAATACATGAACTGGAAGCCTAAAATACAGATACTGAGATACATTTGCTTTTATCGTAACGGGATATTTCAGAGATACTTTTGCAATAAGACGAAAAAAGTATTCCGGAATACAGTTACAGCGATACAGATACTGGAATACATTTTTTATTTGAAGGATGCTCATACTACGCAAAGACACTAATTAGTGCAGCATAATGTTGTAATTAAAGTTACAGTGCACCGAAACGTTCAGTTCATTTATTTATTTCAGTACCCTCAGCGCCATTAAGACATTGCAGGGGAGGGGGTGGACAAAGTACATAATTAGCAATAATGACATAATTACAAGTATCAATTGCAATAAAAATACACTATTTCACAGCAACAGTAACAAGGATCGGACACCGAAATCGACATACTTGGCGAACAAACTAAGCTATGCTATAAATAGCACACTTTAAGCAAATCACTCGAATCACTAATGAACACCAGGGAATTGAGAAAAAGTATGCATTTACGTTGCACATAAGATCTGCTTTGCTGAGAAGGTTGCTGTGTGAGCATCTCAAATAGGCTGTCTTCTAACAGCGTCGGTTCAGCCTCAGCACAAGACTGACGAAAGAAAAAAGTCTGTCTACCGCTGAAGGCGAGCACAAATTCGTATTATAGTGAATAAATATCGCCTTCATAGCCGGATTGCCTTGCAGCGTGGCGATATCTCTTCTCGGGTCATCTAGATACCCAAACGCTTGCGCCCTCACTTGGGTTGTTCTGACTGTTCAGAATCCGAAGTCTGTCCCCATCTTCGGAATCCTAAGCCATCTGACCCTGTCGGCTTCAATGAAGCTGTCACCACCACAGACGCTACCAGCACCCATTTCAGAAAGCCGCAACAGGCGAAGTCGGCTCCGGCGGTGGGGGAGCCTGCTACCACAAAAGACCGTTTCACGCATGTAGTCAATTAGGAACGCACCCTGACATTGGAGAGGCGTCAAAGATAGCCATCTTCTAGTCCCTTCCGCCGCGACTACGGGAACTACTTTTGGAAGTGCCGCCGCTTAGAGAACTGAATGCACGCGAAGCATTGCAAAGCCTGTTCCAAGGCGGTATCCACTCGGGGGGGGTCGCGAAGTAATAGCTTGCCCCCTGTAAAAAATTAGGCGTGCTGCACTGACCTTGAGAGAGCGCCTTTCGTCGGCAGAGGCCGACAACACTGCCCCCGCGATTCTGCCGTCTGCGGCGTAGCGCGCTTTACCACATGGACCATTCTGTGCTTGAGCGGAAACCATTGCCGCCCTATCTGTCGGCGACCGGCGGTGCGCCTTTGCTTGTCTTGGCACAAAAAAGAAAAAAAAAACGCCATTCCCCCATTGCAAACGCGCCTCAACTCATTTCCGACACAAAAAAAAAACAATGTAACGAGATACCCGTGTCCAGCATAGTATCGCGATACAGGCGATACATCGTAAATGTATTTCACTACTGAGATACAAATACATTTTTCAAATGTATCTCGATACAGAAATACAGATAATCAAAAGTATCTCTGAAATACTATCGCGATACTCTTGTATCGCGATACTGCCCAGCCCTGCCAAAGGCTCACTAAGAAAGTCTTCGCATTGAACATCGAAGACCGCCTGATTCGCCATCGTCGACACTTGCAGCGTGTTGCGCACGCACAAAGACGTAAGAACTGTAACATCTGCAAGTTGACGCTGATCCTGTGTATACCTGTGCGTTCTTTTCGGGCGCCGTTCTTTCTGCTTGGGCCACGCACTGCAAGTATCGAGCTGCTTTTCGGCAGCTCGATACTTGCAGTGCGTATCAGGGCCGCGTGTATCACGAAGCTCACGAATTCGTGTTTGCATCCGAGTTTAATTGCATTTGTGCTTCTTACAGGCTTTCACAGGTACATGGGGATGGATAGAAATGCGAACATAGCGGCGCGCTGTTTTCATCACGCCCTAACCGTGGTGGCAATAAAAAGATGCTAGAGCCGCCGTTTACGACCCGAAGATTTCATAGAATATAAGAAGCGGCGGCTTAAGAAGGATGCAGTAGCATAACTCTTTGCAGACTATCATTCACGTTTGCAGCCCAAGGCAACAACTGAAGTAATCATGGCAAGTATCCTTAAAGGACCGTGTTGCGTCCGAACAGTCAACAAATGCATGTAGTACTACTAGCAACGCTGCCTCGCGATCGCCACCATGTGCATGCAGCGCTGACATTAGGTCCCGAAGCTGAAGAATCGGAGCCCATGGACACCACATGTGCTACCGGCGAAACAACCGACAATCAGTATGTACAGTGTCACAATAAATGAGTGCACCAGGCTGAGCAGGCTGCTCCATGCGACAAAAGCGTCCAGGTCGACAGCCATTCGGCCTCTACTTTGCTCACTACCGAAAGGGCCAAATAGACGAAAAAAGAAAGAGAGCTGATGAGCCAGATACTAAGGCTACAACAATCCGTCGACAACTACAAAGACGAGCTCGAGCAACTGAGAACAGGCCGCGCCATTTTTCACGCCTTTCACATTGGCTCAAATTGAGAGTCGGCAATACGACTTCATACTTGGACAGCGTATGTTCACACGCATCGGTCAGTGTTGCAGGAAGCGCGCGGCATATGTAGCTGTTTGTTTGGCTTTCGTACCACCACGATTTAACTGGTTGAAGCTCTGAAATGGTGGAATCACTTGGCATAGTTCTTCTTTTTCTGGCTCCAGCTGTTGCTTTCTCCCGGTGAAACAAACGTAATTCTCAAAAGATTTACGAAGGGAACGGGCAATCACGTATATCCCTGGAAGCAGTCTAGCGAGAGAGAGAGAGAAATAACTTTATTTATCCCATCTTAAGGGAAAGGGGCAGTCTAGTAACATTTCAGACTATTTAGCGCATGAACTCCGGGCTTGCGTGTAGTGTGCTACACCAGTAGACAGTAGCACGCATCGGGCAACATTAAGCGCCCAAGCTCTTGGCAAATGCTGCTTTCGAAAATCGACTTTCAGTCAAGCGAACGTAACGGTGACAAAACAATTTTCCGCGCATCACTGGCATGCGTTCTCTGGTATCAGGCTAGCAGACGACGCGCGAGCGTCTCGATCAAATTGCCGCGAAAGACACATGCCTTCGCAATTGGCTGGTTGCCCAGAACGACAAGTGCTTCATGATTCCAGTTTACAAGTTTTCATTATACTTTAAACAACGTGAATACAGCCGAAAACTGAACCATACAGCAGCTTCGAATGCAGCCACGGCATTCGTTTCCGCGAGCGACGACGCGACAGCTTCTCTACTACGGTGGCGGCGCCCTGCTGCTAAACGCCGCACTAACGCCGACGGTCGGTTCCCATTGCGCTCCGCTCCTTCGCCCAGGCACAGAAAAATAGAGGAGGCGCTGGTCTAACCTTTATTCTGGCTCTCATTGCCCATTAGCAGTGGTTTGGTGTGGAAAACACCAGCGCATACTGCATGCTTCACGCCTCCACAGGTTTTACGTTAGTGGAGCTGAGACACCCTTTACTACATGCGTCGCCCTTCCCCGATTTTCTCACCCAGTCTGTGTAGGAATGCTTATGCATTTAGTATATGATCTACGCATGAATGCACCTAACTGGGATTATGGGTGTGTCATGAAAGGGACAATAAAGATACAAGCAATTTTTCTCGTATTTGTAAAGCACTCTTTCACAATACGAAGTCGTTTGGTAAGCGAGAAAACGAGCAAAACGTAAATGAGGTTGACGACGCCACCTTGAAGTTCTCGCACAGTGTCTTCTGGTACATTCTTTTGTAAGGGAGCCAGAGACTTAACATACCAGGTTTCAGACACAATTTCCGAATAGTTTCGGCGGTAAAGTTAAATGTGACGCTTTTGACGTTTTCTCATCTAGTAATAATTCACTTTCTCATATTATTGTCCCTATAAGACGGGAGCGAACGGCGCTAGACACAGGACGGATATATGACGACTGACAGGGCGCTGATAGTTCCCGGCGATACAAATTATGATGTACTCTACATGGGGAGAGGGGTAAGCTGTCCAGATCTATTGTCCCGGCAGTGCCCGTGGCGGTATCATTGGAGCCAAATGTGCAACGCACACCTAGCTTGAGTCATCCTGAAAAGCCTACATGTTCGATCTGGTTACAGTGCACAGTTCGGCTACCTATTTAAATAGCTTTACTTGTAGCCTATACAGAATAAACAGTATATCAGAAAGCAAACTACATTGCCATTTTATCCTTCAAGCAAACTGCAACAGGATAAGGTAAATTCCTGTAACGGTGTCATTTCAATGTCTGCTACGAATTGCTCACCAAGCAATTGGCAGGTGCAACCAAAAGAAGAGTGATACCCATGGTACAGTGCCTAGGACAACTTTCTGTGGCAATGAATGGAAAGATACAGAGCCACAATGCACGTATCCTACCGCTAATGAATATAGTCCCACAATGGCTTCCGTATTTTGTGCGTGAGATATATAAAATACTCGTTTATTTTCTATATGTAGCTTTTTGAGACGGAACGTAGCGCACACAAACGAGATATTTCTATTTCTTTCACTTTATACGTTGTCACTTTGCGTTCTTGCGTGCTTGAAAAAGTCGCGCATTTTACTCGTACCTTAGACGCTAAGCAGCGTTTGCGTCGAAATGCAACGCTAGCCATCACTTTCCACGGCGTTACGAGACGCGCGCCAAACTGGACTACATTGCGTAGCAGTACATGTGCAGATGCTCCGCCCACGTAGCTTTCCCTTCATTGCCACAGAAAGTTATCCCCGAGTATAGTATGCCGACCGCCGAGCGTTTCCAATGCGAGACGTTGGCACCGACAGTGATGCCTTCCGCCGGAGGGCACCAGACGGCAGACATCCTTTGGGACAGTGATAACCGAGCGGCACATCCAGCCAAGCCAGCGCGTTGCACAGGCATCACTTGCGCTTCGAATGCACGTCCGTAAGCGCTGTCGCGGTTGCTTTCGAGAAAGTGGCGTACAGTGTCTCCGCATGTCAGTGCTAGGTTTCCTTTCTGTGCGCGCGCTTCGCACATGTTTCTGTTCACGGAACCGCGAGGTGGTCGCAGAAGACGAGGCCGATTTCGCGGAGTGTCCTCTCAATTCTTTTATTTCTCTATAGCTTTGAGATGAGAAACGACATGGAGGCAGCGCTCACGCCACCTCCTCCCACCTCCTCGCGCTCACGCGAGGGGAGGGGGGAGAGTTCACGTGCGCAGTGTGGGTGCGGACGCCGCAGAACGGACACTGCCCCGAGCGAAGATGCTTTCGCGTCTAAAAACCGACTGCTCGGGCGGCACAACCGTTCACCGGCCACCCCGTATATATAGGCACTGAATCTTGACCGACAATGTAGTGCCGGTGGGAGATTCCCCTTTCGCGTAGTTGAACGATAAAAAATCGCAGCGTGCACGTTAACTAAAAGCGAACTGCACGTCTCTGTGTCTAACCTTTCTTCTGTCTCTCATTGCCCATTGGCAGTGATTTTGGTGTGCAAAACACCGACGCACAGTGCATGCTTCGCCTCTCCACAGGTTTCACGTTAGTCGAACTAAGACACCCTTTCCTACATGCGTCGCCCTTCCCTAGTTTTCTCACTGAGTCTGCCTAGGCATGCTTATGCATTTATATTATGATTTAAGCATGAATGCACGTAAGTGGGATGATGGGTGCGTCATTAAAGGGACAATAAAGCGACAAACGATTTTTCTCTTATTTGTAAAGCACTCTTTCACAATACCGAAATCTTCATAACTGCCGCAATTAGTCGCGTGGTAAGCCAGAAAACGAGCAAAGAGAAACTGCGGGTGGCGACGCCACCTGGAACTTCTCGCGTGGTGTCTTCTAGTACTTGAACTGGTGGTGCAAATGTCCCTGTCTGATATTTGCGCCATCAGTTCAAGTTAAGCTATGCACCAACTAGCCCGACAGCAAACGTTTCTGAGTCTTCTAATACATTGTTTTGTACGAAAGCCACAGACTTAACATACCAGGTTTCAGAAAGCTTTTCTGAATAGTTTTGGCTGTAAAATTAAATGTTAGGCTTTTGGCATTTTGTCATCTAGTAATAATTCTCTCTTTCATACTATTGTCCCTTTAAAGGCCCCTCACCAGGCCACATAGCAAATTGTTAGACGCTGGAAGTTGTTGTGTGCCAAATGAAGCGCAGTATGCCGCAAACATTTTTCAAATCGGTTCCATTACGAGCTGCTAAAAACAATATTTGTAGCGGCGCGACACCATGATTCGAGGAGGTGAATTGCAAACCCTTGCCAATCGCCCCGTGTAGCCTTCGCAAGCCAAATCCCTTCCCTGCCGTCTTCACTTGACTCATACGCGTGAACACGTCATGCTCATGCATGGTCACGTGCTTATGACATTCCCGAGACAGCCCGAGCACGCGAGCGGCGTTGCACGGTCGCTACCTTTTTTTTATGTAGTGGCCGTGGGCGTTGTTTTGGCGTTCTGTGTGGTGTACTGCCTGTTTCTGTGGGACGGCCATGAAAGTTGCGACATTTGTTCGGGCACGAGAGCGGCGGTATCATGAGCCAGTGCTCATTACGTTTGCTTGGACGCAGTAGAATAAATGAGCATAATGAGTACTCGAACGCGCCAGAACATCACTTTTGTTTCCAGGGCTGGTGTCTGCTCGATGCGCTAACCGCGGGTGCATGAACGCGTGCGAAACGGAGGCACATTAGCCCGGCATCTCGCTGCAATTCACGGGAAAAAAAACATGAAAAAGACGCAGACATTCCCTTTGTGTGCCATTATTTCTCTCAAGTTTTATTAATCTTTTCAAGCAACAAATTACACAAATTACACATGTCTTGTCAAATAATTATCGCAGTGTCACATGCTACTGTTGCGACGTCAGAGCACAGTCGTCTACGTAGAGGACCGACGTCACAGCACTACCATCTACGTAGGGCCATTTCCTCGTTTACGTCATTCCCTCATTCTCTGGGCGCGCGCGCCCGCGAGAAGAAGGGCAAGCAGCGTTCAGCTTGAAATTTGACCCATTTACGCGGCGCGTAGCGTTGCACATTTTGGCAGACGTGATCGTGAACGCTCGGTGTATGCATTGCGCTCGTCGGCTCAAAATTGCCAAACTAGGTGAGGGGCCCTTGAAAGACGGGATCAAATGGCGCTAGACACAGAACAGATTTAAGAGGTCTGACTGGACGCTGATTGTTCCGGGCGACTCAAATTGATGTACTGTTCGCGGGGTGTCCGGTAACCTGTCTAGAACTGTTCAGAAAATTGTTGGATGAACTTGAAAAAATTGCACCATCTCCCGTTAAAGGGGACCATGAGGCGATGCGAAGCCGGAGCACTTGCACGATCGCGTTCCGTTGGCGTTCGTTGTGCATGCTACCGACCTCGCGTCGTGGAACGCGAAGAGGGACGCTACGCGCGTCTTTTCTTCCATCTAGCCTGGCCGTTAATTCTCACAGGGCGAGCGGGAAACGCGGTCGACAGGCGGGCGAGAGGGGGGCAGCGTAGAAGAGGAGAGAGAAGGGGAGGGGACGCGCATGCGCTCGAGCTCATCGTGGCGTTGCGCAGGAGAGAATTTCGGCATGTCTAGCCCGCGTTTCAGAGGAAGAGTGGAAAGGGGGAGGGGAGAGGGAAAATGGAGAGGAAAAGTGGAGAGGGGAGGGGAGAGGGTGAGTCTAGAGGAGGTGTGTGGAGAGGGTATGCGCATGCGCAGTAAAGGTGGTCACGCCGCACACCACCACCACCACCACCACCGGATTGAGCTCCGCCTTAAGATACTTCGCATCAATAGGCAAAGACTTTTCCCATTACACAACGGAACCCTCACGCAGAGTCAATGGAGCCAAATGTACAAGGCACGCCTAGCATAAGTCATTCTGAAGAGCCTACATCCTCAATCTGGTTACGATACTATTTATTCAAATACCTTTTCTTGTAGCTTATATCAAAGGACAGTACATCAAAATGAAAATACGTTGCCATTTTATCCTTTAAGCAAACTACTACAGGATAAGGTAAATTCCTGTAACGGTGTCATTTCAATGACAGCAATGAATGGCTCGCCAAGAAATGGGCAGATGCAACCAAAAGAAGCAGTGATAGCCATAGCGATGAATGAATCGATTAAAAATGCGTGCGGAAGCTCCTTGAGGAATCCTAAGAAGTGATGCGTGGAGGTTTACTGAGGAGCAGGTCTTAGAGACCTCATCCAACGCGGAAAATGGGCGTCGGTGTCAACATGAGTGACGCGAGAATATCGCGTGATGACGTAAGCCTCTGATGTCAGAGTTCACCAGAATTTTCAAGACCATCACATGACATCCCCGCTTGGTCAAATTGGGCCGATCCCGGAGGCCGCTTTCATAGCTAGGGGGGGTCAAGTGATCGAACCCTTCCTTCCCGCGAAATGTTTCGATTTTGCATGCGTATATATACACGCACACGTACAAACACAATCCCCCCCACCCACCCCGTCCCCAGAAAAAAATTCTGGTTAGGCTACTGCCGGAGGCACTGCAAAACCACGTGAAGTGCAGAAAGCTTCCAATGCCTCCGATTTCGGAGGCATTGCGAAACCAGGTTGGGTGCAACAAGCCTTGGGGGGGGGGATCATTAGTGTCGATTAGGAACAAAAATAAGTAGAAGGTGGCTTTCGCCTTCCAGTCGCTTAGGCAAAATGCATAAGGAACCGTGTGACTTTTCTAGGCTGCAGCTTTCCTTAGAACAATATCTCCGGGGGCCTCTCTCATGCTTCTATAAAAATAGCGTTCGTTCGCGTCGGGAACGGCCCCACAGAAGCCGCACCCCATGAGTTTGGCACTAAATGTTCGCGAAGTGTAAAGTTCCCTGATGTGTGCAACGCTCCATGACGGCTTTACATATTGTCCACGAGAGGGCTTTTTCAAACCTACCGTTCTGCTTTCCTTATCCAATTCAGTAATCATGAGTTGCAGTTCGTCCCCTGAGTTACTCATCTATGCAATGTG
The DNA here is from genome assembly GCF_013339695.2 of Rhipicephalus sanguineus. Classification (NCBI taxonomy): domain Eukaryota; kingdom Metazoa; phylum Arthropoda; class Arachnida; order Ixodida; family Ixodidae; genus Rhipicephalus; species Rhipicephalus sanguineus. The sequence continues at coordinate 99,582,982 of NC_051178.1, forward strand.
ATCAGCGAATAGGAAGTTACTGAGGTACTCTCCATTAATTTGTATACCTACTCTTCCCAGTCTAGAGCCCTGAAAACCTCCTGTAAGCACGCGGTGAATACAGTTGGGGATATTGTGTGTCCCTGCCTCAGACCCTTAACTATTGGGATTTTGTCGCTTTATTGATGTAGGACTATAGTGGCTGTCGAGTTGCTATAGATTTCTTCCAGTATTTTTATATATGGCTAGCAGACGCCCTGATTTCCTACTGCGTGCGTGACGGCTGATATCTCGACCGAATCAGATGTCTTCTCGTAATGTATGAAGGCTATATACAGGGGTTGGTTATATTCCGCGCATTTCTCTATCACCTGATTGTTAGTGTAAATGTGGTCTATTTTTAAGTAGCCTCTACGAATCTAAGCTTGGTCTTCTGGCTGATTGCAATTTAATGTATTTTTTATTAGCTATTAGCTTTGTAAATAGCTTGTAGACAACAATATTTCAAGTTCTTGAAGTCCCCTTTATTGTGGATTAAGGTCATCTTGGTATTCTTCCAAGATTGTCGTACTCTGACCGTTAAGAGATCTTTCGTATACAGGGTGGCTAGTTTTCCTCACACAATCTCTCCACCTTGTTTGAACAGATCTGATGTCACCTGGTCGTCATCAGGAGCTTTGCCTCTTTGCATTCCCTCCAAGGCTTTTTTTTACTTCCCATGTCGTTACTGGTGCGGTTCTAGATTCATCTGGACTACTACTTCTTACATTATCGTTGTGTTTGTTCCGTCTACTGTACAAATGTCTGCAAAACTCCTGTGCTGCTTCAACTATCCTATCCATATTCGAGTGACTGTGCCTTTCTTGTCCCTTAAGGCATGCATCTGGTTTTTCCATGCGCCCAATTTCGCCTTCACTGCTTTCAGGCTTCGTACGTTCTTTAGAGCAAGCTCGATTCTCTGTATATATACCCCTCTTATGCCGCCTACCTTATGCATATTGGTTACCTTCGAAAGCTTTCCCAGTTCTCTTTTCTCTGTTGTGCTTGAAGACTTCATGCTTTGGCGTTTCTTAATGAAGTTTTTCGTCTCCTGGGAGAGCTTGCCAGCGTCCTATCTAGCGACTATACCTCTCTCCTGCACACTCCGTAATAATACTCGTCAGATTATCATTAATTGCGACAACGCTGCGGTCGAGTTCCTCGGTTTGAGCCGAGTATCTGCTCTGAAGGAAGACCCTGAATTCCAGTAGTTTCCCTGTGAGCGCTAACTATTAAATTGGTTTGATGCGTATCAGTTTCTACCGTTCCTTCTTCAAGTCTAAGCGATTTAGAGACCTTACCATCCTGTGATGACTCCCCAGCGTCTCGCCAACCACTTCCACAGCCTGCACGATACCAGCGTGTGCGCAGCTTATGAGGTCTATTTCATTCTTAGTTTCGCCATTAGAGCTGCTCCATGTCCACTTACGGTTCGCCCGTTTTCGGAAGAAGGTATTCAAGATCCGTTACTCGTTAGGTTCTCCGAAATACCTCACCTTTGGCATTTTTAGAAGTCATGCCAAAACCCCCACTGCTGGTCTCCAGCCTACTTGTTGCCTATCTTGACATAGTGTACGTTGCCTACCTTGCGTAGTCACCAATCTGTTATTATGGACTGGCGGGTATTCGTTGCTGACATTACATTGCATTTTGCCTGTATACCTAAAGTTCTGCGTCTTCCTTGAATATGCATATGAGAAAATTGGCAGAATGACAGATAGGTGGGCAAGTTGGTTTCGGCTCATATTGATGTAAAAGGGCAGCGCCAAAAATGATTGCAGAGGACGAGAACAATACCAAGGACAGCGCATGTCCTGTCGTCTTCTGGTCCATTGTATTCGTTTTTGGCGCTGTGCTTATACATCAGAAATAACTTATTTAGGTTTAACGCAAACAATCCCAAACCTAGACTCTATTCGGAAAAGCTTTCAAACACATTGTGGTGGGTTCACCATTCTCATCACATCATCAAATCTATCACCGCTGAAATTCCAAGTTGAGACGTATTTATACGCTCAACTCTACAACATGTGCTATGTAGTAACATGCATATGGTAAAACAGACTCATATCAAGGTCTTTATTATGCTTCATTGCATAGGTCACTCTGTATTCAACGTTGCACACCGCAAAGCTCAAAATATTGCCTACATGTGAGGAATTCATTGTCTACGCCACGTCATTCTAGATACATTCTTAGTAAAGGCGTTTTTTGACTGCATTATACAACGTATGTACTTTGTGTCTCAGCCAAGCAAGTGCACAATAAATATGGTTTTAAACGATATGCGAATGGGTAACACTTAAACACGGTCATCAGACTATATATTGCGTTCAGCCATGACTCCTCTCTTCCACTACCAAAACAGTCTTTGTGCAATAATTACCTCTCCGATTAAAAATAATAATATAAACAGACAACGGTTGGTCGAACGGTAACCAAGACGTGTAGTAGCTTGCTGTTTTTTTCGAGCTCTCTTTATCGCTGTCTCTCCCGTTTCACTTCAAGAAGGCTGCAGAAGTAGTCCCCGGCTGTAGTTCTCTGCCTTTCTCCACATTTATTCATCTTTCTCTTCGTCTTGCGGGTACTTATCCTCACAACTGGGTCTAAATTTCTTAGCTATCTTTATAGGAAAGTGTGGCGAAACGAGCAGCACTATTTTTAAGTGCATCACCACCGCACTGGCCACAATTATCAGCCTGAATTCATTGAACACCTATGCGTGATTATGGGCGCGATCATATACATCATCGTAAGCATCTCTTTGATCAAGAGCCATCAGATGATGAGGAGGAGGAACAAACGGAGTATGCACTGCCCTTCCATGGGAAGCGTTGAATAGGCATGAAATCTGTAGCACTACATCTTGAGAGGGAGGACCCTCAAATTTTTTAGGCGGATGTGAAAACATTGAGACTCCCAAGGATAATGCCAGTTACGTAGTGGCAGGTGATGCTGTGCATCTCTTTCCTGCAGCCAAGAGCTTTGTTTTCTCTTCCAAGAATTATAGCTTAATTATCTCATCCTCACCTTCCTTTCATACCTTACTCTATTGCCACATCGCTTTAGTGTAATTCATTGGCTGTGTGGAACTATTACCGGGGCTGCATCCGAGAGCCAACGCCAACGGCGGAGGAGAAGAGGCACGACGAAGCAATGACTGCTGTTTCGTCTTGGTTTGACAGATGCACGAATTCGGCTGCAGTGCAGTCCGAAAAGTGATCAGCTAATATAGAGAAAGCCGCGAAAAAACGATGTCTTAATACCTCCTTCATATATTGAATCTCTCTCTCTCTCTCTACACACACACACACACACACACACACACACACACACACACACACACACACACACACACACACACACACACACACACACACACACACACACACACACACACACACACACACACACACCATCTCTCTCTCTTTCTTACAACATTTACAAATATATGAGCAAGAAATGACTGCCATCGCCAAACTATTGACACGAGCAAGAACTTTCTGGAAACATAACTGAAAGGATCAAGAATGGAGGCATGGTGCAGAGGCAGGTTTGAAATGAGGTGGCTATATACGAAAAAATTGGAGAAAAATTCAAAAGGTACATCAAAGCAAGGTATGAAAGTTCTTAGTCCATTACTGATTCCCTGAGGGCACGACCTTAGTGTTGCTGCGTTCGGGGGTGCTCCCCGTCAAAAATGAGCGCTGTGATTCGTTATACGGCATCAACATGCGGCATTTATACTTGCAGAGCGCACGTCTTTGTTTCGCTTGTCTCACAGAAAAATATCCAGCGCACTGCGTAGGCAGTGGACAGCCTTATAGGGGCTCAATGTTTGCGATTTTTCGCAGCGCATGAAAGTCACGTCTTCATCGCTTAATTCTTTATCTTGATCGTGAATGCTGACGGACGTCTTTGAGCACTGTACAAGGTTACAAGTTTTAACATACATAAAAAAAGTGTGGTAAGTTTCCTCAAAACCAACTACTGAAAACTGTGAAACAAAAGACGGTACTGCGTCTGCTTAGCACTGTCATGAACAATTCCGAAGTAAGCAAGAATTTGTAGACGAAACGGTAGGAAGCACTGCGATTACGGCGTGCAAGCGGACGTGTGGCGTGAAGACAATCACAGTAAATATTGTTGAGATTTCGGACATTGTTAGCCACAAGGGAAGATTATGGGTGTCTGTTCTCGCATTTTCATAAGCCTAGAAAGTCTTATCGGAACGGCAAAGCTTGCAGGTGACTGGTCCATAAGCTCGAGTGAAGATTCGCTGAAACGTGCCTATGAGTCACCTGGAATGACGTTTTCTCGATTTCTTTGCATGGCAAAAACACAGTTATACTTAACTGGTAGGGGCTCAGAAACTCCTTAGTGATAATGATATACTATATCTCTGCATCCGGCACTGCGATTTTATGTCTGCCCATCTTCATCTATGAACATGCTACGAGCGCCTTATTAATGCTCATTACCACCCGTGTTTCAAGATACATTTGCAGCGAAGGCAGATAAGCGTCTCTAATAGCTTCAAAGATTTAAAGCATTCGTATGCTTCCTCCCACCCTATCGCCTGCTATTCTACTTAATTTAAAAAAAAAATTGGCCCCATGTCTGCGTGCTTCGCTGAAAATGTCGTCGAAAGACGATAGTCTTCTGCCGGCCGTTTCTGTGCCGTTTCAGCGCAGCCTCAGAAACACTAGCATTTTCAGCGCAGCCTAAGAAACACTAGTGTCTGCAGAAATATGTATCTACGTATTTTCTAGTAAAGGAACATATCACCTCCTACTTACGTACTCATGTTGCGCCTCAGATATGCGTAATATTTGCTTTTTGATCGACAATGTTCACAAGTATGAACGCAGCCACCAGTTCAAGATGGCTGGGCGTTCAGCAAGTGCTTAATCATTGGCTGGGTGGCTGAATCGTGTGACAGAGACAGACAGATAGACAGACACAAAGAAAGAGAGAAATAAGTAAAGAAAGAAAGAAAGAAAGAAAAGAAGATAGATAGATAGATAGATAGATAGATAGATAGATAGATAGATAGATAGATAGATAGATAGATAGATAGATAGATAGATAGATAGATAGATAGATAGATAGATAGATAGATAGATAGACCAAAATTTCTGCGTTTAAGTTCCCCGAAAAAGACTGTCGTCTGTCAAAGTATGAACCTCTCTATCTTGTGTGTAAGATTCAGGGTATAAAACTTTGGCCGGGACGGTCGCTGAACGGTACCTCTTTAAGCCTATCTGAAGCAATCGCTGCGGGAATTTAAACTGGTCCGCATGCTCGCTCGCGTGCCAGTAATACCCGACCACGGGTGTAGTCGCCACCTGACATACAAGGCTGCCTCATGGTGGCTCAGCGAACACGTGGAAAGGTATTCCGCCAGGTGCATTCTACACCCATGGCGAGTTACCTCATTTGCAAGCCTTGAAAAACGGGGCGAACCACGTAGACGAAGAAACACCACTATTCATGGAAGAGATGAAAACTGTAGAGATTAGTTCCCTAGAGGCTTGCAAAGCTTCTGGAAACTCTGAGCTCTTTGTATGAAAAATCGGGACGCCCTCACTAGTGCGGGAGGTTGGTAACGCCAAAATTATAAACAAGCAAGCGAAGGCTTACCAACTGATGCTTACTTGTCGTTAACTCGAACCGCGTTAGACTTCATGATTCAGTAAAAACATGCACAAAAAACGTAACATTGTGCCTATGGACAGTCAACAAGTAAGCATCAGTTGGAAAGCCTTCGTTAGCTAGATACGTAAACACCAAACTCAACATTGAAATGTCACTGCAGTTCCGAAGGGCAAATATACAATGAGGACACTCCTCGAAGTCATTGCAGTGAAATTTCCTGGAACTGCATTACAGCGTCCTGGAAGCCACTGCAGTTCTAACACATGTCAAGCATTAGATACCAAGTATTGCACGCACGCGATATCATTGAATAAAATATAATTTCTTGATACCGAGTTTTTGTGCAAAGGCTTTCCAATCAGCTTTCGAGTAAGGAAAAATTGTTCAATGTTGATTTCGCTGGATTATATATTTCATGGTCGATGTCGATGTGCATAACCCAGCCGATGTCGATAACGTTACTCGCTCTAAACGCCATGAGAATGTCTGGCTAGTGGAAGAAATGAAAACGCCGCAAGTACAGCTAAAGCGAGTAGACAAGCCGTCACGTGTTTCCTAGTAGAGCATTTTACGCTCATGTAGCTCAGTGCTATCTGCATGCAAGCTGCTTTGCACATGTTGGTCTTGGAGTCTATTCCAGGAAATTGAATGGACATCTGAATGCAGAGAGGAGATAACGTCCTTGGAGGAGATTGTAGTGGCATCATCCGTGGCGCCTGTTTAGGAAGAGTCAGTCAAACTTCTCCTAAAGCTTGTCTGAATCTGGACTTCTTTGTCATTTGATGGGACTTAACAAATCATTGTTTTGAAGCATATGTCTTATATGTATACCAGTCGTTTCCTGAATTCCTAACAAGTCAAGGCCTCAGCAGTGTCCCTCAGCAACAGTTCCAGCATAAGATGATCCCTTCCGAATACACGCACTCTATTTTTCGTGCTGCTTTAAATCTTATCTTGTTTGTTGAACACAATTGCTGCAGGATGGGAAGGTTATGCTAGAGAAGCCGATCGGCGGAAGCGTTTTCAAGCACGAACATAGAACGACAAATACTGCCCCACCAAGGTCCAGCGAGGAAAGTGAGTACCTGACAAGCGTTAAAGATTCGTTGCTTTAACGTTTTCACTTCTGGAAACGAATAGAGGGTAGGGTGAATGAAGACACCGAGGAGACGTCTACGGGCACTGTGCGATGAGATAGTAACCATTCGCATGTGCCTCGCCTGTGTTCAAGGAGTGAACCGCCAATGAAATTTTTTTCGTATACGCAGCCTGGTCACAGGCAACACCTACCCTGCAAAGCCACTGCAGAAGCGCACGCATTTCTGCTTCTCAATTGATGACTGGAGTATATGCAATAATAATAGTTGTTTGGGTTTGACGTCCCAAAACGACGATATGATTATGAGGCGCGCCGTAGTTGGGGGTTCCGGAAATTTCGACCTCCTGGGTTTTTTTAACGCGCATGTAAATCTAAGCGCACGTTCTAGCACTTTGCCTCCACCGTAATGCATTCAGTAGATGCAGTACAACGTACAGGACGTATGAAAAATGCAGGTAGCGACGTTGTCGACAGACCCATTGTTGCATCCTGTGCCTTCGCGCTGTTCCTACTCAGCTCAAAAAGCTAAACTAGAACTTCTACGGCACCTGAAGCTGACAGAATGGAGCGACCATCATGCTGCGCATATTGACTAGAACCTGGAACAAATCTCAGCTTTTTTCTTTTCTCTCTATCTTGAATTCTGCTACATCGTGCAACGCTAAGTACAACTGTGTAGTGCAGATTTAACATAACCTACCCAGTTCGCCTATTCACCGCGGCTTTCCTTCGCCCGTTCTCTGTGTTTTAGAACTAACCTTGAAGTAAGAAAACCTCATGCACTTCCTCGGCAGAAATATTGATCCTAAGATGGCCTAATACGTTTCAAAGCATATAAGCATATTGTTGTCTCTTCTATGAACAATTCGGAGTTTAAATTTACATTGAAATTCTATGGACTTTGCTTCTTGTATTCACGCTTATAAAAAAAGGAGCAAGATTTCTGATGCATTCGGTTCTCACTGTTAACCACTGCGACCGCTATTCCTCAATATTTTTGAGTTAGGATGAGGCTATGTAGCCATCAAATAATTGAATGCGATGTAAGGCTAATTGTGATAGCCACAAGTCAGTTACATTTGCATTGAAGGTTACCTTGCCTTAACGTTAGTCAATTACGGCTCCTGCGCTGCTCAGCCACTTGTCTTCTATATCACAGTATGTGTCATGATTGGCTCCCTAGAGCTGGGAGTGATTGAATGACAGTAGGCACCATCAAACTATGTTCCTAAATCAAGTCAAAATTTTGTCGCCTCTCCAACCCTGGCACATTTGCTCCTGGAATGCCCGTGTCATGTAGACCTCAATATGCAACCGGAGATGAACGTCAATCCAGCACTAAACACGAACGACGACCACCTAACCGAAACGTGGGAGGCCAAGCTCGCCCTCGAGGACCTGGAAGACCAGCGACAACTTGTCATCAGGGCCAAGAGGGCAGTTGAAGACAGAGGGTTCCTGGACTAGGGAGCCCTCCCACCGTAGGATGATACCGAGCATCGCTCGGAACACTGTTTCACAAATAAACGTTTATTTCTCTCTCTCTCTCCAACAATGGAAATTCGGCATATCTCCGTCCTCCTACATCTCTTGCCTGGTTATTAACGAGGATCCCTAACCAAACGCTCTTTGTGGCTGACATTCCTCACTTGCGGGTGGTACCGAGCTCTCACGCGTTCGCGAAGTGCCTCATTACTTACTCATCGTGTTGCGACATCTCGACAGCCTAATTGACATCTGTGATTACGCAGAGACGGCGTTGAAAGCACATAGCCAGGTTAGTGGACACACAGCATTCGCCAAGTATTCTAGACGGTGCCAGGATTCAGTTTAAATGCATCTGTGCATGAACATAAAACATGGCACGTTGAATTTATCCAGGCGGTAAGCTTCCCGGGTATTTTCTTTATGCATGGTGTGATAAATATGATGTTGTGTGGTGTGGAGTAGCATGGTGGCTCACGAACTATTGTGCCAATTGGGGCTTCACTCAAACAGCAGTAAAAATCCCTGCAGCTGGGTTTGGCAAGGTTGTAGAAGACACTTCAGCTGCAGGCATTTGTACTGGCCAATTTTCCCTCCATGGTCTTGTGTCTCTCTTCAAAAAGTAATTTTACCCTGCACCATGATGAACCCGTACCAACCTGCCCCATTCACTGTACTCCTAAATTTTACCCGGCAATTCTCGTCCTAAAGCACTTTCAGTCAACGATTGCAAGCGCCCTCATCGGTGTCTTAAAAGCATGGTTTCTACGGCGAGAAACACTCTATTCTTTTTTGTCTTGCGTGTAGCTAGACATTCGAGTCACCGGTGCCAAATATTCGGAGGATATAATTGAAACGCTTTTATTGTCTCACCACAGCTTAAAGTCCACGTTGATTTGGTGGCATTTATTTTAGATAGAGATTTTATTAGAAACCGGCAGCAAAGTGAATCCTCTTCAAATAAAAAAGTGTTGAAAATTTTCGTGATCTTTTTTTAGCGCATGAAAACAGTTTCAATAAGCCAATCCAATAGTTAAGTGAATGCGTACAATGGTTTTCTTCAAGTTTCGAGTTAAGGCTCGTTGAAATAGTTTGTATCGAAAAGGTCAAAAGTTGTTTCAGAATCACGGTCACAGGACCCAAATAAAGTTCTGTCTGTCTGTTTGTTTCATAAGGTGAAGGCGGAAACTTCCATCACGAGACGAGGTTCATGTTATGAACACGTTATTGATTTTCTGTCATCGTTTGGTGCAAAAAGTCAAGTAGGGTCACTATAGAACCCTATTGGAACATTGATGTCGAAAACAGGCGAATTCTTTCGTTCTGTGACTTTAATCAGTTCGGGCGCGGTTTAGATTTTTCGCGTATTTCACAAGTTATAGCTCAAGTTTAGATGCGTCTGATAATCTTCAACCGAGCTGGAACCGTTTGTTATCGAACACGTTCAGTGTCCGATGGCGTTCGATCTGGCATTATAACATTCGAATGCAGTTCCGTAGATCGATAGCATTTACGAGACATTCGTGGCTTCAAATGTTTGTATGTATTCCAGATTTAAACACCGCAGTGGTTCACGGAACGTCACGGTTTACGTCATACCACACGTCGCGCCATCGTTCGGCGTTGCGCACACGAACGGTCGCACCGCACATCGCGCCATATATGCCGTCGGCCACGGCCCCGTGACAGGGCAGCCCAATCGTACAGAATGCCACTAAGTGCAACATGTTGAAATAAATTGATTGATTGATTGATTGATTGATTGATTGATTGATTGATTGATTGATTGATTGATTGATTGATTGATTGTATAGAGCCTCAATACTTACGCGTACTTAACATAAACTTACGTGGGGGGTTCTGCTGTTTTCTACCGCCTGCAGTTGTATAGCGTGTACTTTAATCTAAGTACGCGAGAGGCTAAGCATTTCGCCACCATATAAACATGACCAAATCGTCTGGGATTCAACCCGCGTCCCCGATCTCAGCAGCGCAACTCCATTCCAACAATAAACGCTCGCTGAGGGTGATACAAAAGAGTACGCCAGATTAGGACTGTTGTTTGTCACACTGAACGCTGCACTCGATGTGGACTATCTAATATAGTTAAGGTATACAGATCTATAACTAACAGGAAAGCTTGGTCAGCGCACCTATTTGATGTAACAACGAACATGCCTCAGTCACCCTCCCAAGTGTATCCAGAAACTGCAGTTCCCAGCATTCCACCGTCAAGGCCCGCGTTAATAAACGCGAGGTTCCGCGAAAACCAGAGAAAAGGCGGCGCCGCTTCTCTGAACAAAGAACCAGAGGAGGGTGCATACAAACGAGATAGTGCCATAGTGAAGCGTACGAAGAAACGCGCGTGTTGGGCAAATACGAAAGCAAAAAGAATACAGCATAAAGAAGTTGAATCCTCCTGCGAGTCGCTATGGACCAGGCCTTTTTACCAGACAAAGGAAGCGGAACTAGCGTATTGACGCATGAATTAGTATGACTACCGGAACAGCGTAACGCGTACGTAGCGAAACGTGCGAGCGTGTCTCGGATAATCATACTTAAAAGAACATTCCGTTCGTTAAGGCAAGCACGATAGTTGATCTTGCGCCTTTAGAAAAGCGCCAGTTCTTTTAATAGAAGATCGCAGAGATAAGTGCGGTAATTTCTCATGCAAACTCTACAGCACGCAACTTTTTCGGGACGAGAACACCAACGACCTAATTTTGCTTTGTTCTCTTTTGTCCGTGTTACGAGTGAAGCGGTGCTGCAGAAACCACAAAAAGAAAATATATTGATGGATACAGATGGATAGAGTGACAAGGTGTGACGGAAGGCAGGATATTTCACTAGGATTGAGCACGTATGGCGCAAAAAAAAAAGAAGAAAAGGTAAATATTCAGACAAAAAGAGAATCCTGTCTGTGCCGACGTAGTGAAAGTTCTCAGTGCAATAGTATTTCATGATGGTTTCTCAGACTGATTTTTCTCATAAACCAAACCACCTCCTTTGTGACTTTCGGCATGTATGATATGCGCGTGTGAAAAAAGAGAGAGAAAAAGCGAATACATTATACACAAATAATAAGAGTGAATACACAAAGACAAAAAATTGTCGCGTTTTTTTAGTTTAACCCAAGTATAGAACATGTTGCATGCCGTTGTCGGGGCTCTTTATTCACTTGGCCGCCTCAGGTTCTCTTAATGTGCTCCTGAATCCAAGGGCATGAGCGTTTTCTTTATTTGTCTGCACTTTTCCACCATGGGTGCGGGTTGGACACCGAGTAGCTCGGTGTCCAACCCGCACCCTTTTGGTGGGAGCTGCAATACCACAGCAGGTTCGGTACTTTTTTTTAATTTATTTAATGCCCGTCTCGAACAATGTACAGTGCCAACGTGCCACATAAAAGCGTGACAAAAAAAGCATGATAAAAACAACGGAAAACGTCGCATTAGACCTATTTGCGCTGGTGTTGTCAGCCTAAATTTTTTGGTGTTGTCAGAGGTTCTGTTCACATTTGTCATTCTCGAAGACAACCCTGTAGTTTACTAATTTCTATGGAGCTAGGCATACTTCCTCTGGGTCGCAGTAACATCCAACCTTCCTTGCAGGTAAGCACCTCAGCAGGTTTGTTTAAACTCAGCACAGGGCAGCCAGCCGGTCTGAGAACGGGCTAACCTCCTTGTCCTTCCGCCTATTTCTTCCTCCTCCTTCTTGTTGGAAGAAGAGAGTGCGCTGTGTGCGGTGTTCTGTGTGCAGCGTATACATCAGCGCAGTGAAAGAAAAAATAGAAGACTAAGTAGATTGGGCTACACGTTTTTCTTATCTACAAGAAGCAAAGTGTTCACTAAGCAGGTTAGTATGCACTGTAAGGCTGCTCATATTTTTAAATTCATTTGCTAACGTAGCGATAACCCGTTTCAGCCGCGAATCAGCCAGCCGTTTCGCTCACATCCTGCGTTGGCAAGGTGATGGAGCACGCGTTCCTCACCCGTATCAACAGCCACGTCGAGGACACTGCAGCCTACCCGCCCACTGTGGTAGGCTTCCGATCCCACCTCTCCACACAAGACATCATGCTTCAGCTCTACCATCAGATCATCAACGACCCAACTAGTGGCACCCGAGCCATCCTCGGCCTGGCCCTGGAAAAGACGTTCGACAATGTAGCACATGCAGCAATCTTGCGCCGAATTAACAAGCTCAACCTGGGCGAGCGAAGCTACAACTACATCAGAGACTTGCTGTCACGTCGCACAGTCACCCTCACAGTTGACACCATGACATCCGATGAACATACCCTAGGAAGCACTCCTCAAAGGTCGGTAATATCTCCGCTCCTTTTCAATCTCGTGATGATGGGTCTCCCGGTCCGCCTTGGCGAGATTGATGGCCTCCATCACGCCTTGTATGCAGACGACATCACCCTGTGGGTCGACAAAGGAAGTGACGGGCAGATAGAATGTACCTTACAAGCAGCAGTCTCTGCAGTAGAGGCCTACCTCCGAGACACGGGCCTCCGAATATCGCCACTCAAATCGGAGCTGCTAATCTACCACCCGCGTCGCTGGTCCAGGCCTACCGGTGAACCGCGCCAATGTGAATTAATACAGTTGTATACGCAGGACGGCTCCTGCATTCCCCAAGTTCCGAAGATGCGGATCCTCGGCATGCATATAGCAGCCAATGTGTCTAACGGCGAAACTATGCGCAAGATTGAAGGCAAGGTTACAGCGGCTACCCGCCTTATCAAACGAATTACAAACAAGCACACGGGGATGAAGGAGGACACCGTCATGCGACTAATACACTAATTCGTAATCAGTCATGTTACTTATGTGGCTGCCTTCCACAACTGGACTGTCACTGAAAGGGGGAAACTCAATACCCTTATACGCAAGACATACAAGGCCGCCCTCGGCCTGCCGGAGTCCACGAGTACCACTCGTCTGCTACAGCTGGGGGTGTACAACACGCTTGAGGAAATAACGGAGGCGCAAAAAGTCTCGCAACTCAAACGCATGTCCCTGACAGCCGCGGGTCGGTACATCTTGCAGAAGCTCGGCCTGAATTAACACGTCCAATACGGTCAGAAACAAACCATTCCACACGACATGGGCGACACGCTAATAGTTGACCCTCTTCCTCGACATATGCACCCCGAACATAACGGGGGCCGGTACCAGGCTCGTGCAAAGACACTGCTGCGCTCCTTCGGTGGGGAGAGGACTGTGCGATTCGTGGACGCGGCAGAATACGCACACAAACACCGGTTCACGGCGGTAGTCGTAGATGTTAACTCCCGGCTTACGCACGCGTGTAGTGTCTGCACGAAATATCCAGACACAGCGGAAGCGGTTGCGATTGCGCTTGCGCTTACCGACCCCATCTGCGAAGCTGTTCTTAGCGACTGACAAACCGCAGTCCGTAACTACGCGCGGGGGCGCATTTCCCCAGAAGCTCTCCAGGTCCTAAAGAAGGCTGGTCGACAGCAGTTCAGTAGCACCGCTATCCTATTGTTCCCAGCACACGTCACCATCCCCACCGACGAGGGCCCCCCTAATTTGAACGAGGTGGCACACTGCTATGCGCGAGAAATGACCCGCCGCTCAAAGTCGGATACCGCCCCGTCGAGTTCGGACCTCCTGCTTCAAAACACGCGAGAACGCTTGGTCAGGTACAGCGACATCACCAAGCGCTACCAGTTAGGCAGCGGATATTGCCCCCACCTCAGCCCAAGCTAAAACGACGCCAGGCAGTCGTCTGGCGACAGCTGCAGACACACACCTTCCCAAGTCTGGTGCGATTGCGGCACATTTTCCCTGCCCAGTACCCGAATGCTACTTGTAAATTATGTCAGGCAACTAGAGCGACGCTCTCACACATGTTATAGGAGTGCCCCGTCACAGCAGCTCAGATGGCAGTAGCTCCGGATGCTCTCGCGTCGAAGTGGGCAGCCGCACTGCGCAGCTCCAACTTCAAGACACAGGAAGGGGCAGTCCAGCGGGCCCACGAGGCGGCGTTGAGGCAAGGCCTTGAAGTCCCCTCATGGGAGGCCTGAGCCCGGGTTATTAAACATCGCCAAACTTTCAATAAAGTTGTTTCCATTCTATTCCATTTTCCATCCACACCATACAGTGAACTAAAACACGCGACTGCGCTTTTGTAGCGTTAGCTACACTGGCCGAGCCGGAGTGCTTTCGCGCGCACGTACAAGAGCCGTGCTGCGCATGCGCGAGGAGCAGTGACGTCACACGGCGGACAGCTAGTGCACCGGAGCCGCCGCGCACGCCTCGCCGATCTGCGTATTCAAGAGGAGTGACGTCATAGCCGTGGCAGCGTTGGCCGATCTCAGCGCCGGAGCTGCGCCGGGCGTTGGGACCCTATAGATGGCAGCGTGTTACTACACTAACCACCAAGCCGTCTTTGTGGCAATAGAGAAATGGCGTTGAGCAAAAAATAAATATACATGTGTCACATAATGCGTACACCATCTGTGTTGCCATTCAAACAGCAGTAAGCATGATAGTGAAGCTATTCCTAGACAACCAGCAGAGCTAAGAATAATCAGCTGAACCTTAGCTCACGCTACCTATATCCTGGCATAGCCGAGCTAGGCCACTACAATTTTTTTCACTGTCTGCGATATCGGTCATGCGCTCCTAATAGGTGTACAGAGGGCCTATCCTGGAGACAGTGTAAGGAAGGAAAAGAAGAGAGAGAAGGAATACAGGGATGTTAGCCAGTTTAGAATAACCGGCACGCTATCCTACGCTGGGGAAAGGGTTGGGAAAGTATGAAAGTTATCAGAGTAAAGAATTTCAGAGTGTTAGAGAGCACACAATTTGTGCGGGACACCAATAGAACAGATATAGCGTAAATTTCATTATATATTGGAATGCAAGGCATCTCTTTCTTAGAGAAACCATGAGCCTGAAGGCATACGCTTCTCGCACTGAGGACAATCAAGTGCAGTTTGTCATTTTACAGCGTAAAGAACAGATTTCACAATTAGTCCATTTAAGAGGTAGTAAAGTTTGGGCTGCGTACTAGCAGAGTCATTCAATGCTTGTTATGATCGAGAAACTGCCGCGTCAGTTTTATATGGAGCGAGTGGCCGCCGCCAGAGGCGCAGCTGTGCTTGAGAGGCGATGCGAACGCTGCTATCGCTGGGGTTTTGTGTGGGACAGCCTCGGTGTTTTGGCTTTCTAAACTTCGGCAACGGACGCTTTGCTTTCACGCTTTTACATCGGATCCCGAAGTACATCCATGAACGCGCTTTCTGTTTTAAAATGAGCAGCCGGAAGAAAAATAAAAACAGCTCAAAACATGCAGCTTGTGGTGGTATCAGCCAAAAAAATACAAAACAATCGGGGATTAACGAAAGAACATCATGGTATATTTACGAACGCCGTGGCGGGTGACTTCTGAATGATTTTTGCCACCTAGGGTCCTTTAATGTACCTAATTCTCAGCGCACTGGTGTTGCTGCATTTCGCCCCCATCGAAATACTACCGCCGCGGCCTCGCAAGCTCATTTCGTCTCAACATTGGGACAATACGATAGGTACAGCTATTGTAGCGTTCGCTACACTGGCCTAGCCGAGCCAGTTTCGCGTGGATCCTCAAGAGCCGTGCTGCGCATGCGCGAGGACCAGTGATGCCACGCACCGGAGCCGGCAGATCCCGCGCACTCCGCCGCCGCCGCGCGCGACTCGCCGCCATCGGTTTGCTCTTTCCAGAGTAGTGACGTCGTAGCCTTGGCAGACGTATTGGCGCCGGCGCGCGTGCAGCTATTCGCCTTCGCTGTGCAGTCGCCGTGTGACACTACACTGGAGCCACTTGATAGCGCCTCTGACTGGCGTTTGCCAGTGTGGTGTAGCCACGGAGAAGGAGAGCGCAAATGCTGCTCAACGGCGCAGAAGAGCGGAGAAGCTTAACTCATCGGATCCCGAAGTAGTTGCCTGGCAAAATAAATATACATGTGCCACATAATACGTATACCGTGTGTGTGTGTCATTAGAGCAGCAGTAAGCATGATAATCAAGCTAATCCTAGACAATCAGGAGCGCTAAGAATAATTAGCTGAACCTTTGCTAACGCTACCTTATCCTAGCATAGCCGAGCTAGCCACTGCAACATTTTTAACATTTCCGTCATGTTAAACACCATGCATTCACAGCAAAGTGCCAGTGGTGCCAGTTGTAAACATAGGCAAAAAAAAAGTGAGCGCTTACACGGCCATTCGTGCGACTAAAGTGCGGTCTAAACAGGGCGTCGCCGATGCTCGGACCTCTTCACAGGGCGACTCACATGGTCGTTTGTATGGTGGTCGCATTGTCGATGAGCGAAACCAACTTTTGCGCTTCGTGAGATATGAAGGAAGTCCTCCAAAAAATTGGCCGCGTATCTGCGTGCTTCGCTGCAAATCTCGTCTAAACACGATAGAAGAGGCGCTGCGTGAGATATGGACGCCATCTCGCAATACGTCGGGAAACATGAGTGCTGTGTTGCGGGCTGGTAGTCCCGGCGCAGCAGCAGGCGAAGACCGGCGGTGACCAGCGCGACCGGCGGGGACGCCAGCCAGCCCGAACACGCGGTTTGGCGCGAAGCGCTGAAGCAGAAGAAACGTCCGCACTCAACGAGTACTCTCCACACACTCTTTTATGTACACGTCGCCTGGGTAAAGCAGGAATGCCAGAGCGGCGCCCCATGGCATTCGTACAGTGCAATACAGAACCGAAACCGAAACACAACAATGAGCTCGTCAGAGGGCACGGAGGAAGGCAAGTTTCAGCGCAGTCGCATTTTCAGCGCAGCTTAAGAAACTAGGGTCTTTAGAATTACGTATGTATGCATTTTCTATTAAAGGAACACACCACCTAATACTTAGCTAGTGATGTTGCGCCTCAGATATGCGTAATATTTACATTTTGATCGACAACGTTCACAAGTATGAACAGCCGTACCAGTTAACGCTGGGTCGGCGGTAAGCAAGTGGTTCAACTTTGGCCGGGTGGCTGAATCGAGTGACGTGCCGACAAACAGAAAGACAGACAGACCAAAATTTCTCCGTTTAAGTATCCCAAGAAAGACTATCGTCTTTAAAAATTCGGCAGATCCCACGCACCGTGAGAGTCGATGTTATGCGAAGCATGCGGCGGGAATGTGACAGTGGCGTAATTTTTTTACTGAACGAAACGTTACAAAGGGACGCTAAAGATTTGTATAAATTTTATACGCACACATATACGTTGAAGATCCGCACATGTGTTATATGACCAGTTGTTTACAGTTGAGTAACGCTGCCAACGGCAACGTGGGTATTACCAACACCAGAAGCAGTAAGCTGATATGTAGTGCTTGTCCTTATGATGGAGAACGTACGCACGTTTCACGAACCCGTGTGCATGTGTGGAAGAGGTTCCTGACAGTTCCTGAACAAGGTCATCATCGCCGTGGTCAGTGAGCTCCAACAGCTGGCCATGAATTGTTATTGGATCCGGTCGTGATCGCGGTGGCGAGGGGTCCACGTGTAGTGAAGTATGAGGTATAGTGCAGCTGTTGGAAAACGTGGATGCCTCGGTCATTTCGTCGACAAGTTGCCTGTCGATAGAGCCTGCGACATGTCGGAACCTGAAGTCGCCCTTCGCGTTGGTGAGGTATACGCCGTCGAGGCTCTTAGGCGTATACGTAGACCAACATCAGTGGATGGCGCTTGCCGTATTTGTACGCTACCTGGGCGTATGTGGCATAGGTAGCCTAGTCTACAAAGCGGCTGTCAGTCAATCTGGCATCATCCTCGGTCAGCATGAGGCCATCGCCCAGCCTCGTAAGAAATGAAGAGGACACTGCGCCGTAAGGGTGGACTAAGTGCACTTTACGTTGCGATGATGTGAATATCATACGTAACTTTCGTTAATGTATTCCTCCGGGGTCGAGCAATGCTTCAATATAGCTTGCTGAATTATAGGAATACAAATACAATGTTTATTAGGCTGCTGTAAAAGTGGAGCCAACACTGGACCCACAGACATTAATCTGATATGACGCCTGTATCGTAGGAGCATCATGTAGTGTTTATTGCTTTCTTGCAAAATTAGATAGCCAGCACCATAACCACACTTGACGTTGCACCGACGGTACGCCTGCATAGGCTGTTTTTCCAAACCAGTTCATATATCTGGCGTGGCTCTGTGGTACAATACCTGATTGCCACGCAGAATGCTTGGGTTCGATTCCTGCTGGGAGCCTAATTTCATTCTTTCCATTCGTCGGGTCAACGCTGCCGATGTCGGTTTTAGGGGCGAAGCTCCTTAAGGCGGCACCCGTTCGTCCCTCGTAGTCGTCGTCGTCGTAGTAGTAGCAGTAGTAGTAGTCGTAGCCCGTAACGAGTCTTATGCTTTGACCTCCAAGGTGGTGCCGGTGGGAGATTTTTCCTGTGCGTTGTTGAACAATAAAAAATTCGCAGCGTGCGCGTTAACTAAAAGCCGAATTCTTCTGTCTCTCATTCCCCATTAGCAGCCATTGGCATGTTCCAGTAGGAAACGTTAGTAGAAGTGTAAGTGTTAGCTAAAAGCCGACTTCTTCTGTCTCTCATTCTCATTAGCAGCCATTGTTTAGCTCCAAGGTAGTGCCTGGTGAGATTTCTCCTGTGCGTGGTTAAACAATAAAAATTTTGTTCAAAACGTCGTTGATTGATGAAATAAACCAACGAAAGACGCCAGATGTTTTGTAAAAGCAAAACGAAAGAACGCCAGATGTTTCTAAAGCAAAACGAAAAGACGCCAGCTGCTTAACGAAAGACGCCAGATTTTTCGAAAGCAATGGTTTTCTAAACAATGAAAATTCACAGCGTACATGTAAAATTAAAGTGAGCTGCAAGTCGTCATAACTCATCTAACCTTTAGTATAAACGCGCCCGATCTCGCGTCGGTGATGATGTACTGGGCAGAATTCACGGAAGATTCACGGTTTACCGATGAACCTCCGCAGCTTCACCCACTCATCATCATTCACTCCGTGGATATGCTGTGATTTTTTTGTTAATGCTCTCCCATTTAAGTTACCAATGTCTGTTCTCGTCGTTCCTGGGCAGATATAAGCTGTCAATCACCTGTGGCGCATACCCGTACACCGCGGCCCGTGGTAAACGGGTATGTGCCACACGTGTCTGGAGGAATGGGTTTGACGACGTACGCGACAAGATATTCGCGTTACTCATGTCATGATCCGACAGTGATATTCGTCAAATCTTCTTACCCTCCCATGCCAATTTTGGTCTACATCAAATTAAGGAGGCGATCACGAGAGCACCTAGAGGTAGGCGGCTAGATAGATAGATAGATAGATAGATAGATAGATAGATAGATAGATAGATAGATAGATAGATAGATAGATAGATAGATAGATAGATAGATAGATAGATAGATAGATAGATAGATAGATAGATAGATAGAAACGCTCAAAGTGCCAAAGGTTCGCTAAAAAATGCTTCGCATTTAAAATTCTTGGAACGGCGTCAGCCTTCAGCATTGGTTTGTCGCGTTTTAAAGGCACGGAGTCGCTGTTGATGTTAAAGTCATACGCAGTGACAATGTCCGAGGCGTCGAAATGGTTCGCACACAGACGTGTACAGTTCGACTCAAAGTTAAAATTGCCACTTTACTGCCGTGGTATGGGCCGCTTCCATTTCTCGCGCTGCTGCATGTCTAATTGTAAAGAAAATAACAACACATATTTGGTCTCCTTGTAGCCGGAACTGCACCACGGCACGCAACACCTGTTAGACATTCTAGTCCCGAGACAACGTTTCCGCTAACTTAAACATATCATATCCAGCAGCTTGTCTCACACTGCGACAGTATTTCAATACGTGGACGGCGCAGACGATCGTCTCTGTGGCGCAGCGGCGGCGCGTTGCGGCATTTTTGAAGAGCGCATGAAGCTCGTCCACAGCGTGACGGTGCAGTTTCGAGAATTAAGGACTCTGGTACTAGCCTGGCTATTCTGCCAGATCAAAGTGCATAACCGCACGATCATGCAAAGTATTTCAGGGTTAGCAAAGGAAGTTTTGCTTTAGAAAGAGGATCATTGGTGACGATCAAGTTGGTTTCAGCTTGCAAAGTCGTGTTTTAATTATTGCCGCAAAAATATGGCCCCTTGCTTAAGGCTTGATTCCAGCCATTCGCCTTAGCCATACAGCAGACTAATAACTATAATAAGAATTCTTGGGATTTTACGTCGCAAAATCACCATATGATTACGAGAGACGCCGTAGTGGAGGGCTTCGGAAATTTCAACCACCTGCGGTCCTTTAACATGCGCTTAAATCTAAGGACACTGGCCTATAGCATTTAGCCTTCATTCACGTGAGGCCGCCATGGCCGGAATTCAGTCGCGCCAGCTTCGGCTCAGCAGGCAAGTACCATAACCGCTAGACCACAGCGGTGGTACAGCAGACTCCCGTCACGATCAGCGCCTCAAGCTGAGCTAATCGGCATTCTCGATAGGACTTCATATTTCCGCAAACAACGAGAATAATGCGAAAGCTGTGACACCTGAAGAATCTACAACAGAAACAGCAACAAAAAAAGAGTGTTTTGCTTATACGCGTCATTTCATACTACTGCAGGGCGGCTAATTGTAATATATTATAACGTCTCTTGAGAGCTCCAGGAGGGGTTTAATCGTCATAAGCAGCAGGTTTCTTGCCAGACGCGTCGGTTGGGCTCGCTCTCAAGCGGGATTGTGTACGCACTCCTTTCTTCTTTCGCGCAAATACCTGTGGCCAACACATCTGTCCTTGCATTGTACCAACTACCACAGGTTGCGATATTGCTACTCGTGGCCTCGTGTTCTCTTGTGTGTACGAAAGCCCTTGGTCATGCAAGACTCGAAGAAAATCCCACGCGCAGGATTTCTGCGCACGGATGTCTCCCGTAATCAGTGCCTTTCTGCGGCACTTCTGCATACGTGATCTTTTTCACGAGGCTCGCTCGCTATCCAACTTGGAGTACTCCAGTATTCCTGGGCAGAGAAGCTTCTTTGGGCGAGAGCTATGCAATATTTCATCATCATCATCATCAGCCTGTCTACGCCTACTGCAGGGCAAAGGCCTTTCCCATGTTCCGCCAATCAACCCGGTCCTGTGCTTTCTGCTGCCACGTTATACCTACAAACTTCTTAATCTCATCTACCCACCTAATTTTCTGTCTCCCCCTCACGCGTTTGCCATCTCTTAGAATCCAGTCAGTTACCCTTAATGACCACCGGTTATCCTGCCGACGTGCTACGTTCCCGGCCGATATCCATTTCTTCTTCTTGATTTCAACTATGATATCCTTAACCCCCGTTTGTTCCCTGACCCACTCTGCTCTCTTCCTGTCTCTTAAGGTTACACCTATCATTTTCCTTTCCATCGCTCGCTGCGTCGTCCTCAAATTAAGTTTGCAATATTTACGCCGACCTTTTGCACCGCATTCTACACTGTTTGCTGGCTTAGGCAGTGTGGCGGTATCCCTCAATTTCCGCGTATGCATGCTGCCGGTGGTATATCGTTTCTTTGTCTTTTTTGCCCGTTCAGCCGCGTTATACACAGTTGTAGCCAAATTCACCTTCCATGAGTGCAAAAACATATATAGGGAAACACTTGTCTCGATTACAGGTGTTCCTGCATTGCGGATCTGGCAGGCGTATTACTTGTGAGTGAATGAATGTTAGGTATGCACTGATAAATAGAAGCAAGGGGACTATACGGACGTTTTTTAACAGGATCTTGTATGGTGATCGAAATGATCCCTGGAAGTGCTGTCCAGCAATTAGAAAAGGAATCAACGACGTCGTGTGATTCCAGAGGGCTACAATATCACAACGAAGTATGTGAAAATAAATTTAAAATTAAAAAAAAAACTCACAGGGTCTCTTATACATTCGCTTAAGTTAAGACGAGTCGAAGGCCAAAGCCACCTTCTTCTTTTTCTTCTCAATGTATTGATCCTCCCTCGTCACCCTCCCAAAGGTTTCTGCAACGAACGCGGTTTCGCACTGCGTCCAGGATCGGAGGCATTACAAGCTTTCTGATCTCTCGTGGTTTGGCACTGCCTCCGTGATTGGCCCGCATTTGACCAAGCGACGACGATGTCATGTGACGTCATACTATAAGGCGCCATGATGAAGTCCCAAATTTTGGTGATCAGTGACGTCATGATGACGCCATATGGTGCCGTCATCACGTGATGATGACTTTTGGCATCACTTGTGTTGAATCCGACGCTCCATTTTCTTGTTTTCTAAGGCATCAAACGTCTTAATATGTTATTGCACTGCACCACTCGGCTCTCGTCAAAGCGACTGTGTCAGAATACTAGAGGTGGGGGAGTAATTAAGAGCCAAAAAAGAAAAAATGCTGACCCGATGATCTACGATGGCTTAGTTGCTGTAACCTTCTACATGCTGAATACTGGGGTGGAATGCAAAAACTTTGAAGCAAAATAAAGCGGCTCAATGAACCACAAGCGGCCCATGCTGCGGCGCACGCAATTGCTTTCCGTGTGGGAGCCATAAAATGATTTTATTTAGAAGTTACGTAATGTTCTCATTGAAGGAAAAAGATGCCTTTTTAGGGCTCATTTTTCTTTGTTAGACAGAATAATAATGAGAACTAAGAGGCAGTAATGCCAAGGAAAGTACAGGAAATGTGAAGAAAGTAAAGTTGACGAAAAGATACCTTGCCGCCGGCAGGGACCGAACCTGTGACTTCGAATAACGCGTCCGATGCTCTACTACTGAGCGACGACGGCGGTCATCCCCCCGTCCACTTTATAAGGTATATATGTGCATTTAAACCTAGGAGTGTTTGCCAGCGCGGATCGCAACCATGGCGGCGAGCGTGGAACACTCTTTTTCTGCCTTTTGGCATTTGCGTCTTATGCGTCCGCTCTTCCGAAATGTTGGTGCACTGGAGCCTGAAACAAAAATTGCGTCTTTTTAGGGGCGGAGCTCCTTAAGGCGGCACCCGTTCGTCCCTCGTAGTTGTCGTAGTCGTAGTGCGTAACCAGTCGTAACGCTAGTACCAGATCCAAGGTGGTGCCGGTGGGAGATTTTTCCTGTGCGTTGTTGAACAATAAAAAATTCGCAGCGTGCGCGTTAACTAAAAGCCGAATTCTTCTGTCTCTCATTCCCCATTAGCAGCCATTGGCATGTTCTAGTAGGAAACGTTAGTAGAAGTAGAAGTGTAAGTGTTAGCTAAAAGCCGACTTCTTCTGTCTCTCATTCCCATTAGCAGCCATTGTTTACCTCCAAGGTAGTGCCTGGTGAGATTTCTCCTGTGCGTGATTAAACAATAAAAATTTTGTTCAAAACGCCGTTGATTGATGAAATAAACCAACGAAAGACGCCAGATGTTTTCTAAAAGCAAAACGAAAGAACGCCAGATGTTTCTAAAGCAAAACGAAAAGACGCCAGCTGCTTAACGAAAGACGCCAGACGTTTTCTAAAGCAATGGTTTTCTAAACAATGAAAATTCACAGCGTACATGCAAAATTAAAGTGAGCTGCAAGTCGTCATAACTCATCGAACCTTTAGTATAAACGCGCCCGATCTCATGTCGGTGATGATGTACTGTGCAGAATTCACGGAAGATTCACGGTTTACCGATGAACTTCCGCAGCTTCGCCCACTCATCATCATTCACTCCGTGGATATGCTGTGACTTTTGTTTTATTTTTGTCTGGTGAGAGCATTTCCATATGCAGTAAAGTTAAAACCCCACGTTGAAAAATGCTCTAATGAGATATAGCGTAATAACCTATTTCACCGGCGGTGAGAGTACCGAATCCAGATTCAACCAAAAATGGTTGCCGGCATTTCGGTATGTTATGGAGAAAAAGAATTACGTGCTTCTTGCGCGAACATAGCAAGACGGCCACCCTCTCCCATGGCGTTCACTTGACGCTGCTACAGTCCACGGCAAATTAATGAAAAAATATATGTATATCTTTATTAGAATCACAATCGACGTTGCAAGCAGTGTGCCTGGCGACCCCGATGACGTTCCCCATATATAGAACGAATAACGAGACATAGCTTGCCGGACTAAAACGCGCAGCCGTAAATGGCTTCGAAGAGCCTCCAAGCGGAGCCTTGATGTTGCTTCGCAATTAGCAAAACGCACCTGGCTTTTTCTTTAATATTGACCGCGTCAGCGATTGCTTCCCATCGCGCACTATAAAAACGTCAGTAAAACGGTTCTTGATGATGAGCAGCAAAAGTTATATGATCGCTCTTGGCCATTATTTAGTGCACTGCTTTTCCTCATATCACCTCACCAAAAAAGAAAAGAAAGTGTGGGAGCAGCCTAGCGGCATGCATAATTAATTGAGAGAAACGTGAACACTTCCGCAGGTAAGATAAATATGAGCAATGGAGCGGTTTTTCTCTGCTTTACGATCATGTCGGTACTTATTTTTCTTTGATTATTTACTTCACCTTGGAACTTTTGCAACGTGAGCGAGCTGTACATAAAAGGAAAAGGTTTCGCTGAGCCAGCTTCTCGTTAATTGCTATTTCTTACGTGAACGTTCAACTGCACGATGAGGATATTGCAGGATTAAAAATAAGTTCTTCGGGATTATGCAAGAATGAGCATGGTGAACTTGATGATACGCTTTTATGGCCTTTGCCGCTGTCTCTACTGTGGATTATAAGACAATGTGTCTGCACGACTGACGTGAACTTAGGTAGCGTTAACTGGAGGACCGAGTACAGGAAAATACTTGCTTCACGCTGCTTTGTCTTGCCTTGGCCTGAAACGACACGCGCGACTACGATGAACAATACTTGAAATAACTCGACCTATCGGCAGTGACAAAAAAAGGTGTGAAAATGCGAAATGTTGAAGGAATAAAATAGTGGCAGACGGAATATATCTAAAGGATGACATCATTCCTATTTCGGATTTAAGGAAGGAAGGAAAGAGGCGAAAAGGCTCAAGGCCAGATTGACTGAACAAAAAAAAAAATTACCCCAGGCCCACACACTGTGATATCTGCAGAATATATATGAAAACAACTATTGGAGGACGTCATTGCATGACGAAAACTATTCTCAGGTCTTGACAATAATTACATGACTTACCTGCCGCGTACGTCTTAAAATAATTTCCACCAGTCAGGTGTGACACATGGCCGCATTCTGCGGCCCGCAGTATACGGGTGTGTGCCAAGGTGATTTTCTCTCTATATTGCCACGCGCGCTCAAGCTTACCTGAAGCATCTAAAATACGTGAGAATGTTCCTAGACATTCCGGCGCGGCGCGCGCAAGCAGTGGCTACACGTGTAACGAGTCGGTACATGAAAATAGAAAAAAGAAGCGCGCGCGGCGATGTCACCGCCAGGAGCATCATTGATGCAGAGAATGCGAAGGACATTTTAGTAGGTAGCCGTAATAGGGAATCGACCATTGCTTACTCTCTAATCGCAGAACGTTAAGACAAGTTCACAAAAGTAAGAATGACAGGGAAGGCAGTACCGGCTTCGAAAGCGATTATAAACGGCTAACTGGCCAAATAGAACGTCCCTGGAAAAGCGAGCGAAAAATCAAGGAAGTGCAGCTATAGTTAAGTGACAAAGAATTAAGATGATAGAGCAACAAGAATCGAGAAACAAGTAGCGGGAAAATACGAGGCAAGTACTGAGCGTATAGTGAGCTTCTATATATAATGACTGCAGAAATAAGGAAAGGCAAGCAAAACATATGCTGCAAATGAAAAAGAAGGTCAAAGAGAGAGAGAGAGATACGAAGAGAAAAGACGGGGAGGTTAACCAAGCTTTGGCTCGGTTGGCTACCCTGCACTTGGGGTGGGGAAGGGGAAATAATAGGAAAGAAAGGGTAAAGAAGAAAGAAGAAGAGTAAGAAAGGGATGGATGAACTACACAACACGAACTCACGCTGTTAGTTCACAGGCGCTCGTGAAGTCCGGTGGTCCTCAAGAAGCACAAGAGGGCTTTCGTGGCCTTGCGCATATGCGAGACCGTAGGCCAAGGTCCCAAGATCTTCTTTTCTGTCAGCGGTCTTGAGTCCAGGTGACGGAGCTTGACTTCCATACTACGTCGTTGAGCTTCGTATGATGGGCAGTGGCATAGAATGTGTTCAAGCGTCTCCTCGCAGGCGCAATTGTTGGGACGCAATTCAGAAACGAAACGAAATATTATGTGAGAATGGACAGTCAGAAAGAGCCAAATGGCGACAGGAACAAGTCAACCATGGGCGACTATGAGTCAACAAAGGATGGCAAATATTCGTTTATTCGTTTATTAGTACATCAAGGGTGCCAAGGAATATTACATGAGGAGTGGGCAAGAAAACATGATAGATAAAAAGAAAGCAAAAAAGCAAAAACAGCACCAACAGTACCAAAAAGTAGAAGAACAGCAGTAGATCACATTTACAAGAATAAACTATGGCTTTTTACTGCAGTTTTAAATTGGGCAAACTGAGATGACATGGTGATGTGGGCGGGAAGGTCGTTCCAGTCTTATCCAGTCTTATCCGTTCCAGTCTTACATATCAGAATAATGCATCAATTGTACAGATATTGGTCAATAATTGAAGTTGAAAGTGGCCGTGGGGTGACAGAAGCCCACGAGAATACGAAAGCCGCACCTCTGGTTTCTCAGAGACATATAAAATTGCTAGGTAGGAAGTCTGTCACAATACAATGGCGTACTGTAGAGGAAGAAAGAAAAAAACTGGGGAGGGCCGAAGCATGTAAGGAAGGATTTTTCAGGTCTACTAATGTGAAGCCTGGGGAGGGGCGGCGCATGCAGTGTGCGTCGGTATTTCCCACAGCAAAATGGCTGCTAATGGGCAATGAGAGACCGAAGAAGAAGAAGAACGGCCTGATCGAGTTTATTCGCCACATTGTTTTCAGAGATTTCTTTGGGGAGGCACTAGTGGTGTTAAGTCTAAAATGGGCAATACAGGGAAATGTGTTTCCGCTCCATGAACGTCGTCTGACAACTGAGTTGGAATGCAGCTCCCCCTTACCTAAGTTACTTCTTCCTCTTCTCCACATGTCCGGTTTCAGCTCCCAACTACGTGTAGGGAAGGGCTAACTGTTGGGCTAACTGTTGCATTATGCATGTTTAGTGGACCAGTGGCGTGTAAAGCACAATCACTTTGCAGATATGTTTTAAGAAGTGGCGTTTCAAATACACGACTTTTGCGCGAAATTTGCGAGTCTTCGTAAATTTTGTAGGGGATTCTGAAACCGCTGCTAAGCCCAACGTAATGTTTTAGGCAGCAACGACCAACCTTTAACTTATAATTTGCATAGTGTGTACCGGTGGCGAGGAGGAGGATTTAACCATTTTTAGTGGCGCACACCCGTTTATGATGGGCCGTGACGATGACATCATACGTCGACAAGCCAAGACCCTAATGTGCTTCTCCCCTATGCTATACGAAGTGAGGCTCGCCAATGGATACTCTCAGTTTGAACAGCGCTCCTGATGCAAAGGCGGCCGAAGCAGCGAAGGAAACTAGCGTGCTTCAAGTGTCGAGCTGTGACGCTTGATAGTTCGCACTCATCTACTGTTTGTTGTTTGAGCGGCGTCCCTTGAGCTCGAGTGACTTTCCTACGCTCCGTAACATGAGCGCCCACATCACGGTGAAATCTTGAAACATCCCTCTTCCCCTCACCACGAGAAAACCGCGCGAGCAGACAGCGGAAGGGCAAGGTTCTCCCTGCGCAAATATAAGAAGGAGCGAGCGAGCTCGCCGACGACATTTAAATGCGCCTTTCTAAATACGCCCGTCGCGCTCCTAGCGCCATCTCGCTGGTAATGAAGAAACGCTTATAAGCGCCGGCCGTCTCTGAGTCCGTCCAGCGGTAAAGGGTGTGTATATAACACTCGCCGTTAGCTACGTGGAGGATCTGCGTTTCGTGGCGTAGTGGTAGCGCCACTCTCTGCGGAGCAAGAGGTCCCTGGTTAGATTCCGCGCTTCAGGAGCATTTTTCAGAATTATTTTTCTTTGGGGCTTTTATATATATATATATATATATATATATATATATATATATATATATATATATATATATATATATATACATACTTATACATATACGGTGCATGGCGGCGACGGCAAAATTCAGCCGAGACTGTCCATATAATTGCTATCACAGTAAAAGCTCACAGGGTCCCATACACATACACCCAAGGCGACGCGAGGCAAAAGCCGTCGTCTTTTCCTTCTGACCGATGCACTTATCCTCCCCCGACACCGTTCAGAAAGGGTACTGCACCTAACGTGGATTTGCACTACCTACACTATCGGAAGCATTGCAAGCTGTCACCTTGTTTTGCACTGCCTCTGTGATCGGCCCACCTTTGACCAAGCGACGATGTGATGTGATGACAGCTCATGCTGACAGTCACAGTGACGACGAGAAATTTTAGAGATCAGTAGTGTTATGATGACGTTATATGGTGAAGGCGTCACGTAATAATTAATTTTTTGCATCACTGTGTTGGCGCCGACGACGTCGACGAAGTACGCAGAAGCCGACGGTCAATTTTCGGATTTAAGCAGGCATCTAAGGCTTTCGCCTTAATATTGGAAGGATGCGAGGCGCTAAGCTATGAGCTTTCAGTACGTGCAAGGTGCTCCGATGTTTGCGGAAAGGCGTTCTTGCCACGTAACGGCGTCCGACATGGACGTGCCGTCGTCGCTCGTTTATTGTAGAGACAAAGCGGACGGCTGAGGAAGGAAGCGAGAGGCCGAAGAGGAGCGTTGGCCGCGGTGTCCAGCCAGCCGAAGTCTCAGAGCATTCTCACTACCTCGCGCCACGAACCACCGGCGCTCGTCTTCTTTTTCGCCGGATAGTTGGCCGCCACTGGCGTGGCGCCATAGTGTCATCATTCAAGGATATATGTTTGGAACCGCAGAGACGTGTATCAAGTCAGAGCGGCAGTCAGAGTTCAACGTGTACCAAATGACCTGCGGACATCTTGCCCTGGGCGCTCACGGGAACACAAGAAACGGAGCTTCAAAGGAATATGTGCTGCGTAGGGCTTGAGATGAGAGAGGCTCGAAGCGAAATTAGGTTCGAAGGGAGACTGAAGAAAATGAAATTCAGTGCAGGGGCACAAAAGTTTCTTGTTAATTTATTGCCATTCTTCGGATTGTGAATCGGATTGGGGAGTACTTCGGACTTCCTCTCACTAATTTATTGTATTCCATATTATTGTTCTATTCTTATTTTTACTGGTACTGAAACTACTCATTACTAAACTTTTCGATATACCCAGTACGACCGATTAGTTCCTTTTCCTTCGTCTTTATTCTAAGTTACCCTACTTATATTACCCGCCACTCTCGAGGCCATATCATGGCTCTTACCCGTAGTGGGTAGCAAAGCAAGCAAGTATTTGAGTATTTATACAGAAAGAGAGTCGACTAGCAGCGGAGAAAAATGACTGGGGGCTCACCAGCAAGTATACGGCCGGCAATGTAAGCGATATGGCAAGAAAGAGCGGTTCTCACAAAGTCAGAGAGGCGGGGAAAATTTATTGCACTAAGCCCTATTGGACTAAGACAATTTATTGCACTAAGCTTGCACTCAGCCCTATGCGGCCCAGCTGCTACCCAAGCGCACGCGCGGCTTGACATGACGTCACCCCAGCTCTGCGAAGCCAGCGGTTGCTAGGCAACGGTGTATCGTGGTTTTTTCGAGATAGGGTCGGACAAATACGGCTCGCTTAAATAGCTTCTATGTTAAAAAATCAGCTCTCGGTAACTACCGAAAAGGCAAAGACGAAATCAGGAGGGAATGAGTTTGCGATAATGCAGAGGGAAACGCTTTACTATTTGAAGCGAACGTTAGGTGACTTAGAACACGTACTTATAAAGCGAAATTCACTAAACAAGGGCAGACTGTCGAAGAAAAAAGAAGGCGCATGTACTTCCTGTGGGAAGTCTATAGAAACGACGAAGAATGTATTAATAGAATATCAAGAATTCAACCCAGGTGTGTGTATGAGCACTAGCCCACATGAGCCCTCGGTTTCCATGACAGTACGCAAAACGTGAACATGTCTGCGATCAGGATCAATAAAAGGCGGTTAGAGGATCTCAGGCAGCGAAGTCGGGAGGGAGGACAATGTAGCCCGAGAACTAAATCTCGTCTTCCGCGAAATGCAGAAAGTGATATCATGCGTGCATAGAGAAGGTTCCTTTTTTAGGAAAAAAAATTACACCATCTCCCGCTAAATGGGACCATGAGGCGATGCGAAGCCGGAGCACTTGCACGATCGCGTTCCGTTGGCGTTCTTTGGGCATGCTACCGACCTCGCGTCGTGGAACGCGAAGAGGAACGCTACGCGCGTCGTGTCTTCCCTCTAGCCTGGCCGTTGATTCTCACAGGGCGAGCGGGGAGCCCGGTCGAGAGGCGCGCGAGATGGGGGAGTATAGCAGAGGAGAGAGAGAGGGCGAGGGGACGCGCAAGCGCTGGCGCTTATCGCGGCGTTGCGCAGGAGAGAATGAGGTGCGTGAGAGGGGGGAGTGGAGAGGAGGAGTGGGGAGATATAAAGGGGAGGGGAAGTGGCAGTGAAGTGGGGGAGTGGAGAGGATGTGTGTGGAGGGGGTTTGTGTATGCGCAGTAAGAGTGGTCATGCCGCCCACCACTGCCGGATTGAACTCCGCCATAAGATGCTTCGCATCTAAAAACGCTTATTGTAGACGCTACGCCGAATTAATTCATTCTTTCATGACATGCTGACGCAGAACCCCACTTCCTCCCGCAGCGCTGAGCTCATATGGGTGCCCGCGCATTCGGGAAACCCTGGCAATGAGGCCGCCGATTCTTTAGCCCGAGGGTCGAGAAACCGGGCACAGGTGGATCTCATGGAGGGTTTCTCGAAGGAGCGTGCGTGTACCTTTGCTGAGCTCACTGCGAATGCTCGTGCTGAAAGGCAAATATACCCACCCCTCCCACTCTTCCCTTACTACCAGGGAACAGCACGTATGGCGCCGTCTGCAAACGCGGACTTTACCTACCCCCTCCCTCTCCCACTACCGACCCATCCCACCTTCCTGCCCTCTGTGCAATGCACCGAGGGCAAACCTAACCCACATTCTCCTGGCCTGTCCGTCTTCTCCTCCTCCCGGCGGGTCGGTGCCACTGAAAACCTGGGAGGACTGGGAGACCTCGCTACGCTCCACGGACCCGGCAAGGCAGAAGATCGCCACCCGCCGGGCTGCCAGCATCATGGACCTATTAGACATGAACGTTTGAGTGTGGTGGGGTCGCGCGGGGACCCAGGGGACCTGGGAGGTCTTGAATTCCCTTGCAATAAAGTTTTTTCGACTCGACTCGGTCACAGATCACCGCCCATTCATAAAGTGGAAGCCATAGCGTCTGTTCATCGATCAAGAGTATGAGAGAAACTTGAATTGTGTTCACTGAATAGCGTACGGTAACCGTTGATGGGCATGTTCATATTACGTATTCTCCACTAATGCGATAGTTATTGGCCCCCTTTTCTACATAAGAAAGCTGTAAAAGAACAAGCGGCACTTGAATAAAATGACTGTAAAAATACATATTATAAAAATCACATTTCCTTTATTAAAGAAAGCCTATACGTACCTCCTTTTCTTGGGTTTCTAGTTCGGAGCGGCTGCTGGGTAAATCTCACCATAAAAGAGTCAGTTCCGTATTTTACTATCTCCAATATTAGTCGAATACGCTCGGTCGGTTGACCCTGGGACGATATTCTTAAACGAACACTGCGGCGATAGAGCCGCCTTGCGTGACGTTGAATGTCGCGTTTCCAACGATTTTAGCGCATACTTGCCCGCATTTCCTCATCTAGACAATCAGCACCCACTAAGGGCAATATCTAGCCAATATCGCCGAAAGAGTGGTCGTATCGGATTACGTTCTCTGTTGTTATAGTGCTGTACGAAGCTAAACCGATTTTCTATATTTATTTATTCTGTACTTGCACACTATTACGTGTGTTTCGGAGCATGTTCTTCGCCGAAACCAAGCTGTAACAAGTGTTTCAGGTGCATATGCTCTCTGCCTCTTCTACGGCCCCGGATGTGCTGGTATAAGTGCAGTTGTCTAATGAAATTACACTCTAATGAAGCAAGCGCTAAATAAATACGCTCACTGCAAAAAGCGTGTCACACTCACGGGCACTCTAATTTAATATGCGCAATATATTCTTTAAAACGAAGGGCTGCGCGCAGGCATAGACAAACACAATTTGGTTCGTGGTACAGTAGCCACCAAACGAAAGGGTGTTGCCATAAAGGGCGGTGGGCATACGGAGCGAATTCGAGTTATTACAGAGACGAGAAGCTAAGCAAAGCAGGCATATTTAGTGTCTCGTCAGGTGATTGAAAACAATGCGAGATACAGAAAGTGCCAGTTCAACTGTAACTGCGGACATCAGCGCGCTTGAGGCAAAGTGACGCCTTTCATTAGAAAACATTTTCAACCACCGCCTCGGATGACTGCAGCCCCTCGGGACATGGCTTTACCATCGCGCGCAAATCCTGGTGGAAGTCATGTTACATTCGAAGCAGCGTGTTACTCGAGCCAATCGCGTTTTCTCTTTTCATGTCTTGCTTCCTATCATTTCGCTTGTCAACAACAATGCGCGTCAAGTTGTGAGCGAACGCTTGCGAGCAGAGTTCGCCGCCATAAACGAAGATCTTTTGTACTCTGTTCGCATCTACCGCTCGCTGACAGCACCTCGTAACTTTCAGTGCTGTGAGCAATGAAATTCTTTCTGACAAGGACAAACAACCACGTCACCCAGAGAGCGTCGTTGTTCTTTTGTAGTTGTTTGATCGAATCGGCTTATAGATGGTCATGTTCTCACTTCGACTAGAACATCAATGACACGCTCGACTGGAACTGGGTGGAATGAGCAGCTTCCGCGCCACCAAACAGGTAAATGCAACAGCTCGCCGGTGCGTGCGCCGTACGCTGCAGGAATTTCTCATAGGTCATATAAAGATTGTTATGTTCCCGGGATAACTGCACAGTTCCAGCAAGAGCCGTAAGGGGAACAAGAACAAAACAGGGAGCCAGGGAACGTTTTCGCAAACAAAGACACAAAAAAAAGTTTAAAATGAGATTTATAGCTCGGGAAATGTTTTTGCAGAAAAAAAAAGTTGCGTGTTTATTTTATTCTTTTCAGCTGAAAGCGCTCACAGTTTTGACACTGATTTGCTAATGATTCATGTTCAAGATTGTCGCCATTTTATTTTTTATTTTTCTTCTTTACTGAGTTCCGCATGCGAGTTTCGCTCTTCTGGACGACCAAGCTGATCCTATGCATAAGAACGTGGTATCTTTACAAGTATACGATCACGTACGTCAACACGAAGATCCCATACAAAAACACAACCATATATATCAACACAGTTATGTAGAGAAACAGAGTATGAGATACTCACTTGCTGTTTGTTGTATTTGTAGCGAACCAGGACGTATCTCCTCCAAAAGTTCTTTAACACTTAAGCAACAACATCTCAAAGTTCGCTCGGCTCCTTCTTGAAGGGGTGATGGTTTCATCCGCATTTCATATTTGCAAGACTTTTATTTCCATCAAGGTTGGCGCAGAGAAAGTAAAGACCGTCACAATTCCCCGAAAGAAAGATTAAAGAAAGCAGGAAGGAAACAGAAAGGCACTAGGCAGGAAGTTAACCATAAACATGTTCGGTTTGCGACCCTACGCTGCGAGAATGGGAAAGAGGAATAGAAAGTTGACTAAGCGAGGACTGAAGGAAAGAACTACAGCAAAATATGCATCACTATTTATATTAATGAAGGGGAACAGTTATTCTCCGTATGTGTGACTCCTTCATGCTTACGAAACGAACCTACATATATCTACACTGAATAATGTTCAGTGCAGATGAACACTGAATAATGTTCAGCGTTCATATATCTACGGAATAAATAGGAAAACGCGTCGCCAGTGAGACAATAGAATGCCGAACTCGGGGACTTGGCCGGCTGGACGAGGGTGGATTACGATTGGTAATCTATGCATGAGTTATATTTGCAGGTAAATAGTCTTGGTGTGCGAATATCGGAGTGTCTACTGTGAATCGAATGACACATGACTATTCTTTTCTTCGTGTTATTAATTTCACTAAGGCTAGCTCTAAGCAATGCTATTTGAGCGATAAGATTCTTGAGAAAAGTTTGTTGACGTAGTCGAAGTATAACCGATAAGAGTAACTTTGATGTGGTAGGCCTAATTTGATTGCAATGATATTATGCGTACACACCAAGCTCATTTTGCCGTCGGTATCGGCGTCGCTGTGATGTTCCAGATTAACCCAAAAACGATAACATCGTTCCGCGCGTCGCATAATCCTTGCGCTAGTGAAGTGGCGTGTGACGGCTGCCGATGATGCAGTTCAAGCAAAGAGGAAACGCGCCGGCCGGTTATCGTCGCGCGAAAGGCGCATGGAGAGAAGACGGAAGGGGGCTGTCTGGCTCTAGCAGAAAATGCGTACTTTGACCGATCGGACGTGGTCGCCCATGTACGAATACCGGAAGGGATCAGCAGATGGCTCATATCTTTGTACGTGCTGTGCTCTCATCCGAACTGAAGCCATACCCAGCAAGAAATTCACCTCACTAACAGCAGCGGCTACGTTCCATAAAACAGTCAGCCACTTGCCTTACTTCGTAAAAAATTTCGATCGGTTGCTATCGCCTTCAGTGCTCCGCCCCTGCGGCGAAACTGTTATTTCTTTTTAAAAGTTTCCCAGTCTTCTATCGGTGTGCAGCAAACAACCATAAGTTCTGGACGTTTTTGTGGGGACTACCACTAAAACGGCTTTAGTAAAGAGGCAGCTTGGACTGCCGTAGCAAAATGTTTGAAGCGAGCTTTATCGTTCTTTACCTTCTGCCATACTCACGTAGAAATACGTCATAAAATGTTAGACGAAAATCTTTGCACGAAACTGCACATCAGGCTTCATTTCTAATGCTTCTTAGCTTCTACAAAGATTATTCTTTCCAACATCCTAAAACGCAGCATACTCTACAACGAGGGAATGTAGCAGGAAACGCCTGAATCATTATATTATTTATTAGACAAGGGCTACGAAAAAGTTAACACGTAGTAATACAGAAACCGAGCTCCACTTCAATTACATCGGTGTTTAGAGGTTGTGCATGATAACAGTGCCGCGGAATCCTTCGTGCGTTAGCTAATAACGAAATTTAGAATCAGCTAAGTCGGTGTAATACTCTAGTACACCAATATTTAAAAGCTTGGTGTATCATGTATGCGATATATATATATATATATATATATATATATATATATATATATATATATATATACATATATATATATATATATATATATATATATATATATATATATATATATATATATATATATATATATATATATATATATATATATTCAGCTCTATTTAAATGGATATATTCTGAACACGGATCACGCCTCGTTCTCCCTGATGGACAGTGACCTTCGTGATGAATCTCAGTCATGCGAATAGTGCCTGCATAAATTTAATGTATATCTGCTCCTGTCATACGCAATTCCTGCTTTATTATAGTGCATTTGAATGTTACAGGGTGTGAGCTTCTATCTGACGAAATGATGTAATACTCATTTATTATATACATGTTGCCTAGGAACGTCGCCCGTTTAAGATGCAACAAATGGCGACCGTGCTCCGTGGAATAACGTCTCTTCCTTTACGTAACGAACACTAAGAAACTGTAATCTGTGCTTGGCTGTCCTATGTATTCATTGATAAGCGCTGGATACGTCAAGAGCAAAAATACACTCAGGAGCTCTTACGGGTACTTTATTCTATTGGTCCCCCTCTAATCTCTAAGCACGTTCGTAACTCGTGATTTTTAGAAATGCGTATTCCATGAATTTTGACGCCGTACCTCATTCGCAGATGAAAAACTGCCCCCAAATTCCCAATAAAAATAATACTAAGTTTTAATTATTAGTCTTCTCAGTGTACCTTGTGAACGGCAAAACATTTCTGCTTCGACAAAGACTTCATCTACAGGACAGGTGCCTGACTGTGATAGCACTCCTAAAAAAACTGCGAGGCTAATAAAATAATGCGGGAAGTTTTACTAAGTCGCGTAAAGCTCCACGAAGCAATGCACGGACCCGTGGCCATTCGCTGGGAAGTCGATTTTTCTATTTGTATATATTTCTCTCTAGAGCTTGGCGGCCTTCTGTGTTTCTCTTTAGTTTTGTCTTTCTTTCTCGCACTCTTTCTTTTTCTTTCTTTGTGTTTTTTCTGCCTTTTTTGTCTGTCTTTATTTCTATTTCTTTCTTTCTCTCTCTTTTTCTTTCTTTTTCCTTCTCTTTCTATGTTTCCGTCGCTTTCCTTTCTATTGTTGTCTGACTCTCTCTTTATTTCTCGCTTGCTTTCTCTTTCTATCTTTAATCTCTCTCTCTCTCGTCTATTTTTTTTTTCTTTGATTCTCTCTCTTTTCCTATCTTTCTGCATTTCTTTCTCTCTATTTCCCTCTTTCTCATTCTTTATATGCTATGGTTTACTCTCTTCCCTGCTCCTTTCTTTCCTCCTCACCCTCAATTCCCCTTTCTACACCCTTGCTATACAATACTATACAAGGCTATGCGATGTTCTGTCCGCGTGCCTGGATAGCCGTGTGGTTCAAGACACTCGCCTTCGGATCGTGGATACGCGGGTGCGAATCCCGCCGCTTCATGAGGAATTTTTTTGTCGCCAACAATTTCTCTTTCTTTATATCTTTCTTTTTGTCTGTTTCTCTGTTTCTTTCTCTGTTTCTTTCTTTCTTTCTTTCTTTCTTCGCCCTCCTTCTCACCCTCACATCTCTCCTTCGCTTTGTGCTTCCCCCTCCTTATACGCCGGATAAATCCGGCGCTCGTGTTCTCGGAGTTAAGCACACGAAGAACAAGAGGAAGAAGAGCACGCAGAGAGCGCGTGCTGGTTAATGATGATGATAATTTTGGGTCACGACACATTACGCCGAGCTAGAACAGCTTCGCTTTTAAAAATACATCACGCATACGTGATCCTCGGGTGTGCGAAGTATGCTCTTTCATTAGATGACACTGCACATAACCTTGTGAGATGCGAAAGCATTTTAAATGCGGCCGGGAGCAAAAGCTGGAGAGGTAGCTTGCGGTGAATGCTCCCGACGGAGCCGCCACAAGCATATCATTAGAGTTCTCGGCCAGCAGCCAAATCATCGGGCTCCTTCCGCTCTATATTTGGGCTCGTGCCACGATGGTATCACGTGCACAAGCATAGCCGAAGCCGCTCCACCGAGCCACATCACACTTGATCACTTTTAATTAGGAAGCTGGCGCTCGAAACCCTCCTTCTTTTGACACAGTTCATCGCACGAGCAATTAGTGCACGTATACAAACGCGCCTTGGACGCGCCACCGTAACGACAAGTTGCATCGGATGCTCATTGCGCACGGCGAAATCATGCGTAGCCTCCTCGTTGAGCCTCCGAGACCGCCACGTGTGGGCCGTTGAACTGCATACGAAACTATCGACGCAATCCAGGATGAATACTTGGGTATGGTTCCACGCATATGCGATGCACGAGCGCTCTCATTTTTTTTTTTTGATAAAGAGTCCCGTGTTCACAGTTTCTGTTTCTTTTACACAATACAGTACTCAGGTCATCTTCGTCAGTAAGCGCGCATTTTAATAACCGAACGTGACGAAAGATGGGGAACGAACATACGCATAGCGAGCACCACGCACATATATGCATCGCTGTACCTGTTTCATGATAAAATATGTCTCACGGCAAGGTTAAATGCACTTTCCTAAATCTTTTTTCAAGAGACTGGAAAAGAGATAATGGTGGTTATTTTTCCATTTTATATAATTGAATGTGATTGAACCAACTTAGAAGAACTTATATATATATATATATATATATATATATATATATATATATATATATATATATATATATATTTATATATATATATATATATATACATATATATATATATATATATATAGTAACTTAGAAGAACATATATATATATATATATATATATATATATATATATATATATATATATATATATATATATATATATATATATATATATATATTGCTTGTGTGTTTGAGCGTGTACATTCGTTATCCGTGTGGTAACGAATGACCGTAATGCGCCAATAAAAATCGCA
Organism: Rhipicephalus sanguineus; assembly: GCF_013339695.2. Taxonomy (NCBI): domain Eukaryota; kingdom Metazoa; phylum Arthropoda; class Arachnida; order Ixodida; family Ixodidae; genus Rhipicephalus; species Rhipicephalus sanguineus. The sequence continues at coordinate 99,621,486 of NC_051178.1, forward strand.
CGATGTCAATGGCATGGCGGCATATGCGGCGCTTCCATGGAGCGGTCAACACCGGCCAGCCAGCATAATGATCTGTATTCGTCGGGTCATACACGCTTCCTTCAGGAGGAGGTAAACTGAAACTCTAGGTACAGGTCCAACCTTCCGCACATCGAGTTCAGTCTGCAGCGAAAGCCGATTTATGGAGACTACATGTGCGTGACAGGGCCGATCATGACCGCCATTATGATAGCGTGCTGTATCTACTGAACTAAACACGAGCGCCATTCCACGGAGGCATTCCTATCGCACGGCAATACCGCGGCCCTCCGGCTCTGTCTTCCCCATCCAATAGGCCCGCCAACAAATCGCAGTCGATGAGACCGCAGCGCAGCCCGAAGTTACCTCAGTGACGACTCGGTAGTTTCGCACACACCTCACGTATACCGGCGTGTTTACGTACTGTATATCGCAGAAGGCGAGAGCAGCCAAGCGAGCAGTGATTCAACTGAGCACAGGCCCGTTGCACTCGATGCACATTTATACGTATCTGCGTCTACAGAGGGAACCGGTATGGCTACAGGGCTTAGATGTTCTGGGAAACGCGTATTATTACTCAATTTAGCTTTCTATTTCTCTCGCACTTCGAATAACTGAAACAACGGCGGGGTCGTTTACGATTTCACGTTGGCTTTCGCAGCCGTTTTAAGGAGGAATACACTGGGCTGGGTGAAGTAATGCGACGTGAACACGTGTGCACAAAGACAGTGCTTTGCAGTGCCTTAACAAGCAAAAACCGCGCCTACACACAAGAGCAATTCCGCGTAGGAAGCGCGACGGGGGTCAAAGCGCGCCCACAATCCCCATAATGAGTTCATTTTGCGGCTTAAAACCATTATATAATCGCCCGAATAGAATTTTAACGACTGTGCTCGGGACCAAAAAATGCGCTGGTTGAGGTGTACAGAGGTCGTTAACGCTCGCGGCGTGCCATGAATAACGGCAACGACCACCGGTGCCGTTTCGGTAGTGCAAATCGAATGCTGTGGCAGTCAATTTCGGGGCATGTTTGAGAGTATAGATGGACATTGGTATGAGCCATTACGCCGTGTTTATTGCCAATCAACTTGGAGGGAATGGACGGCTAAAGGCGCTATGGCTGCATTTTCCGCATTAAAATAAGGAGTAATGTTTCCAAAAGACCTAGAAATACGCGGATGTCATTATTACGCATACAACAACGCCCGCGCCCAGGAATCAATTTAAGGGGTGAAACATTGGCGTGACGTAAGAAATGCGTTATAGGTAGCAATAAACCAGCCGTAAAATATTCGCAGCGTACACAGACTGGAACTATTTAAAGCAAACAGGCACGTACGATCACCTGGAGTAACGCCATTACGGCAGGAAACCGAGGTTCAAGCCCTGAAGCGCTCTGAGGAGCCTTTCGCTCGAGTTCCCCCACACCGTATACACAGGCTACACGACTTTCTCGGGTAAGGCGCTCGTGAGCTCGTTTTAAAAACGCATCGCTTTATTTACATCATCTCACTTTGGATAATGGTAGTGACTGCGCCATATTTTAAACTTCTTTTTTTTTCACTTAATGTTTAGTTCTTTATTCTGCCGAATTACATAGAGCCGTTCTCGGGACTGGTACTCCTGGCTAGCTCGTTATGTAAAGTGTCGTCCTTGCGGCAGCGTCTGAAGTTGTTCAATATTAGAGCCGTCGTCAGGAACTGCGAATGTCGAATCCACTTTTAATTTTGCTTTTGTTTAGCGCTTTTGTACCTTCCTTTTTTTCAAGTTTTTTTTTTGTAAGGAGTCAGCAGACGAAGCCATAACGTTTCACTGAATGCTTATATATATATATATACAGACAGCGTCATTCTGGCGCGTGAACTGATATATAAATATTACGGTGGAGGTGTATACTCTTGCGCTGAAAATGTAAACTCGTGTAGAGAAATGACCGGAAATATTAAATATTAATATAAAGCCGTTTACATTCATAATAAGCTGAAATTTGTTCATCATAAGCTGAGGACACCTTTACGGTCATTTTGGCACATATAAAACGAAGTGCGCGCGCAGGGACTGCTGAAATAATACGCAAACTTCCGCGGTATTCTTATATGAAAAACCGTTGCGGAGAACCATTGGGAAACCACTGTGAAGTAGAGCGCAGTTATTCATAGCATAATAAAACTCGCGTACTACAATCCTGCGAGGCCCGTATTTTGCCTCCTCTTAGCTGGCTAAAATTTCACACTTTGACCCACCAATGCTAAAACCACTATCCGGCATATCAAACAAACTATAGCACAAAGATGGAATGAACACGAGAGAAAGCAAAAGCAGGAATGTTAACGGGTCTAGAAGGACCCGTATTGCACATCTAAAATCTCAGAGCGGTTAGGAGATTAAGGGTTGCGCGAAACCGTTCTCTGCGCGATAAGAGTAATCATTATGCGCTCTATTTGGTGCTTTTTAATGTTCACTAACACCGCACAGTACATACACTGAGCTCTAGCATCCTGCCTTCATCGAAAATTTGACCGCCGCGGCCGCGATCGCACCAGTGACTTTCGGGACAGCGGCCGAGCACCGCACTATATGCCATCGCAGCGACATGCGCTCTGCTTTTGTTCACTGCTCGTTGCTTTTATTTTGGGATAACGGCTACACGTTCAAGCTGCAGTACCTTCTCGCGACTGCTTCTTTCTATAGTCGGATACAACTTTAGAAGTCCGCGGCATCTCCTCCTCATAGACGGATCCACACAAGCCTGCAAGAATGGCCGCGCATTCCGGAATGACGTCATGAGCCGGAGGGCCGGTGGCTGCGCCTTCGAAGAACATCGGCGCCCATGTGAGCGGGACTTATTTATGTCGCGGAGGCGACATAAATAAAGCATCAAAATTGTATGGCATCTGCTTCGAAAACTGTCTCCTTTGATTGGCTCATAATGACGCCAATTGTGTATCGATCCGACTACCGAGAATAGATGCCACTGAATGCTTACCGTCCGCGGCATTCTTTTGTCCATGGCTTACTACCGCAAAGATGCAAGTCCCAAGTTTGAATCCCGCAACTGAAACCTCTTTCCGAATGCGGCAGAATGCAAGAAATCTCGTGTACTCAGATTGACTTCCTCAGATTGACTTCCTCAGGACCGATGAATAAAGTTCTTGACTGACTGACTGACTCAGATTGACTTGAACATTATTCCTAACTGCAAGAATTATCCGGGATTTCTACGCTACGGCGTAGGTCACAATACGTTCCAGGCTTGGGCACGCAATACTGCATTTTGTATTTGTTTGTGAGATCGTCCACTCCTTCCGTGAGAGATTACATAGGAAGAGCGAAATATCGACATACCTACTTATACCTATCCAGCGCTTGCATGATGTTGCTGCTGCTGATGCTCCTACAGCATGGCGTTTATCAAGATAAAGGGTTAAGCCAAGAACCAGGTAGCTGACACATCAGCTAATGCGTGGAAGCATTACACCATGACAAGAATAAAAAAGACAAAAAAAGCTGAAATTACCAGGGTTACTGAACTTACGTCTGCCACTTGGTCTTCTATTTGCCGCGAGATCGGGCTACAGGTGGCAGCACCGTCGCCGCGCTAGTGTGGATAGGCGGTTGACGGCGCGTATACAAACGCACAGAACAGCGCCTCGTTGTGAGCGGTTTGACCCAATTTCCGGCAAACAAAAATGCGTTCAGTGCAGCTTTCTGGTAATATGTGCGCTGTTCATTCCCGAATTAATGCACGAAGCGCGCCGAACGTTACTATTACTTGTGAGAGAAGCGCATCCTGCCAACGAACGGGTTACTCGCCTTGGGCAACAGTCGGCGTTTTCCCAATGAATGACGTTTTCTTGTTTTATTTCTACATGTTTAGCTTGTGTTCAGCCTACTACGCACTTCTGTAGCGCGACTCAATTAAGTATTTATTTATTGTTCATCTGGATACCCCCAAACAAAAAAGAAAGCCCGTATTCCTGCACGATGAGTTCAAATAGCACTGTGTGCACTGCGTGCTCAAATATTCATCGGCACTTCTTGTTCAGTTCTCCATGAAATGTAGAACAGTTGATTGGTTTACTGAGGAAAGCTACGTGGCTGACAGCGCTTTAGCGCTTGTAGACGTTTAAACACACACATTTGTTTGTATTCCAGCAATAGTACACAACTGTACAGCACGGAACTTTCTTTGAATGCCTATTTGCACGACAATAATGGAACAAAGGCCCAGTTATTTCACGGGACCAAAGTACGTTTTTTCATGCTAATAATGTCCGTTGCCTTCTGTCAATCAATAACAACGCCACACAAACGCTCAAGATAATGTAAAGAAAAAAAGATGTGGCTTCGCGTGAAATTACTACGGCATAAATATAAAGTACACCACTTGGATTATATTGACCACCAGGAATCTTTAAAGAGCACTTAATCTAAGCACAGGAGGTTTTTTGTATAAATTTCGCCAGAAGTTAAAATTGCGCAAGGCAACTCAGTTTTGCGATTTCCGTCTCATTCCATTTTCTGTTCATTTTAGCAGGCAATTTAGGTACCAAAGTGTCAGACGTAACTTGACAGAAACATTTCTGTGTAGTGGGACCAGGACTGTACACAGCTAAAGCTCATCGCGTAACCTATAAACGACAGTCCCGAAGTTACACACTCAACCATAACGCGCAAATGCATGAGAGCCTGTTTTTTTACCACCGAGCTGCTAAGAGGCTATATTCACATGAGATTTAATACTTCTCATCTTTAGGACAACGCCAAGTGCACTTTATGACTCTTTATGACACTACACTGATATGACTCTCGTGAACGGAGGGTACAACGACCACACACACCACTCTCGACAAGTGCACTCACTGATCATATTACAATACAAATACAGCCGATCAAGGCCAAATGCTTCTTTACATCATGTTAGGCATACGTACGTGCCGTTATAGTTGCACTAATGCAAAGGAACAAACCTCCTTTCGAGGACCTGCATGACGTACGCGCACAAAAAAACACAACGTGGCTAGCAGACGACGCATGGAGCAATCCACACTAGGCGCGGTTCAGCCAGAAGCCGCCAGGCGGCGACTCCGCTCGATCTCGCGGCCAATAGCAAGACATTGCTATACAAGACATTCTTCCATTGCCCCCTCTTGCTCAGTGTGATGTTTACATGTCTGTACATATTACCGCCAAATTAATGACAACACCTGTGGCAACGACCGCGGCTGGTAATAAAGATACCTGGTCGCACGTAAATATGTTATTTCTTAAATCTCCGAAATCGGGATAAAAACAGTGTTAATACTTTTACTAGTGGCGTTTTGTGAGCACTGTATCATGTGATCTGTGCCTCCTGGAATTTTATGTCTCTAACTTTACAGCTATAAGGAATCAAACTGTCACTTCAATGTTGTTCGCGCTACTTTAAAACGTATTGTTCGGGGGCTTCCGTCGTTAGCAGGACAGACACAAAGATGCACCGTATTCATCTTATACCGGTTTAATATGAAATCTAGCATTTTCATTTGAGGCGCTGCTTCTCCCAGTGAGATGCAAGAGCTGCTGCTAGAAGTGTCGAGCACTTAAAACGATTGCAAAAATGGCTTTGCGCGCAGACTGAGAAGCATGCCCCCGTGGGCAGACTGGCGACGTTCCTGCCAGGGCATAAATGCGTGAGCATGCCGTTCGTACGGCCTTAAATAACACTTGATTGATGACAGCGAGACAAGAGTTCTGTGTTAGGTAATAATGAGAAGATCAAGGTGGAAGGTAATAAAAAGAGAACAGGAATCAGGGCAGAGGGAGTCGATAAAGTAAATAAAGTAAAACAATGCGTTAAGGAATCGTAGTGACAAAGTGTGTGATAACGTTTACCTTTCTGCACAGCAATACACGAATACTGCTGAGAAAAGTTACTGGGAAATTTGTTGGGTTGGGCAAAAAAGGTTGTATTAACGTGCACGTGGGCTATTCATTATTTATCAACATTGAACAGAATATCACCGAAAGGAAGACTTGCAAGAGAGACGCAGTCAAGCTACAAAATGTCAAAATTTCCCGCTAAATCCACCTCCTTGGCTGCGTTATTTTTAAAACTAAATTAACAAATCATAACGTAAATACAACAGTCATGTAAGAAATAAATTACCGGAAGATCGCAGGAAGACCGAGATAGTGAGGTTGTCTTCGATATTACAATACGCCAATAATATAGAGATGAAAAAGAAATGCAGATAGCTGTAATCTGTATGAACTGTACGGAAAATGTGAAAGACGCTTAGCTCAACAATCAAAGTGGTCTTGAATAAACTATCGAGACGAAATAATATAATAAGACGGACAATGTTGTTGAGGTTTAGCGGAATTACTAACCAGTTTACAAGCTTCGACTGTTGCTTGCTTCAGCGCTTTATTATGTACATGATATGGCCTGCGTAAAGCGAAATATCGAGTCTTTTCCTTCGTCAAAGCCCCCTCTCGGGAAGATTTCGATGGGCACCGCGGAACGTAACCTTGTGGTAATAATAATATTTGGGGTTTAACGTCCCAAAACCACGATATGAATATGAGAGACGCCGTAGTGGAGGGCTCCAGAAATTTCTACCACCTGGGGTTCCTTAACGTGCACCTAAATCTAAGAACATGGGCCTCAAACATTTTCGCCTCCATCAAAAATGCAGCCGCCGCAGCCGGGAATCGATCCGGCGACCTTCGGGTCAGCAGTCGAAGCGCCATAAGCCACTAGACCGCCGTGGCGGGGCTAACCTGAGGGTACTTCTTGACGATAAAGAAGGCGGGATTTTGGTGCTTTCGAAACCCTTGTTCAAAGCAAGAGCTGGACTTAGTATTAACAAGAATTTCAAGTAAGTTGATTTAAATACTGAGAAATAAAAAATGAAAGCACTGAAAGTACCGGAAGAACTACACCTTTAGAGCCTTGAAAACCAAGCAAAAAAGCAGCCGAACTGATCTCATCCAGTCTTCTTCACAGATGAAGACACACAAATCTGGAGCACCGGTTCGAGCCATCGTCCTCCGAAAATGGCACGTGGCAAATCTTCGTAGCACGGATACCTACAGAAGCAGGCTTAATGTCTTAGTGAGCGAGGAACTCTTTTCAAGTGAGAAGTTCATCGGCCATTGTTAAATGTTGTGAAGGTTCGCCTCCCAGTTTGTACATTGGATTTTTCATTGATATCGAAGAGCTGTATTATTCTGTTCCACGTGAAGATATATTAAGTGCCTTAAAGGAAAATGATAGCAGCCTTCGGGGAAACGTGATTTTCAGAATGCTTCAAAAATACGCAGTTACGACTTATTACGGTTGTTAGAGTTCTACTTGAAGTCAATGGCTACAAAATTTGAAGACTATATTAAAAAAAAACGTGGTATTTGCATTGGGTCGTATGTCGCTGCTGTTCTTTGCTACATTTTAATGTCGGTCATAGGCAAGCCTATTCAATCCCAAATTCAGGACTCGCGCGTCGTGAAAAATGTGCAGTTATGTAGACGACTTCCTTGTAATTTTAAAAGATGTATGTATCGAAGACCTATGAAGAGTTGCGAAGAGTTGACGTGTTCACTAGCAATGGCGCCGGGCTTAAGGTCACGTGGGAACTACCAGACCACAACGGGCTACAAATTCTGGACTTAAGCCTAATGTTCAGTTCCGTCATAATATGCTGGAAGTTCTCTCCTAGGTCAAAGAAAGGCCTACTTCCCTTTGAAAGCGCCCATTCCGAACTCCTCAAAAGGGAAATAGTAATGGATTGTCTTCAGTCCGCCCTAACAAGATCGCGTGAACACTGCATAGCTGAAAGCTTCAGAGAGTTTGACCAGCGTAAGGTATCTGTCATTTACAGTATCCGAAGTGTGCGAGTCATTGCTTCAAAAGATTAAGCGGTCTGATGTGGGAGATGAGCGAGAGAATAGAAAGATGCAGGTGATTCCGTACATTCATAAAGTTTCACATAACATCAAGACGGTAGCGTCAAAACATGATGTTCCAATTTACACGGGGCTGAAAAGCCCCGCGTAAATTGTCGAAATGTCGTTTATGACATTACCCTAAGCTATGGCCGCCATTTTATATGGTAAACGGGCAGATTTTTATGAACGAACAAAGGAACACTATTTGAATGAACGCAATTAAGCTGATGGCTTCCTAGGCGAACACTACAAGCGTTGTGGCAGCACGCCAAGTTTCAATGCCCGCATGTTTTTGAAGAGCGCAAAAGATAGGACCGAACGCGAACTTGCTGAAGCGTTTTTTATTAAGAAAGCTGGAGATAATTGCGTTAGCAAGCCTTCAGTTCTACTAACTGACGCTGAGTTTGACTTTTTAGATCGCTTTGTTTAACCTTGTTGTTTCGCATTCACGTGCTATTCCCATGTTTTTGTTGATGAGAAATAACAGACAATAATGCCAAGGAAAGTATAGGGGATGTTATTTGTAGTAATTAGGATATAAATGTGAAGAAAGTAAAATGTACGAAAAGGCACCTGCCGCCGGGAGGGACCGAATCTGCGACCTTCGAATTCGTCGCAGGTTCGGTCCCTGCCGACGGCAAGTTGTCTTTTCGTACACTTTACTTTCTTCACATTTATATCCTAATTGCTACAAATAACATCCCATATACTTTCCTTGGCATTATTGTCTGTTATTGCTCATTAATGCTGTGTTTAACAAAGAAAAAACGAGCCCTTAAAAGTCATCCTTCCTTCATGTTTTTGTTGGTCATTTGTTCATCTTGACGCGTTTATTCATCACACGAATAAGGTAGTTAGTTCTTGGTTTCGCACTGCGCAGTCTCTCACCTCGACGCTGGGTTTTTTTCAATTACCTTGGTCCGTTCGTGGTTATGTTCTAATTTTTTTGTTAGCGTTTGCTTTGCTTTAGTTGTTTTCGCTAAGTGCGCAAGCAAGCCGTGGGTTTTACTGTCTGACGCCGAGATTTATTCTCTAGCTCGGTAGTTTTGGTTATTTCATCCTCGCAAGTGCACTTGTATTGGTTGCCAAGGAAGCCCATAAGCGCGTGATCCATTTCCTCGGGGTCTCAGTAAAATTACAATGATTTATAGCGTAGTGGGTTCCTCGCAAGTGCACTTGTATTGGTTGCCAAGGAAGCCCATAAGCGCATGATCCATTTCCTCTCGGTCTCAGTAAAGTTCTTCGCCCCCCCCCCTCGTCTCTCTCCCAGGTCAACGTATGTTATACAGCATGACGGGAGAGGGAAATAGCGACCGGGCGTCACTCAATGCAAATTACATAACAGGTGGGCCGTTTAAAGCTTCCAACCCATTACAAAGGGCTGAGCCATAATTCTTCATCGTCATCAGTCGTCGCCTCAACAAAGTGCACATAATGCCTTTCAGACGTGTAGCTGGTGCCTCGCTTCTCCGCAGAATGACGAATAATGGCTTAGTAGGTGCTTCCCAACTTCACAAAAACTGTGATTTATGGCGTAGTGGGTACATTTGTAGTGTACTTGTATTGTAGCCCCAAGAGAGCTTACAACGGGCTCTAGAAACGCCCCTCTTCCAGCTTTCGCTGTGACTGTGCTGCGGTTTCAGCGCAGGCCTGGCATTTTTTTTTTCGTTTATTGACGTTCTTTGATTTATCACCAAGACCAATTATGTAATTCACGCCCTGCACGTGTTCATTTTTGTTAATCTGAAGCCACGTTTTGCATGTGTAATGCAGTGCTGTCAGTCTGCTCATCGCTGAAGTAGTTAGCTTTGTGTGTTATTGGTGCGCATCAGCGCTAGCATTTCCAACTTGTAAACATGTTATTTTATTTGGCTAGAAAAGCTTGTTTTGCTTCCTGTTTTTTTTTTGCCATTCTTGGGTGATATAGCCAGGTCTGGTGCATAAAAAGGCCAGTTGAAGTTCAAATAAATTCCGTTGTAAGTCGGCGCTCGTCTGTGTTTATCTGTGACTCCTGTCTTCGTCAAAATGGCGCTGCATTCTTCCAAAGTATGTACCAACTCGCCCAAGTCAAAGTATTATCCCTTTTACTGTCGCACAAGCGTTGCTCCGTAAAAGTTCACTGACCCCGCTCTGCTTGCCAAGTGGAAACTGTGATCTCCAAAACGTGTTCTAGATATTCTAGCAAAGAAATGGGTTTCTAGGGATTTCACATGGCGTAACCAGCTGTCATTGGTTGCATGAAATTTACATCTCAAGTGTCCTTACTCACTGGGCGTCAAAGCGTCAAGGATCGCATCAAGATACGTGGTGAATGTCAAATAAATGCGGTTTAAGTTGCCCACTATCATAGATATGGTTTTTCTTGCTAAATAAATAGGAATATAGCGAAAGTAAACCAAACATGCTTGAAGCTCTCACCATTGATGAGCACTAAGCCCATCAGGAGAAATAGGTATGAAGAATTAGAAAACAGGCGTCTCATTAAGAGCAGATGGGTGGCAAGAAGCTCGACAGAAAACGGGAGAGGAATGTGTATATTGACTGCTGCCCTTGCTTTCCGTTGCGGCGGACTAGGACATTTCAGAAGCTTTGCTTGGCGTCATGCAATTTTACTCCACAAAAGCCCTGGCTTACATAAAAGCGCGTCGTCATCTGCTTCCGTTATTGCTCACGCGCAGTTTAGCACTACATCGTATCTTATGGCCACCAGGCACCTTCGGCTCTAGTGTGGAGACAGCGGCGTTATTTTTGCGCAGAGATCCGCGTCGCGCTTCTTCACTTCTTCACAGACGTTAGGAACGCGAGCTCTGTTAGTGTACAACACGAGCAAATATGTGGTAGTATATGGCTGGTCGGCGTTACTACAACCATTTTTTACTCGTGCCAGTGCTATTTAGCAGAATGCAAAGTAGCGCTCCCACGCACCCATTCGTATTTCTACTCAGAACCCCGCATGGATTTGCTAGTTTTGTCATGAATTTTACATAAGAGGCGTTTGCGAGGCAATCAGCTATTTCTACTTCGTGCATTTGTCGCTGTTTATGGCGGTGCGTAACTATTACAGCGAGGTTTATTACGCGGCGCTACCCTCGAGGTCAGCGCAACCCTCGAGGCAGAAATTACGGAATGCTCGTTCAGGGCGTGGAAAAATGCGAGGGGTATAAACCTTCTTTGCACAATCTCAAGTTTAATTCATTGTGTGCTTGGGGCAAAGAATGACAAAAATATTTGTGTTTTGCCGTCACCGCGGTTCATTTTCCTTCGCAAATTCAAAGGGCTCTTCAAGGGATATTACCTAGTGTGTAATGTTTGAGTTAGCCTGAAAAAAACTTCGCATAGAGACTTTACTTATGAAAAGACCTGCATCCTTAGAGCAAGCAGGTTTGTTACGCGAACTGGTTAAAATGCTGGTCAATAACCAGTCGAACTCTCTATGTTCCATGCTAACCTATTTCACCAACACGTAGGAAGATCCAGAACCCGATGGCCTTAGCATCGAAAAACCGAAAACATATTCGGCTTCTATAGCAAAACCCAATTCCTTAAAAAACATCGAATGTAAAATCCGGAAGTCAGAATTGCCCAGATATAAAACAAACAATACGACCGTAGTGCAATATCACCACGAGTATTTACAAGTTGCATGCATAATTCGAAGCAGAGGAGGCTGGGAAGGTTATGAAATTTACAAGGGCTTTAGTTTTGCGCAGTAAGAGAAAAAAAGCAGCATGCGAGCAAACTGCGGTGTCGATGAAATCGTTCCAGAGGGCTTTACAGGCTTCAAAGACTCCGTTACAAGTCCATAATAACAGCGTATCTAGAGCTAAAAAAAAGAAAAAAACTAACTAAGACGTAGGACACGCAGACGCATCTGGTTTGTGCGCCTCCCTCTCTATACCGTGGAACCGACATGCGTGTCTTCCCGTCGTTCTCGCCGTTGTTTTCTCGAATGAGACGAGAGAGTGCTCCTGCGATAAGCACTCAGTAACATAGGAATGCAAAATTTCCGCTCTATGATCACCCTGGATAGTAATTATACAGCATCGACCAATTTCATAGCGAAGGGGCACTTACACTTATTTGGTCAAGTCACGTAGCGAAATGCGAAGCTTAAACAAGAAGCAACGTTCAACATTGAGTGCAGGCAGGCAGTGGTGCGATGCTTTTGCCGAACGCGAACTCGCTGACGACATGGTATATAAATCCATAGAAAATGCCACTTACTTATGAAGAATGCATTAGCCTTCGAGCAAACCTGCGATAATATTGCTTTTCTTGCGGCTGCAAGAAACGGATCAAAGAGAGGAAATATAATATCAGCCAACGTTGTAGGCTGATATTATTGATAAACGTAAATGAACAGAGCATAAATGTGAAGGCGAGGGGCAGGCGTATTAATGATAAAAAAGCGTATATAATAGAGTCATGTGAGGAAGAGAGTACTTTACTATTTACATGGATTTGCGCGCTTAGTGACTGATGTGTAATCTGATGCCACTACTGCAATTCAACCTTTTTGAACTTCCACCAATACCAATGTAGACGGGCTTTTGTATTTTACTACCACCTAAGCAGTGCGACCCATCTGACCGACAATATGAACGACAAAATCATTCTGATCAGCATAATGCCATACTGAGGGAACCCACTGCGATCCTCGTTTTGTAATGCTCAGCAGTCAAGGCATGAAAAGCACTGATTTTGCTCCCAATGACGCCTGGTCTGGTCGAGTAGTGAGGTATGAATTTATGGCTCGGCTACAAATCAGCCTATAGTATTGTGTGTGGCGGCATTATGCTTAATCAAGACATTTTATGCTACAGCTTCTGTGCACTACTATCGTGCTTAGCCACGACAGTATTCGACACTACTAGTGTAGGCTTTAGTTGCTAATGTAGACATCATAAGCATCGTTCTTTGGCGTGTTCCTGAGGGTTTGAACACTAGACTATAGCTTTATGGGTCGTAGTAGTACACACGCAATGTTCATTACATTTTATTAAAAGCGGATAGATGACAGTGCAACAACAACGGGCTTTCTACAAGCACCACCAACACCACTAATATTATATAATCATCAACACAACTGCTGGTGTAATGCATTCAATTACGATCTCTACCGAGTTGTTGCTTGCTGAAGGCCATGCGAATGCGTGTTTTCATCGCTCATCTGCTTGTGTGATGTGTACATTAAAATCACCGAATATAACAAAGAGTGATTACAAGACTCGTTTTACCCGCGCAACGGGTATTATTATGAATTTTCCCATGTCTACTTTGCGGCTTTTTCTGGGTTGATATATACTCTGAAGGGCCGTGGTACGCGGGTACGATAAAGGTATATAATTCTACTCATGTCATCTCTTGTCATGTATGCAGTCATTAGCTTATGTAATACCGTGGTAACTTTGGTATGCACTAAGCTAGGGAAACAACGGGAGACCGAAAAGTAGGTGGATAAATAGATACTGTGGGACAGGGTATCGCGCAAAAAATTTAGGCAGCTTCACTGATTTAACGACGCGAAAGTGGGTAAACAGTAAAACTAGTGACGTCACCTTGTTAGGCACGGTCTGTATCGGTACAAAAGAGGCTTCCACATTTTCCTGGTCCTCTCCCAACCAACCAAATGTCTACCACAATTTTTACCTTTCTTTCTTATTTTTTGTTTCTGTAGTTGTATTTTTCTCTTTCTTTGTTTTTGTATCTTTCTTTCTGCGTTGATTTCTTTTTCTTTTTCTCTCCCTTTTTTATTTGTTCCTTTCTTTCTTTCTTTTCTTTATTTATTTCCTTCTTTCTTTCTTTCTCACCCAGTGGCACAAGCGCTTTTGCCCGCGGACTTCTTCCTTTTTAGTAAACTAGTGATGCGTAGTGGGCCTTGTTCTATTTCTGTGGTACAAAGCTGCTAAGAAATGCGAACGCTCCCCGGGGAATAACCTAGGCCTTGAAAAGCTCCGCCGTTAAATGACAAGTAATGCTCTCGGATTACAAAACAGACGGTTTACAGTAGTGTCACGGCCGCTCTTTTTTTTTATTTAGCGGCCGTGGTAGTATCATTTACCTCACTGCAGTACTAGTGTGTGTTACGGCACTATGTAGGTGACTGTGGGAGAGTTAGTGAGTTGGCTGTCCCTCATCATGCGTACATCAGATATTAAAAAGTCGGACCGCAGTATTCAACCTCTGTCGCTTGAGCCAAATACTCAAGGACACACTTAGCTTAAGTAATCCTGACAAGCCTCCGTGATGAACCTGGTTATGTGACATAATTCTGCTGCCTATACAAATAGTGTTGCTCATAAATAGAACATAAAATGTACCGTTTAAAAAAAATAAAGTCTTCATTTGGTTCTTTAACGAAACGACTGCAAGATAAAAAAAAAGTCACAGTTTCGCCCAAGGAGGTTTTAAAAAATTTGCTGGAGTGGCGATTATTGCGCAAGAGTGAAGCCGTGCCCACCAAAAGATGGCGGCTGCGGCCGCCATCTTAGTAGGGGCACGATAAATCATCAGCGTTTGGCGAAAGAAAGCGAGCGTTTTCCACGCACGCCAGACGAGTTTAATATGGCAACTTTTACGGGTCAGATACTGCTCCAAGCGTGTCTTTGTGTTACTAGTTTTCAACAGTAAGCCTCAAAGTCATGGCAAATTTTATTGGAGGTCAATCGCCAATACTCCACTCGACGGGTTACTTTTGTCGGCAACAACTATCTTTTATTTTATAATTAACGTAGTACTTATACTAACAGATCAAAGCCATTTGATCTCTTAGTAGGTACCACCAGAAAAGGGCATGTTTCCGAGCTCTTTGGTGGGCAAAAGCTGGCTTCACTTGTGCTGGCAAGGCATTGCGAGAGCTTCCACTCCAGAATTTTAGGGGCGAAGCTCCTTAAGGCGGCACCCGTTCGTCCCTCGTCGTGCTCGTAGTAGTGAGTAACAAGTCTTACCCTTTGACCTCCAAGGTGGTGCCGGTGGGAGATTTCTCCTGTGCGTTGTTGAACAATAAAAAATTCGCAGCGTGCGCGTTAACTAAAAGCCGAATTCTTCTGTCTCTGTAGAAGTGTAAGTGTTAGCTAAAAGCCGACTTCTTCTGTCTCTCATTCCCATTAGCAGCCATTGTTTACCTCCAAGGTAGTGCCTGGTGAGATTTCTCCTGTGCGTGATTAAACAATAAAAATTTTGTTCAAAACGCCGTTGATTGATGAAATAAACCAACGAAAGACGCCAGATGTTTTGTAAAAACAAAACGAAAGAACGCCAGATGTTTCTAAAGCAAAACGAAAAAGACGCCAGCTGCTTAACGAAAGACGCAAGGTGTTTTCTAAAGCAATGGTTTTCTAAACAATGAAAATTCACAGCGTACATGTAAAATTAAAGTGAGCTGCAAGTCGTCATAACTCATCGAACCTTTAGTATAAACGCGCCCGATCTCACGTCGGTGATGATGTACTGGGCAGAATTCACGGAAGATTCACGGTTTACCGATGAACCTCCGCAGCTTCGCCCACTCATCATCATTCACTCCGTGGATATGCTGTGATTTTTTTTTAACCTCCTTGGTTTCGCCGCAACGGCGAAGCAATGGATGCGATAGCAATAAATTGGAATGTAACGAGAAGAACGGAAAGCAGGTCGAAATTGCCAGCGCGTTGCTCGAGCCCAAATGATGCACGAAACGAACGAACAGGTACACACAGGACGAGCGCGAAATAATTGTCACAGTTGGTACTTATTTCTGCTTGAACAGCATGCTCCTTTCGCAAACGCGGCCTCTGCAGCGAGCGAAGTGACCTTCGTACCCCGCGCTCCACCTCACCGGCCGAACCTTCTTTCCTCGAAATAAGCGCATGAAGGCGACCATGTTCTGTAGGGCGAAGAGCAACGGCGTTCGCAGGAGCGGGGCGACGATCTTTAAAGCGCGCCACGTGCGCACATCGCGCCATTTATGTGGTGACTAAGAAAGCATGCTGAAGTAAATGATGTATACAAATAGGTTGCCGTTCGCAGGCTGGAAGGCGGCACTGTTCGTGGCCTAACCGTAGCGCCCGTCTAACGCCGGGCGCTGCGAAGCGTGAGGTCGCCCGTTCGATTCCGCGCGTCGGAAATTTTTCTGACTTATATTTCTTTGCAGCTTATATATATATATATATATATATATATATATATATATATAGTGTTGCTCATAAACGGAACATAAAATGTACCGTTTAAAAAAAATAAAGTCTTCATTTGGTTCTTTAACGAACCGACTGCAAGATAAAAAAAAGTCACAGTTTCGCCGCAACGGTGAAGCAACGAATATCTCACCAACAGATAGATAGATAGATAGATAGATAGATAGATAGATAGATAGATAGATAGATAGATAGATAGATAGATAGATAGATAGATATATAGATAGATAGATAGATAGATAGATAGATAGCAATAAAAATCCTTTGATTTACCGAGAAATAAATAGGAGAGAATATTTCTCGGACATTTTCAATATGGCACATGCTTGAAGAATGTTTGTAAGAAACAAGCATTAGACAGCGATTCGCATACGGGAATGTCCAGCGAAGCTGTAGCAAACACCACACATGCTGATAGGGGGGGGGGTGGTATGTTTGATATTACTTTAGAGTAATGATAGTGATAATCGTTTTGTGGTCGCTGCGGTAGTCCGTGATTGATTCCGCGTCTATCTTTAGCAAGAAGAATTTGTTCCTTTCGCGCGGCATTGTATTCGCGCTGTTCTTCCGGTGTCTTTATTTTAGTGGTCTACCCATGGCAGTCTTCGAATGAACTGAATGAGTTGCTAGACCGATCTCCTTTTCACATATGAAAGCGGGGAACACACGCGGGGAGAAGGAAGGGCCGTTTGACGCCATTCGGAGCCCTCGTGCAGAGTGCAAAGCAGCTGCAACTTTCTTTGCCGGGAACGCGTCGGAGGGTGTTCTCATTCCTGCACAGGCACCTTATTATCCAGCATGCGGCTTTGATTCTTGTTTCGTGGTTTTCTTTATTTAAACGAATACTGAGCTCTATGTTTTATACCTGATTGCAAAGAAATATATGCCGTTTGCCTGCAATTGTTCAAGGGCCCCTCAACCACATAGATGTCGAAATTTAGTTGCAGCGTTGTAGTTGTGCGCGAGTCTACAGCGAACGCGTTCGTCGACTCGTCTGTCCACCTATCCGAATGCTCTTCCTCACCGTCCGCGGTAAAGCGCGAGGAACGTGCGCACCTGCTATGAGAGGCGCACGCGAGCGCGAGCGTCTGTTGATGGTTAAGGGGCCTGGTGTTTTGTTTATAGTCCACGGAGACGAAACTGCTCCAGGGTAGAGGTATATACAGCTTGGCTGTAAAAATGTATTTGATTGACATATTATCGTTACGTGAAGGCGGAAGTTATTGTAGACGACCGCTTCTCGGACAGATTAAGGACGTCTTGCTGTGCGGTTTAAAGTTAAAAGAATCCGAATGTCTGCCAGCATTGGCGACAGCCAGTATGGTAGTGGGAATGCTGTACGACGGGAGTGTTTCGCTTCTCCATCGACCCTAAAGGGCGCAAGATGGTGGAGGAAGGGCACCAGTGCACATCTTCTGTGCTGGTTCTTAATCGCTTAAATTCCTCACTTGATTAAAGTTCTAGGGGCGAAGCTCCTCTTAGTCTAACCTTGTCACGTCTCCGTTGTCCGGCGTAACCACCTTTGCAAACTGTCCACTACTTCGTCTTTGCAAACATCCCACAACGACCCATCACCGATCCTTTGCAAACTGCCCACTACTTCGTCTTTGCAAACATTCCACTACGATCCATCACCGATCCATTACTTCACCATAAAGCCGTTATAATGAAGGGGGAACGGAAGCCACCTTTGCATACTGCCCAATACTTCGTCTTTGCAAACACCCCACTACGACCCATCACCGATCCATCACTTCACCGACCATAAAGCCGTTATAATGAAGGGGGAACGGAAGCCACGTCTAGCTACTACTTACGATTAATAAAATTTCTTGTATAAATATATACAGTGTTTGTCACGTCTTTGATGATGTACTGGGATATCGTTTTGATTACTGCTGGGCGAAACCACTGAAGATTTCACGGTGTAACCATGATTGTTTCTGGAGCTTCGCCCAAGCTCTTCATCATTCACCCGTGGATATGCTGCGATTTTTTTTCTGTGATAACTGTGCGGCAAAGCCTTCCCTTGCTTTAAATAAGGCCGACAAAATGTACCTGGATGCGCACATCTGAGATTTTTGGTTCTGCTCGTGGTGAACATGTGGTTTGGGCTTTCTATATATTTTCGTTCTTTCTAATAAAAGTTCAGTTGTTAGCATGCACTTGTGCTGTAGCCTTCTTCGATTCGTGCTACGTTTTTTCGCGCTATTTTCATTCATCATAAATTACCAACTCGCCCAACAACTATACTTCTCAGCCATCTTCATCCCTGTCAAATAAGGAACTAGGTTTGCTGGTCTGAAGGCTTTAAGTGGGAAAGTGAAATGTTGATTATGTTTTGCTGTTGGCTGGAGTGATTGCGCATGACCAATCATTTGTATGTGTATATGTTGTCTTTCCGAAAATATAAACGTCAGTTGAATGTTAGCGCCTGTGTCGTTTCTCTTGCCTGTGCCCGCGTGTGTTTTTGTGCTATTCCACAATACATTCATACGAACTTGCTCCGATTTTATAACTACTGCAGAGCATATATTGCTAGAAAACGGCGCATGCAAATACGTATTTATTTATTTATTTATTTAATATACCTCAAAGGCCCCCCAACAGAGGGCTTTACATGAGGGTGTGGGCAAACAATGTAGGGTTAATAAAACAATGATTCTATGGCATTTCGAAAGTTATCCGTGTTGGAATGATGGATGACACTTGGGGGAAGATCGTTCCAGTCCCTGGCTGCTTGGGCGAAAAAGGAGTGATGGTGGGCTGTGGTGTAAGCAGGGGGTGGGTAGACGGCCTTGAGGTGACTTGTGCGGGCTGAAGTGCGATGGGCTGATTGAATGGGAGAGTTATAATGAAACGCATGATACATTTTGTGATACAATGATAGCCTAGAAATCTTACGGCGTAGTTCAAGGTTAGGTAGACCTGCTTTTCTTTTAAGGTTAGTAACACTGGTATGATATGAGTAATCTGAGTGGATGAACCTAACTGCGCGGTTTTGAATTACTTCGATGGACTTACATAGGTTAATTTGAGGTGGGTCCCAAATGGCGGATGCGTATTCTAGTTTTGGGCGAATGAGTGTTTTGTAGGCTAGTAATTTGACTGATGGAGGCGCAAGATGTAAGTTACGACGAAAGTAACCGAGAGCTCTGTTAGCATTGTTAACTATTTTACTTACGTGAGAAGACCAGTTTAGATTCTGTGAGATGTTAACACCAAGATATTAATGGAACTTAGGGAAGAAACTATGGAGCCATTAATATTATAGTTAGCGGCAGGTAAGTTATGGCGTCTGTGAAATGAAACGAGTGCAGTTTTATTAGTATTTAGGACCATGAGCCATTTGCGACACCACTCGTCGAGTTTTAGTAGGTCATGCTGGAGAGTAATTGTATCTGAAACGTTAGTAATAGGTCGGTAGATTACACAGTCGTCAGCAAAGAGGCGGATGTTAGACGAAATATTATCGGGTAAGTCATTGATGTAAATTAAAAAGAGGGGGGGCCTAGAACTGTACCTTGAGGCACACCGGAGATTACGTTAGAAAGGGATGAGGGCGTGTCGTTAGCTTCTACAAATTGCTGACGGTTAGTGAGAAAGTCTTGAATCCAATTGTAGACAAGTTGGTTAAGGTTTAATTGAGAGAGCTTTAGTAGTAGGCGGTTGTGGGGAACTTTGTCAAAGGCTTTCTCAAAATCAATAAAAAGGGCGTCAACTGGTATGCTAAGGTCTACGCTAGCGCTTAGGTCATGGATGAATAGTGCAAGCTGAGTATCGCATGAAAGTCCCTTTTGGAATCCATGTTGGTTAGGATGAAAAAATTTAACTGAGGTAAGGAACTTAGCAATTTGCGAATGAATTATATGTTCCATTATTTTTGAACAGATGCTGGTTAGGGATATGGGCCTGTAACTAGATGAACCTGGCTTTGGAACCGGAACGATCTTACCCACTTTCCAGTCGTGAGGAACGATGCCGGATGAGAGTGATTGCTGAAAAATATGAGAAAGAATAACACTGGTAATTTCTTTGGTGTTTTTCAACACCTTAGCATTAATACCATCGATGCCGCAGGATGATGTAAGTTTTAACGATTCGATGATTTTCTGGATGCCCTGAGGTGAAAAAATGACGTCTGGCATGGTGGGGTAGTTGTGGGGGGAGACATCAGGGAGGTTTCCAATGGGCTCTCTGGTAAAAACTGAAGAAAAGGTAAGGTTTAGTGCTTCTGCTACTGCGTTATTCGGGATAGGTTGTCCGGTATGATCCATTATTGATATGCATCTGTTTTCGTTCTGTGGGTTAATCACTCTCCAGAATTGTTTTGGGTTAGTGCGGAGTAAGTTGGGCAAGGTGGTATTATTAAACAGCCGCTTCGCTTTATCGACGGCAGAGCAGAATAGTTTCGCGGTGGCCTGGTATTTTTGCCACGTCACAGGATTGTTAGTGTTTTTTTGCGGAGCGAAATTGCCGTTTCTTTTTGTTTTTCAGCCTCTTGAGTTCAGGGCTAAACCAGCGGGAGGTGCTACGTTCACTAATTGTAATTGTTGGAATGTAAATACTGATTAGCTCATTCATTTTAGATTTAAACATTAACCAATTTTCTGTGATAGATCGCTTGTTAAAATCTTTAACTAGAAACTGCCAAAATTTCGTTAGTTCTTTATTGAAGTTATTGTAATCGCCCTTATCGTATAGGGTAAGTTTTTTGCGTGTTTTTTCTGCGCGGTTCAGCCTACATTGGAAGGTGCCATGAATGACCTTATGGTCGCTGATTTCGTCGAGGTATGAAAGCGGGGTAATTCTATCGGTATGGGTTGTTAATACTAGATCAAGTATATTGGCGGTATGTTTAGATTGCCTCGTTGCTGCATTAACAATTTGAGTTAAAGCAAATGTTAAACACGTATCGACGAAGTTGCTTTCAATGTTTTGTTTCGATGTGAGGAGGACGAGGTCAGACCAATCTATGTTCGGAAAATTGAAGTCACCGAATAAGACAACTGGGGCATTAGGAAACCGAGTTTTTAGTGATTGTAGCGCGTCATGAAACATATGTATAAATGTGCTGTCGGAATCAGGTGGACGATAGCATGCACCTAAGACTACGTGGGGTTGAACGGCTTTACAGCACACAAAGACCATTTCGAGTGAGGTAGGTATATCGATACGGCTGCAGCTAAGGTCACGGTGAGTAGCAATGAGCACGCCACCACCACGCCGGCCATCTCGGTCGGTACGAAAGATACTGAAATCTGGGTAAGAAGGAAATATTTCAACGTTATTGATAGACGAGTTTAGTCACGTTTCTGTTTGCACTATAACGTTAGAATCCGAAGAGTCGATTAAACTGGATAGGATATCTCGCTTTGGTAGTACGCTCCTGATGTTAGTAAAAAGAAACGAGAAATAGTCCTTGGGACCGTAAGGGCAACCACTATTTAACTGCTACGGGGCGCGAAGAACGACCTGTTGACCAACCGGGTCATACACGTAGGTGTTCTTCCCTGCTACGAGTTTGTTGTGACGAAGGCTGCTGGAAAAATTTTGCGTTTTCTTGAACTCGACCAGTTTTTTACGGGCTAGGCGTGTAGCTGGTGAGAAATCTTGCGCAACATTAACCTTGGGGTGCTTGTTGTCTTTGCTAGTGGTCAGTATCTTTTCTTTATCTTTGAAATGGGTGAATTTTACCAGAACTGGTCTAGTTTTATTCGGCGAAAAGGTACCGAGCCTGTGTGCGCGTTCAATGTCTTTCGGAGCAATAGTTAACTTGAGGTGCTCGCTTGAAAACCTGATAATTTTTTCCTCAGATTTTGACCAACTTTCGTTCGACTCATCATCGATGCCGTAGAACACCAAGTTATTACGCCGCGCTCTGTCTTCAGCATCATCTGTGCGTGCAGTTAGCTGCTCAATCTGATGCGCGTTTGCCTCCGCAAGTGCATGCACACTCTTTACGTCGGCTTTGGTCGCCGTCAGCGATTGGCACTCTCCTTCAATTTTCGTAAGTCTCTCTTTTATGTCTTTCAGCATTTTATCGTTGTCAGCCTGTTTATCTCGAATACCTTTAATTTCGCTAAGTAGTGCTGATTGGCCGGTTTTTAGTTCACGCAAGGCTGCTAACACATCAGAGTGGTCGTCTCCGGCAGAGGCACGAGTGGCAGGCCCTGGGTTTAGTTCGACATCGCCAGACAGTATCAGAAGACTCTGAATGATATTCACACAGTTGCAAAGAATAGCAAACGCTGCATGTGGGCCCGGCAGCACTAAAAGACCACGGTAACGTGTGGGTTTAGTGAATAATGAAAAGCTATTTGTTACCTGCGCAAAGAATAGCGGAGCGTGGTGAGTTGGTGTCATCGCGATCATGCCGCCGGACCCACTGAAAGCAGCGATGATGTCACGGTGATTTATATAGGTGCTGTCACGTGAAGGAAAGTTGAGGGTGTGTGGTCCCGTGCGAAGCATGCGCAGCAGCGAGGGGGGCCGCACAGGAAAGGCAGCAGGAACCAGGCACCATTGTTGACGCTCGGGGTCTGATGCAAGGCTGAGCCCTGCAGACGTGGTCCTTGGGCAGCATAGCCGCTGACCAGCAATGTCGTCGAGCAGAAGTCGGGGACCGGATGCAGGGTCCCATGTACGAAGACGCATGGTGTCGCCGACAAGACGTGTCGACGAAGCCCTCCAAGAGGACGACAGAGGACCAGCCATGACGTCGCCGAAGCGGTAAGCTCGGGTAGCACTCGTTGTCGCGGAAGCATTGGTGATAGCACCGCACGAGCAGCAGGCCATGACGAGTAGCTGCGCAAAGAATAGCGGAGCGTGGTGAGTTGGTGTCATCGCGATCATGCCGCCGGACCCACTGAAAGCAGCGATGATGTCACGGTGATTTATATAGGTGCTGTCACGTGAAGGAAAGTTGAGGGTGTATGGTCCCGTGCGAAGCATGCGCAGCAGCGAGGGGGGCCGCACAGGAAAGGCAGCAGGAACCAGGCACCATTGTTGACGCTCGGGGTCTGATGCAAGGCTGAGCCCTGCAGACGTGGTCCTTGGGTAGCATAGCCGCTGACCAGCAATGTCGTCGAGCAGAAGTCGGGGACCGGATGCAGGGTCCCATGTACGAAGACGCATGGTGTCGCCGACAAGACGTGTCGACGAAGCCCTCCAAGAGGACGACAGAGGACCAGCCATGACGTCGCCGAAGCGGTAAGCTCGGGTAGCACTCGTTGTCGCGGAAGCATTGGTGATAGCACCGCACGAGCAGCAGGCCATGACGAGTAGCTGCGCAAAGAATAGCGGAGCGTGGTGAGTTGGTGTCATCGCGATCATGCCGCCGGACCCACTGAAAGCAGCGATGATGTCACGGTGATTTATATAGGTGCTGTCACGTGAAGGAAAGTTGAGGGTGTATGGTCCCGTGCGAAGCATGCGCAGCAGCGAGGGGGGCCGCACAGGAAAGGCAGCAGGAACCAGGCACCATTGTTGACGCTCGGGGTCTGATGCAAGGCTGAGCCCTGCAGACGTGGTCCTTGGGTAGCATAGCCGCTGACCAGCAATGTCGTCGAGCAGAAGTCGGGGACCGGATGCAGGGTCCCATGTACGAAGACGCATGGTGTCGCCGACAAGACGTGTCGACGAAGCCCTCCAAGAGGACGACAGAGGACGAGCCATGACGTCGCCGAAGCGGTAAGCTCGGGTAGCACTCGTTGTCGCGGAAGCATTGGTGATAGCACCGCACGAGCAGCAGGCCATGACGAGTAGCTGCGCAAAGAATAGCGGAGCGTGGTGAGTTGGTGTCATCGCGATCATGCCGCCGGACCCACGTATATGACCAGCGAACCTCCGAGGGCCACATTTGTGTACACCGGCATTTCTTTACACTCCCAAGCACCAGGTTTTTGGCGAACTACTCCACCGCCGCCTTCAGCGAAATCTGTACCTCATAAAAGCTTCGCTGAAATATAGGAACCGAGATGGTAATTCTTCGCTTACAATCGTTTGCTGACTGGAGACAGTGAAGGGAAGGCAAGCATAAAGAATGTCGTCCTGGGGTTTGTGCTGTTTCACGCTTTCTGTAGACATGTACCAACCGGCCCAAATAAGCGCTCTGGTGATGGTAGGCGATTTTTAAAACCGAAGTGTTGAATTCATAGACTTAAACGTTAACTGACTGACACAAAAATTTTGGCCGCGCGTTTTTTTGGTCCAATGTGTTACTGGGGGCGTGTTAGTCATAAAACGGCACATCGTTTGCTGCAACGGGCGACAGACAATTAATCACAGGCTCTTCATTACCGACCAGTGTCAGTTTCGGTTTCAACAACGACAAGCCTCCGAGTGCAACTATCACCACCTGGCGGGTGCAGTGCTCGATCACGTCAGCACACAAACCTGTGACGCACTTCCGCGCGGTTTGCGAGTAGCCACCGAGAAGTAGGCTGCTGCAGAGAAGGCGGCAACAAAATAGTGGCTATGACGTCATCATAATATGTTGCAGCGTGGTCACGTGAGGGAAGTAGGGGGTCACCGAGGGTCACCTTTGAGGGTGCCAATATAGCAAGGGTGTCGATCACCCACGCAAACTTCAAAATTAATTTAAAATACCTTCCAAGCTATATTCACTGTTGATATTTTTCAGATGATATATGCATGTTCACGGTATTCGAACCGGCAGGCTATATCGGCCGCGAAATTTTGTGTCAGTACCCCTTTAAATCACAGCTTTAGATCCGTATTGTTAACGCCCCAGAATGAAATACATTAGGAAGAAACAAGCTGTGCATCACGTGTAAGCTGCGGTGCTATTAATCTGCGGTGATGTTTATACGTAAGGACCCTATTTTAGGGTACGGATTTGTGCTCATATAGTAAGTCTTCCTGTACCTAAGGAAAATTACGCCCCTTACCAAGTCATAAAAATTAAACAGTTTTTGACAATAAGTCTTCCTGCCACAAGTTTTCGAGTACCAATTATTAACGCGATGGCGCATGCCGCCATATTGCCAACGACCAGAGAGCAGATGCGTAAATGACCTCCATGAATTTTTTTTTTCTATTCTAGTCATTGTAAAGACTGATCAAATGTCTCAATTCATTCTTCCTGTCTCATAGGAAATACATTGAATAATTTTTAACTTGGGGTGTGAAATTTCACTAATCGTTGGCCCAGCGCTGCTGATTTTTCACTTCGTGAAAATGCCGCATTTTACACATTTTGCAAGAGCTTACGAAGCTTCGTTTGTCAGGATTTATTTCATGCATTATACGCATAGCTTTGCGATACACTTTTACTGAAACAAGTAAAAATGACTGACGGTTATGCTCTGATTAAGCGCAATACAGTAAAACCTCTGTGATACGATCACGGCTCGTGCGAATTACGGGGTGATACGAATTTTTCTGTGGTCCCGGCCAACCCTATTGAAAATCCCAGCATTGCCCATCATAAAATTTATGATGGAAATGGTGGAAATTCTGGTGGGTATGATGGACAACGTGGTGTACATGGTGGGAGTAATGGTGGACATCGTGGGACCCTTGGTGGGCGTGCTGGGAAAGTTGGTGGTTTGGTGGACACTCGGTGGGCATAATGGGTGGGTGGTGGCGACACAAAGTTGGTGGGTGGTGGACCAATTGGTGGGTGTGCTGGGTGGATGCAGGGATGCTTCGTGTTTGGTGGGAGACCCGGTGGGCAAAGTGGGTGAGTGGTGGCATACGTGGAGATGTGCCGGGTGGATGCTGGGTGCAATAGATGTGATAATAGAAACATGAGGAGCCTGTGTCGATGGACACGTACGTTGCTGATTATGGATGCTTCGTGATCAGCTGCACTTATGATGCATAGAAGTACTCATCCGAGAAAACAGCCGAATTGTTGTGATACAACTTTGTACTCTAGGGCATTGTGCAGCAACTGTCAACGCGCATCTATAGGTGTTTCCTTGCAGGGGCGTAGCCAAGGGGGGGGGGTTCAACCCCCCCCCCCCCGCGCGAAATTTTTCAATTTTGCATGTGTATATATACACGCACACATACAAACGCACGCACGAACATATATAAAGTATGGTTAAAGCCCCCCCCCCCCCCCGCCCCGAAAAAAATTTCTGGCTACGCTCCTGTTTCCTTGCATTGAAAATGGAAGTGAGAAGAGTTCACGTCTGAACCAACGAGCGAGAGGCAAGCGCTGCACATGACAATTAACTGACGAAAGCCCTAACTAATCGGAGACAGCATAAGCGACAAAGTGCAACACTTCTAAAATTACATTTTGCGTCGCCTACATGCTTGCCCGAATTTCACATAGACACGACGTCCGTTGTCACAGATCGTTGTACGCAGCGGTTACAAGCGACTCGATCGACCGCTAGCGTATTGGTTCGTATTGTTAGCTCGGCGGTGTACTCGCACGAATACATCTTTATTACTTGCTCGGCTCCTTACCGTGTTTCAAGAACACACTTTATCCTCAGCAGCCCCCTTTAGACAACTTTACGAAAAGGAAGCCTCCGTAAGGTAGCTTTCGAAGTACCTAGGGCTTATGCAATCCAGCATGGCGATGTGTGCGATGTGTGCGTGCAAAGCACGACATCCGCAACAATAAAAAGAAAAAAAAAGCTTCGAAGCAATGTGCGAGCAATCACACGTGTCGTATTTCATCGAGGATACATATCACGCGTGGAAAGACGATGAAGCTGGCACGATTGAGCCACAATTTGAACAAACATCAGGAGCCTCAGTATCGGCAAAATGCCGCTGTCTTCACTCCTCGAAAGTAGCAAGATGCGAAAACGGAGCTCACCTAGCTGTCGTAAACGCTTCTTCAGTGTGGTCAGCCTTCCGATTTCTTTGAAATAATCCCAACTAGTCCGCTGGTAGTCCTCGGTGCGTAAATCTAACGGCAAAAGTGCTAACACCGACCGAAGTAAATAAACACAAGTAAGGAAATGAGAAAACCTTACCCATTTATTAGAATAAAGC
The DNA here is from genome assembly GCF_013339695.2 of Rhipicephalus sanguineus. Classification (NCBI taxonomy): domain Eukaryota; kingdom Metazoa; phylum Arthropoda; class Arachnida; order Ixodida; family Ixodidae; genus Rhipicephalus; species Rhipicephalus sanguineus. Next base: position 99,648,590 of record NC_051178.1, read on the forward strand.
TGAATTAGGCAACATTCAGAAGGAGGTAATATTCACAACACAGACAAATCGTTCACGCGCATTCACTTCGGTTCGCACAGACCGTCCGTTTCTCTACCGCTGTCACCGACGGCCGCGAGAACGGCCAGAACACGGCCACAGAACACGCCGCACGGGGACATTATGGGAATTCAGCCTTGAGACGTCCCCCTTTCCCTTGAGGACGCAAGCCGAATGGAGGGAAACAGGCGGGAGCCCGGGCTCAACGAGGGGACCGCACACAACGCCCTTCACTTTGTTATAGCTTACGAATGCAAACGTACCGTACAACCACCAGCACAAACACGTGCATTGAACGTACACAAATGAAACGACGGGAAATTTAGCAAACACGTTATTGTGACGGCTCGTGTTTAGCCGAAAAGAAAGTTTAGCCAACAAGAGTCAGCGAGTCAGCAACGCTAGCAACGCGCAAAATGCCCGTCTAACACTAGTGGTATTTGCTTTCAGTAGCTTAAATGCACACTTGATTTAACCTTTTGTTGTAGGATTAAGTTGTACGCGCATGAATGGATGATTTCAAGCGTAAAAATGTGCATAGCTTCGCTCCCATAACAGTCACTCATACGGATAAGGTGGGTCTTTGAAAGGTCGCTTTACCTTTTCTTTCACTTTACCTGAAGTTCTCCTTACGAAAGGCCGCCTTTACGCGTAAGGAAAGGGACGTTTGTGAATACGAGCGGGAGCTGCAAGTATAACCACCGCGATTGACGACTATGAAGTCTAAGCAAACACTTCGAAATAAGGCAACAATTTCGCGCAGGGCGTTCACATTATTCCAATATTAGGATTTCCCACGGCTCCGATGTCATCAAAAAATTATGTTGGGGTAACGTGTGCCCTTCGCGCGACGGGCACGTGACGGCACTGGTGAAACAGTGAGAGCGCCCAAGGCACAACGCGGAGCGGCAGACATATGCTGTTTTACCCATGCATTTACAGCGGACACAATTCTTCATAACTTACTTCTGGCAGCTGTGTCACAATTTCCTAATGCATGTTACACGAACGGTGTGATTTCGTGCTTTAAGAAACGGCACAAAAATACATCGTACAGCACATTTGCACTGCGTACTACGTGCACCCGTGGGCACCGAGATGAAAACGTTTTCGTGTATTTTGAACCACGCACACAGCACGCGAAAAACGCAATCACGGTTAGTTATCTTTTGTATTGTGTTTCCGCGTGATGGGAATGCTATGTCAACGCCCCGCTTTATCCCCGCGATGAAGCAAAACGCGTTGAGCTGTACCAAGCGAGAAGCAATGAACCACATGGTTCAGAGCTGACTCGCTTTTGTATTAATAAATGAAGTGAAGGTTGAAGGTAAACATTCATTAAGCTGCGGATGTAATTGCATGACAAAATGTTCGTGAATGCATGATGTGCATTTTCACATCGCAGTCAAAGGCCGACCTCGCCTGAACAACTTCACTAACTATTCCGCTACATCTGCATAACTTGCTTTAAATTTCAATGACAGATTGATGAGACAAATATATAAGATAGCGCATTTCCTTCTTGCAGCGTTAGCACTCGTGTTTGAGCTATTTGTAGCAACGTACACACGATTTTCCTGTTCCTATGTCGATACCGAAACTGAAACTGAGGTGGTGGTGGCGCTAGTGTCGCCACCATCGCCCTGCCGCTTTTTTTTTTTTTTCTTCCCAGACATGGCGGCGTCCTGCATTTCGTGTGTGCGTCGTAGTGTCGTAGTGTCGAGTTTTGTTCATGCTGTCGACGTTTACTGCGTTACCTCGCATTGTGTGTAGTGTGTTGCGGTTACTGACGTAAGCGCAAGTTCTTCACTGAGTATGATGCGCGGCAGCGTGCAAATAGTCACCAGATGCCGGCCGTGCGACTCCGTTCTCTGCGACTCCTTTGTTCGGTGCGATAGAGGGACGTGATTCATGCTTTGGAGACCCTCTTTAGACCGTGCCCTCATCAAATGTTTCCACACATCAGTGAGTAGCAGCACCGCAATCCTTACTCGACGACACGCTCTGTGGGCCTGGAAAATGCCTTGACGTTCGAGCACTTCGGGAGCTATACCGGCGGACAGCCGGACGCGGGTAGCTTGGCCGTTCCTTGCTCTGCACATCGCTTGAAAACCGGCGGTCATCCTGCAGCGTACGCTGCCGGCGTGCTTTCTTGCCAGAGGTAAGTGATTTTGAATGTTACGCTTCGTACGTTGTCAGTCGTTCTTATTGTAGTATGCGTTGTCCCTGAAGGAAATCGCATAACTTGTTGGTACGACATATCGTTGTTGTGTGCATGGTGCCTGCGCACGACGTTTGTCCAAGAGCGTAATCAGTAGTTGTATAAAGTTTTGGTATTAGCTCGTGCGCACGCGCTGCTCTATGTTAATATTTGCTGAAAGGAGACATTTTTCTCAGACACACCATCGTCATGTGTTTTATGCGTGCAGTTTACACTTGTCAACTTACTTGGGGTAAAGCAATGAAATCCAAGCTTGATTTATTTTTTTCTTTTGAACGAGCTCTAAAGGAATGATATCCAGCCACCGTCTTGTGCTATGAGCCGTGGATCAGTACAGTGGGAGAAATAAAGTGTATGTAGAGATATTTTCTTTAGGCGTGCATTTTGTGCGTCCTTAAGTAACGTGACCGCCAAAAGCGTTTAGGTTAGCACTCTTGGACATTGTTTGTCGTCTTTTAAGCAATATCTAAGGTGGATTTGCTGAAAATGCAATTTCTGCAGCATGACACTGTATTTAGTTTTGTCAGTTTCACCCATTTTTATCCTTTATGCGTGTTGACCTAATTTGGCAAAGCGTACTCTCATCTGAATTTGCTATTGTTTTCGGCACTGTATGTGCGTTCGTGCATTGCAGTTACGTGTGACAGTGGTATTACGTGCAAAATTCGTGAACACGGGGTGCCAGCAACACCCCGTGTTCACGAATTTTTCATCTCTTCAAGCTCCCATCTTACCCTCAACTTCTGCTTTTATTGGATTGGTATTACTTGTTTCCTAACTTCCGCAGCTGTATAGCTTGTTTTAAGCACTCATTACTGTGTTTATGTGCTAGTGCGTTTATGTAAAACCATTCATACGCTATTCGCGCTCTACTGGTGGAGCGATAGGTGGACTGCAGTTTTCCATGACTCCGGCAAGTATCATAAAGCACCACTTAAACAGTGCTGTAATCATACCCACGAGCTCGAGCTCAGGCTCTGTTACGGTACCATAAATTTTAATTTGCTAAAGTATGCTAAATTGCATAAAGTATGCTATAAATGTGGTTGCACATTGTGTATGTTGCTAAGGACGGAAACAAGCCACCCTGCATCTAAGGTAGATTATATGGCACTTACATGGCTTGTTTCGTTGAACCTGCAACGTGGCATAGACCAGGAATGGAGCGCAGTGTCATACAATTCCCTCACCTATGCTGCGCTAAATGTTCAGCTGAATATGATAACGTACCAACTCGCCCAACTTCCCCTGCTAATCCATTGATATGGCACAGTGAAACACTGGCATGCGGAGCTTTGTTGGCTGTAAAAAGACATGTAGACCACAGAAATTCTGCAAAAACTCGGCAATTTTCGTCAAGCACAAAGTGTATTTCTCATAAATTATGTTGAAGGCAGCAAAACACATGCTGTCGACATTCATTCTGTAGAATCCATGGGAAAGTGTATTGAGCAATAATCACATGAACGATGAGGCTTTGAAAATTTCAGATAACATATATTCACATTTTCTTAGATGGGTAATTGTCGAATGCCCATTATAGCATGTGGCTGACAAGGATGTGTGTTATTAGTGAAATATATTGACCTCCCTCATGTTATTTTCTGTCTAACACATAAGCTAATCAGTGCATAATGTGTTAGTTCCATGATGAACGAAGTTAAAAATGTGCCTGTATTTGTCAGTCCCATCTATTATTCGGTGTATGGTTTGCGTGAGACCATGCCTGCTTGGCATAACCTCTGAGTTGACTGGTAACAGCCTTATTACACCACTTTCTCTCAAAGCCTGTCCTACCAGCCAAATTCTCGGCAATGCTTTAAAAAAGAAATTGTTGCAGCCGCCTCCCCTGCTGGTGATGACCATATGCAGCCAATGCTGATGTGAACCTGAGTGATGAACAAATGCAGGTAGGCCACAGCTCTGTTGTAAACAATTTTGACATTATTGTTGTCACAGACCAAACTTGCAATTTATGTGTGACTACTCACATGTGGTGAGGTTCAATAAGTTTCATCTGCTACACACAAACATAGGAACATGTAGGAGTGCTAATGTGGAGTAGGAATCTTCGATAATACATAGGACATATGTGCCACACATCAACATCAAAGTTAAAATGCATTTAGATCTGAAGCTGCTCAATACTAAAGTGTGTCGTTCCATTTCTAGGTCTAGTTTAATCTATAACAACAACCTATATCAGGCACCAAAACAGCCGAATTTGTCAAGTCTAGAAACCAGTTACAGTGTTGTGTTGCTGTTCCGTGTATCCCTGTGTATCTATTATTATTCCTATTTCCATTTGCATGTTTAGTAATGGCACCGCCCACATTCCTGCATTGATTCAAGGAAATAGGGCCACATTCAGGAAATTTGGCTTTCATGTATACACCCTTGTACAGCAAAGAGATTTGTGTTATTGCTACAGTGTCATAATGAAGATAGCACAGAATACCACACACAAATACACACCATGCAGGGGCCTCGCCAGAAAACTTTTTAATGGTAGCGGTCTTGCTATACATCATGTATTTTTGTGCTGTGTTCATATGTGTGTGTGTGTGTGTTTATATGAACATGCAGCATTTTAAATTTTTGAGGGAGCTTGAAATCCCTCCTCCAGTTATGGCAATCATGACATGACTTGTGATGTTTTGTGCAATATTTCATTCTTTTTTGCTGTTTTCATTTCATCATGTGTGAACGTTCTTGGAGCACCATTTTGAAGCTTTCCTACATATTCAAAGTTAGATGGTGTTCTCACGGCGCTCTCATTTTTATAATGCTACAGCACTTTTGGGCAATACAAGAAGCACAATTACACACTCTATCGACCCTTCTAGCATTTTTCTTCTCATTGTGAACCAAGTAGGCTTGCAGTCAATCCTTGCTTTTGTTGTTGCATTGAACGTTACACGTGGCTCTGAACATTCTTTCCTAGAGTTGAATGTTCGTGGTACTTTGGCGACACCTAATGCCAGCGCAGAGATACCCGTGGCATAAATGCATGTGCTGCAGATAGGCACACAAAAGCAATGCTTCCTGAGGCGTACAATGCCTATCCATACTTTGTACACACATCTTCAAAGCCATATGATTTTGGTCACGAATGCCAAGTGGAACACGACAAAGAGATTCCTCCCATTGCAGGCAGCCTGGTACCATTGAGTGGCACCATGGTGAATCTGTACCATAATATCAACTTCTTTAGCGCCGAAATTGGATCAAGGATGGAGATACCCTGCTAGGATCTATACCAGCCAGGCTAAACTTTTTTTAATGCATTGAGTGACACGTGCCAAGGGATGCGGATTTGTTGAGTTTGACATCCCAGAAATTAACAGTAGCACATCTGTTCTTATAAAATAGTATTTTAGGTGGCTTCGAACCAAGCATTGGTGAGAAAACACATTCCACAAATACACAGCAGCAATGCACAGCAGGGTGATTCCACGAGAGATCAAACATGCCTGTCTGGTCGATATGTTTGTTTTGCCTGGGTTTTTATGTTTTATGTGGGCACACTCAAAATGCACTGAACCGAAAATTTTATTTCCAAGAAAACGCTCCCGGCGTGGCAAAAAAATATTTGGAGGTGGCGGTGCGGGCCTCCTGTCTTTGCTCACTGCAATGTTTTCGGATTTCACGGCAGAATTTAACGCGAACTGTAAATGACGTGTCCAAATTTTTTTTCCTGGTTTTAAAACGCAATATTGTGAATTACATCCAAGCTTTTTTTATGCTGTTCTCAAAAGGATGATGTGAAAAAATGGCAAACATGGTAGAAATAAAAAAAGCGTGCTAAGCTTGTAATAGGAAAGGCGCCTTGACGCCTTTCCTTTTTCAAACGAAAACTTCAAAAACAGTGTCAAATATAGAAAAGAACCTTTGCAACATTTGTACGGAAGATCATTTTCCTACGGGCAACGCAAAAAAAGAAAAAAATAGTTAAAGAAGCGAGTTTTTTTCAAAAAAGTTCATTTTCAAAAAATAAAATTAAACAATCCGGTCTCAACTCTGACGACAATTTTTAGTGAAGAGTGCTTATGTCAGTGAACACACGGTTTTAATATCATATGTCCTCATTTGCTTTGTTCACGAGATATAACGGGCCAAAATGACCCTTGCTGTGTGTGCTCACTTTAGTGCGACTGATGGTTATCAGCTGGCATTGTGCATAAATCTCAGTTTTAGTTATGCTCATGCAGCAAAACCTTGCTCTGGTGGCTGTTCGTCAAGAAAAATATGTTTTCAGATTTTATTTGTGCCTAGCGTATGCGAAAGTGGGCTGCTGCCACCCTCTAAAAGGCGAATAGGACTCTTTGTGGAAGAATTTGGAGTCAATAACTATCATCAGTTTTTAAGTAGTGTTAAAACAATGCAAGAATTCAAGCTTTATGAGAATGCACATTCAGGCACTGCAGGAATGACCATTGTTTTAAGATATAGTGTCATTTTTATAGGCTAAGCGATGAGTCACTTACATATTGCCTTGTGCCAAATGGTGCATCACTACAATTTTCCTTCTTTGGTTCTTGTATTTTATAGAAATCTGCTAAAAGGAGAGGGCAAGCAAACTTGTTACAATGAGCAACAGCTGTAACCTTCTTATACACTCTTTTTATGAAACTCGCTCTGTTATTGAAATGTTGCATGAATCGAATAGCTACTCAGCCAGACATGATGAATGCACATTAGCTTGTGTGCTTATTAGTGTCCGGTTTCTTCAAAATCTAAAAACAAAAGAAACCAAATATGTATATTCTATAGAAAAGGCCGTCAATAGGTGCGTCACATATACTTCATTTTGCCCATCAAAACAACATATCTTTTGCGACTCACTTCTGCGGAATCTGTGTGGAGGAAGCGTAATAATGAAATACAGTTTTCTCGTTCAAAACAAGCTATGTTTGTCTAGGTAATTGTGCCTTACATTTTATTTTGCTGATATTTGTTAACCACATTTGCATGATTGCGATGCACAACTCAATCAGTAGTGTGCTTGACTGGGGCTGCACTGGTTGGTGCAATATAAAAGGCAATGAAACAGCATTAGACAAGAAGATGTGAAGATGACACACACGCCACTAGGAAACAAGGCAGTCAGAGCCAATGTGAACACTTTTCTAGGTCTTTGGCCTAAAATGAAGTATATGCAATAGCAACCTCCTATCTACTAATACATATAAGCCAACGCAAAGCAAACTGGTGGCGTGGCCGACGTATCATTTTATTTTTGATTCAACAAACCTGGAAATACATAATTTTGTGCTTCTCTGTTGACTATGTCATTGCAATGTCTTAAGCAGCTATCTTGGCAATGGGGTTTAATAAAACTGTTCACCGTGTATTTAGCTGACAGAGAGCGATAGCTTGAGCCATTTTCACAGCTGATTGGGGAAGTCATGTATGTACTGTTGATCATCATTCAAAGCCGCATAACCTTTCCATGTCATCGACGTTTGTAAATATTAATAGTCTCAAAGTGCCAGATGAAGTGCATTTATAAAGTTTATTGCCCAGGTATTGTTATAAAAGTTGCACGCAGATAACCTAATAGGTAACAGCCAAAATGCATTCTCACACACTGACGATGCATCTTATCAAATTTACTTATGTTTGTAGCTTGTGGATGCTTCGAGAATTATTTCTTGGAAACTTTTTAAAATATGTGAATAGCAGCTTATACGAGCTCGTGCTTTTTAACCTATATGCATTTTTATAGTAAAAACATGTATTTGTATTGTTTTGTTTAATATTTTGTATTGCGTTTTTGCTCTAGATCTGCAAAGGAGCTGTCCTGAAGCACCATGCTTACTCAAGTCATGCAGCGAGAGTCAGGTAAATGGTATGTTTCACATCCTGCAGCTGTGTTCGTGGTTCACTTGCAAAACTGTCATATTTTCATGAATTAGCAATGTGGGGACATTTTCTTCAAGACTGCGGTTGAGCAGCAAACAGTCGTGCCACTCTTCACCATCTTAAATGAAGGTAGGCATGCAAACACGGGCACAAGGGAGAAATTGGGACAACAGAATTGCTGACTAACAGCTGAAGAAATGCAGAGCGGCTGAAAAGAAGGTAGACACAAACACTTACCTGCACACGGGCGTGGGGCGACACTTATTAATCTGGCAGATGTGGGGCTTTACGTGAGAGAAATGTGATTTCGATACTAGCGAATAGTAGCTTGCATTCATTGAATTTTGGTGTGCATGTACACCCTCGACAATGCAAAGATAATTTAGTGTGTTAGCCACTGGTTTACGACCTCTTACGTTCCGTTAATCTCTGAATAACACAGCAGCCCCTCTGTCCTATGTAGAAACAGCCACAGCTTTAAAGAACTTTATAAACCAGAGCTACACAGCAATCAGTAAACTAGTGGGTGTGTCTTGCAAAAACATATTTGAGTCTGCCTTTTGTCTATTCCCGGCTCATTCTTTCTCAGTACAGTGGCGCAAATCTTACCCGGCCCATTGGCAGCCATAAGGGCAACATTAATGCCTTATCTACTTCTCACTTTCTTTAGCCTATGAGATAAGCACTGAATGTAAGGAACACCTAAGACACGCTTGTTACTATTGCTTTCTGCAACCACGTTCAGACGTAACAAAATGTGCTTCTTTAAACATTGAGCTACCGAGGCTACAATGCAAGAATGACCTACATCTAATAGATGCCTAACCAGTTCATTAAAGCTGGTGTTCATTGTGTGCACACACGACTTGGTGAGAAAATACTTATGGCATGGCATAGCAATTCCAGTACTATTCCTTAGAAACTTAGAATGCTTGGATGAGAAGTTGAACAGTAGTTTTGAAGATCTAGGAGCATACTGCCATCACACGTGGTTCCCCAGAAACACTAAGGTGATGTCCTGAAATTGTACTATTCTGTCATTATTCTGAGCCAATTATTTAGAAAGGTTCAGCCCTCGTTCAATCACATCAAATTGTCTATTCACTGAGGTAACCACGGTTTCAAGTTTATCACCGTTACAAAAAATTAATCATGTAATTGTCTACGTAATGAAAAACCTCAATAATATCTTTACCTAAGGCCTCCTCCAAGCATTTGTCAACTGTGCTAAGGTATAAATCAGTGAGAATTGGGGCATCTTTAAATCAATGCAAGTTCAATTCTGCGCATGTTACGCTTACTTGATATTTTGTTGTGGTTACCAATTTGAATCCATGGTTACCTCAATGATTCAACAATTTGAGTTAAATGGAGGATGGCCAAAGTTTACTGAAGTATTCCTTCAGAATGATAATATACAAACTTTAGGCATTTCCTTAGCATTTCAGGAAAACCAAGTTTGTTAGCAGTATTCTTCTGGAGCTTCAATACTGTTGTCAAACTTCAACTCCAAGCATTCAAAGCTTAGAAAAAACGCTATTTTCATGTCATGCTTTAACTCATCTCTCACCAGTCTGTACACAAAATGAAGGCCAGCTTTTACGCACAGGTTACGCATCCATTAGATGCAGGTTATCCTCGATTTACAGTAGCCACTGTCACTGAACGTTTAAAGAAGCTGATTGTGTCACGTGCAAACATGGATGCAAAAATTAACAGTAACAAGCGTGCCTTAGGTATTCTTTACACTCATTGCTTATGTCACAGGCTAAAGAAAGTGGGAAGTGCATACCGTGGTAATGCTGTCTTTACGGCTGCCAATAAGCTACGTAAGATTTGCGCCACCTTGCAGAGAGAATAAACAGATAATAGACAAAAGTGCACTAACATTCATTTCGTAGAACACATCAAAAATTTACCGATGGCGGTACAAGTGTGGTATAATGTTTCTCTTCGCTGTTGCTGCTTCTCCAAAGAGCAAATGGGCCGCTATGTTTACCAGAGATTAACGATACATCAGGAGTCATAAACTAGAGGTTTACCATCTAATATAACCTTGCATTGTCGAGAGTGTAAATGCACGCCAAAATTAAATGAATGCGTAGTTTCATACAACAGTGGAAGTGTAAAAACCTGTAATGGTAGAAGCTTGGCATATCGATAGTAGTGGAACCGCATGTGTGAGCCATCTGTCAGCTGACTTGCATGACGAAGAAATCAGATTCCTGAAGTGTTATCTCTCACGTAAAGCTCCAAGTGTGCCGGATTGATAAGTGTCTCCCTATCCCTGCTCATGCGTGTAAAGGTATTTGTGTCCACTTTCTTTTCCACCACTGTATGCCTCTTCATTTGTTTGCTGGTGTTTGTGTTGGGCCCACTTCTTTCTTGTGCCTGCGTTTGCATGCCTACCTTTGTTTTAAGGTGAATCATTACCAATTTGTTCAGCTTTCTGTCATTCTAAATATTCTTCACCAGCTTTGAATAGGTTGAACATGAGTCCAGTATTGCCGTACGAACTGCAGACATGATGCCGAGCACGTGTGGTAGCCTTTGAACTGCATGTGAAAGCCCAAGATTTCTGTGTCATCATTGCAAGGCACTTATATTCATAAGTTCTAGCCAGCACATCTGCCCTCATCAAAAACAGCACAGGAGAAATCTGCCTATATAGTACTTTGTAACTGCAAAATAATCCAGATCTCGGAGTTCGGTTATTGTTCACAGTCAATCTATTTGAAATGAATTGCAAGGTTGACATGACCTCGGAACTTATACATTTGTGTGAAATTTGTGTGAAGACATCATCCAGCCATCACGTCACTGTAGATCCACAGTAAACAGGCAAAAATTCAACAAATGCACCTGCAAAGATCTGAAAGGTGTTCTGAAAAACACAGTAATGCCGAGGCTTTTTGTAAGAAATGTTGTCTGTATACATATCAATGATAATAAATGAAAGGGTGGCAGGATTGCATTGTCACACAAAAGTATGGCATATGTATGGGTTCTAATGTTGTGTAAACTTGGTGATGTTTAAGAATAGTCGACGAAGTATACGTTCTGGTTGATCATTTATTACACTAGACAAGAACGAAGAAGAGACCAAAACAACACCAGCAAAATTTCAATGATGAATCAGTACCACCTTGCCCAACTGTCAGTTCTGATGATGCCCTGATTAGAATCTTTTGGTCAGTAGATGATTACCTTTTATTTATTGAGTGCTGAGGGTTCGAGGCTACGGCAATGCACTCACTTTCTACGAAAAAAGTGATGCTAATTTGAACGTCACGTCTGCTGTTCTGAGCAATGATGGCACTCAATTTGGGGACCCAAGCATATAGGTCAGTGGCTGCTACACATGCTGGACATAAGCAGTCTGTTAGGCCAATTATATACTTCAGTTTGGCCCATTCAGTGCTGGTGACAAATGGCATCAATGTTTGTTGCCTAAGACCTGTGTTGAATATTGAACAAATATGCTGTGTCCATTTTGCATCTCTGCCATTTCTCAGACTGATTTTGTCACATTTTCCCCTAGTTGCCATTATTTTTATCGCACTCAGCGAGTAATGCTGCTATTGTTCGGACGAAGAGGACGGAAAGCAATAGGCGAGCCCAGTTTTCGTTAAACACTACCATATGAAAAAAACAAGTAATGGATTCGAAGAAAGCATAGGAAAAACAATTTAAACCTCTTTAATTGCGCTTTATGGAAATTTGATTTCATTCTTATGCTGCAGCATTCACAGCGATACAGTTAAACAGCACACTTATGAATAATGAAATTTGTAAGGTATGGCCTACCAGAGTAATCTATTTATTTGAGTATAAGTACTCTTTAGTCTTCACATTGTGTTTGAGCATAGGAATATGAACAAAAAATATAAACAATTAAAACCATACACCTTACTTGGATGACGTGGTTAGCTGTGCCTGTCCTCCACAAAGTTTTCTATAAACTTTCATGCCTTCCCATCGTGCCAAAAAAGGAAAGTTCTGCACGCAGCGCATTCACGGCACACTAACGCAACACGCTCACACCATCTTGGACGTGAAGGACGTTAGCATACATTGTAGCTTCTTTTTCTGTGCTGTTTCACTTAGATTTGCAAACTCAAGTGCCAGTGCACTTGTATTGGCACAAACAATCTTTAGTGAATTGCATCTGATGCCAACATATGTGTATGTGTATTTGTGTATGTGTATTTTCAAGTCTATTGCAAGGAGGAGGAGGAGGAATAAACTTTTATTGAGACCAGCAATTTGTTTGGAAATGAAAAAGTTATTTCGAGGAGTGTCTCCCCTTAAAGGACACTAAAGTGAAACCTTAGATCAGTTTAGACAAATAAATTATTATTTAAGGTCTGTAATGTCATTATTTTACTTTCATAGGTAAATAAGTAGAAGAGGAAATGAAGGCCAGTGTTTCACTTGTTGAATTTCATGCTAAAACTCACCACATACAGGTCAACATGATGTTGTGAAGATCACGTCTTTTTGGTATTTTGGCCACACTGGTTCGCTAAAATTCTGTGAACCTTATGTTAAGATTTGGGTCTGTAGGAACACAATGTAAAGAATATTGCCCGTAGCAGGCGCTGGCAAAATCTGATGTCACGGAGAGCTGGTGTGGGAACGTCTATGCAGCATCGCCTCGTGTATCTTCTTTTTGCGCATTGTCTTGATTGCCAATGCCAGAAAGCAGAGCTAGTTGGTAGGGATTCATGATAAATGATGGTAGGCATGCAACACGGACACAAGAAAGAAGTTGGGACAACACAAACGCCGACTAACTTTGTTCGTCTAGTCATTAGTCAGCATTTGTGTTGTCCTGACTTCTCTCTTGTGTTCAAGTTTGCATGCCTACCGTCTTTCATGAATCGCCTGCCAAGCATCTTCTCGCGTAAAGAGTGGTGTCTTTGGTACTCTGAAGTTGTTTGCACTAAATGACAGAAGTTGTTTTTCTCTTTAAAATCTTTTTAACCCGTTTCCTACCACAGACGATCTGAGTTCGTACACGGTTTGTACTGCTCCTACCGAAGAACTGGGCTCGTCCACGCTGAAAGAAGCGTTTGCGTGCGCTGCAATTAAGATACTCTGATTCAGTTTGCTGCGCTGTCTTTGACTTACACAGATAGTGCAGTAAAAAATATAAAAACACGCTCAAAGCATGCATTTTATTGAGGACAGGCGGGATTCTGGCAGCTTGAATTAGAAAAGGGTGTACGTGCGCGAGTGCCGGCAACAGCTTTGTTCAGCTTGTTCGCTTAAGTTTTGTGGAACGAAGAATATCAGTGCCCCTGCAAGTGTGGCAGCGACTACACAGAATATTTTTTTTTCTAAATCCTCAGATTCGGATGACCACCGAATCTCAACGTATCGACAGTGCACGGCAATAGTTGTAAAGAAACCCCCAACGTCACGACGCATCCAGGGCTTTTTTTACGGGCTCCTTTTCCCCGCACATTATTATTTTTTTAATTTCAAAGACATTTTCTGCACCAAAGACTGAATAAAAATTAGGGCACCTTCTGTGTTGCAGGGCAGTGAAGCCAATCTTCCGCATACTTTCAAAAAATATTTTTCTTTTATCTTGCGAATAAAGTGCCTTTAAATAGTTTTTTAGTTGTTTCGGGACACGTGAAATCAAATGGGCAAATAAAAAAATGGTATTTTTATAGTTTTTTAACAAAAAACTCGGTAGGGAAAGAGTGGTTGCTTGCATATTTTAGTCAAAGATGGCTGGCATAAGAAAAAGCGATATGGAGTCTCAAAGCACACAGCGAGGACATCCGTTGACGTACTTTGTAGCTAATTGGGTTTGCACACCAGCCTTGGCAATGAACTATGTACTAGAACGTTACGGACATGTGGACTGATACATGCTGCCTTTTATTTGACTTGATATGGTTTAAGCCTTTGGTCAAAGTTATTGCAACTGGTTTCATTGATGTTATTGCTCCAAATTTAGCAAAAGCAGTTTATTTGTTTTTATTCAATTCTGTTCTAGCATGCCTGGAAAGGTACTTCAAAGCACACCCAATCTGGCTGACTGCACTACCTCAAGAAAACTGCCTTTCTACCATCTGCAAGTTCCTAAGAAGCTACTTTATGAAGCAAGCTAGCAAGGCGTACGTGTTAGGCATGGCAGCACAGAGAACAAATAAACATGAGTATTTGGTGCAAGATGCATTCATTGATTCCGTGCTGCTTCAACATGTGGTTGTATGCTTGGCCACGTGTAGACACAGCAAGTAAACTCGTTAACCTCGATGGTAAAAGGTTGTCTATAATCACGTTAAGAAGCACAATGCCTTATTTTTGTAAATAATTGCATAGCTCGACTTTGACTCAGGCGTCCAACACCCATCGTTATCTACCCATTATCTGCCCATCACCCAGCATACACCCAGCATGTCCATCACCCGTCGTCCACCCATCATCTGTCCACCATCTGTCCATCACCCAGTATCCACCCACCATTCGTCCATCACCCGCCATCTGTCCACCATCCGTCCATCACCCACCATCTGTCCACCATGCGTCCATCATTACCCAGTACCATAATCCACCAAGATGGTGGGTAGTGGGTCCCATCATGCCCACCATTGGGCAAATTTTCAATAGGGAATGCCCATTAGCCTGCAATGTATTGGAGTACGGTTGTTGCCAACCGCTTTGCACCCCGCGGCGTTTGATACGAACGTACGCTAGCGCACAGGTGCCCGCGCTGTCGCGGAAGACGCGGCAGTCACGCGCGGGCGCTGGCATGCGCGCTGCGCGACCATCAACTGTGCGTCGTTGCCTCCGAGATAGTGCGCGCGAATCTTGGAGGTCTTTAGGCGCCTTCGCGTTTAGGTTACAGATGACGTTGACGTCGCGCTTTTTTTCCCGAAGCGTTGACGCGGGCTCCTGTGCTAGAGGCAGCAGCGTCCTTGTACTGTGTTAACACGTGCCTGCCACGTCGATGCAAGCCATGTCCCCGCAATCAGACGTTCTATGAAACAAGACAGAAACTTCGGCTGCGGGTCCGTCATGAAGTCCCATTAAAGGTGGACGAAGACCCCAAGGGACGAAGCGGACGGTCTTGGCGAAGGAGCCTCTATCTATCGTGTGCAAAGCGCTTCTTAAATTACTTTTGCCGCAGTACTCTGGTGTCACGCAGAAAAGCGTAGTAAGATTAGGAAGGGGCTAGTAGCGGTCACGGGGCACAACACATCTGGTTCATTAATTACACATGCGCGTGCACCTTATATTTACGAGTACAAGTACAATCGTTGACGTCTAAAAACCTTACTGGCGATCATTCAGAGCTGTCCATGACGTCGCTGCTTCCCTGAGAAACACTGAATCAAAACATATGCCAACTTGCTTTTGTCGCATACTAATTTTCCATGTTTTCTGGTAACCCCGCGAGATACGAATATTTTTCGTATCTCGCGGGGTTCAAAAATATTCGGTAATATTTTTGGTAACCCCGCGAGATTCGTATCACCGAGGTTTTGCTGTAGCCTAATGTTTCTCTAGATAAGCGTAAGAATTGTCAGCGATAATAAATGAGAAGAAGCCACAGGCGTGATCACGTTACAGGATTTGGAGCTCAAACTGCAGTCAAAGCTAGAGTGGCCTTGTTTTTTTGCAGTACCTTGAAAGAAAAGATAAAAATGGCCCAAACTTTACGCTTCATCGCGGCAGGCCCTGTGACTAATACTATTAAGTTTGATAACGAATAATAATTGGGGTTCGCTGTGCATTTCGAAATAGAAAACATCCAATAAGTGAAGAAAGAAAAATAAAGCATGAGATCTCAGAGAACCGTTCACGCATATTCAGGAAACCTGTTTTGTTCCTTATATAGTCGCAACAGCGGGAGCGTAGCCAGAAATTTTTTTCGGGGAGGGGGGTTCAACCATACTTTATGTATGTTCGTGCGTGCGTTTGTATGTGAGCATGTATATATACGCAAGCAAAACTGAAAAATTTCGGAGGGGTGCCAAGGGGGGGGGGTTGAACCCCCCCCCCCTTGGCTACGTCCCTGCGCAACAGATTAAGCTGAAGAAGAAACAACAGGGAAAAAAAACCTGCCAACTACGCTACTGACAAAAAAAATTGTTTTTCTTATACTGAAAAGAAGGCCGTGGGTGTGTTATTCTTTAATTAAACCGGCAGGCCGTAGACTCCGAGTTCTAAGCTTATAAAGAAACCACCTTCCACGTCCCTGATCACGAGGCCTGTTTTAAGTGAAAATAAGGGGAAAGTTTTGTGGAGTACGTGAACCAGGTCAGGCTTTGCTCCTCGGAGACAGACTGATTGCCATACGTGGCTAAGTTTTAGATTTTAGAGTTTAACGTTTCTACGCAACAGAGTTTGTTACACGAAGGACCATTTGGGCTGAAGAAGTAAACTAAAACAAATTGATATGCCATCAGCGATAGCTAAGCGAGGTTGACTCAGACGCTGATCACACACCATGGTGGTTCAGTCATAACGTTATATCTTACAAAATTAGATCTTAATTTTTATTTCTGAATTAGATCTGAATTAGATCTGAAGTTCATTTAAGGGTGCTCGGTCGCTTGAAACCTCAGAGCGAAGGACACTGCCTGGTGGTAACGACGCAGCTCAAAAGTGTAGCATAATTGAGAACACGAGTGTTAATGAAAGAGAAAATAGACAACCACCCATTTGTAGCACAAAGCCACAATGAGTGTTAATGATAATTATTGCTGGGATTTTATGAGTCAGAACTGCGAGTTGGTTATGAGGCTCTCTGTAGTTGGGGACTGAGGATTAATTTCTAACACCTGGGGGTTCTTTAACGTACACCTATGCCTAAGCACACGTTTGTTGTTTCCATGCACATCGAAATGCGTCTGCTGTGCATGGAAATTGAACCTGTGCCCTCGAGATAAAGGTACCACGTCGGGTCATAACAGTGTATTATAAAGCAACCTTACAAAACAAAACACTTGAAAATGTGAGCGCTGCCTGCGACTAATATCTCTGTATCTATTTCACACTAAAAAAAGAATGTCACATGGCGAGGTAAAGCCCACATTGCTCAACCATTTTTTAAAGAGCGGGAACAGGATAGTGGAGGTTTTCTTTTTTCATTGTACATTATATAACGTTATTGAATCCACCTAGAAAGCAAAACGAAAGGGACATAGTTTGTGAGGCGCCCTCTAATTATGAGAGTTTGTATTAAAGAGTCATCCATGTGGCAAATCAGGACACATGAACAGACTAAAATGTAAAAAAGCTTTTTCTTGGCGTGTGCAGTCGTTACGCGTTTACAAAGCAGTGACTTTTTTTTCGCAAATTTAATTATGACGCTGGTATTCGCGTGGCGAGCGATGCGGCAGCTGCATGGCCCGATCCATAGGTGCAAACACATTGGGTGGCACAGGTCGTCTGATACATGTTCGCTTAAGGAAACTTAAATTACCCGTCTCGGTACATGTCTAAACTTCCATATACGTCGACTGCAGTGCGCAGCGAAAGTCGATTTTTATAGGCGACACGTGTGTCTCGGGGCTGATCATGACCGCCATTAGAATATCGCGCTGTATCTACTGAACTGAACACACGCGTCATTCCGTGGCGACCTCCCTATCATACTGAAAGACCGCAACTCTCCGGCTATTCCTTCTCTATCCTACAAGCCCGGCAGCAAATCGTAGTCGCTGAGACCATAGCGCAGCCACAATTTCCTCAGTGACGACTCGGTAATTTCGCACACACCTCACGTATACCGTTGTGTTTACGTATTTTATATCACAGGAGGCGGGCGCAGCGAAGCGAGCAGCGATTCAACTGAGCACCGGCCCGTTACACTCGATGCAACTTTATACCTGTCTGCGTCTACAGAGAGAAGCGAAATGGCTACAGAGATTGGATACTCCCGGAAAAGTACATTATTACTCAATTTAGCTTTCTGTTTTCTCAGTTTTAATGACTGAAACAACGGCACAGTAGTTTACGATTTCACGTCGCCATTGGTAGCCGTATTGAGGCGAAAGAAAGAAAAATGCACGCGGTTTGGTGCAGTAACGCGAAGTGAATATATGACTTGAAAGACAGTCCTTTGCATTGCCTTAACACAGAAAAGCTCCGTATCCACACAAGAAAGACACTGCAGAAGAAGTGCGACAGGGATCAGCACACCCACGTTACACCTAATCAGTTCATATGGTGCCTTAATGTCATTATGTACTTGCGGAATGGGATTATAACGGCTGTGTATAGGCACCGACAATGCCCTGGGCGAGACGCTTCGAGGCTGTGGACGGTTGCAGCGGGCAATGAATAACGTATACCGGCCACGTTTCGATAGTGCCAATAAAATGCAGTGGCGCACGAAGTCGCAGCATGTTGCTGTGTATATATAGATATTGAAACGAGCCATAACGCCGTATTTAGCTCCTACCTAAAGGGCTCGTAACTATGGTTAACGGCGCGTACCGTGGCCGCATTTACCGCATCAAAAGATGGGGTAATAATACAAAGGACCTAAACAGTATGCGGACCCTATAGGCTTTCATTTTTTTTTAGTATTACTGCACATACGGTACGCAGCGCACTCGAGGTAGCCTGAAGGGAGAAGTGCATAATCGCAGCCATTTTGTAGCGTTGACATTGGCGTGATGCAAAAAAAAAAGTGTTATAGGTATGCATACATTGCCCGCTTAATATTCGCGGTGTAGACTGGAACTATTTAAAGCAAACATAGACATACGATTTTCCGAAGCAACGCCATTACGGCAGGAAACTGAGCTCCAAGCCCTGAAGCGCTTTGACGAGCTTTTCTTTAGAGTTCCTAAATATGTATACACCGGCTATGCACTACATCCTCGTGCAAAGCGGTCGTGGGCTCACTTTAAAAAGGCATCGCTTTCATCTCCTTCAGCTCACTTTGGATAATGGTAACGACTGCCTCGTGTTTTCAACGATTTTTTTCGGTTATTTATTCAGGTGAAATTCACACTTGGCTAGCTCATTATGTACCTTGTCGTTGTTACCGTAGACTTGTTGAAAATACGAACCATCGTTAGGAACTAAGGATATATAGTCCAGTTTTATTTTTGATTTTGTTCAGCACTCTTGAAAATCACTTTTTTTCTAGTCAAGATTCGGTGTTTTTACTTCGTGAGGAGTCTGCCATAATGTTTCAGTGAATGCTTCTGTTGAGTGAGAGCGTCATAATGGCGCATGAGCTGCTAAAAAAAAAATTGGCCGCGCATCTGCGTGCTTCGCTGCAAATGTCGTGTAAAGACGATAGAAGAGGCGCTGTGTGAGATATGGACGCCATCTGGCAATACGTCGGGAAACGTGAGTGCTGTGTTGCCTGCTGGTAGTCCCGGCGCAGCAGCAGGCGAAGACCGGCGGTGACCAACGCGACCGGCGGGGACGCCAGCCAGCCCGAAAACGCGGTTTGGCGCGAAGCGCTGAAGCAGAGAAACGTCCGCACTCAACGAGTACTCTCCACACACTCTTTTATTTACACGTCGCCTGGGTAAAACAGGAACGCCAGAGCGGCGCCCACAACCGGCAGCCTGAAGGCCGCCCACAACGCTGCTTTTTCATTTTTTAAATATTTTTTTCCACGTTCTTGGCCTTCTCAAAACTAAAGTTTTTCAACACCAACCCATGGCATTCGTACAGTGCAATTCAGAACCGAAACCGAAACACAACAATGAGCTCGTGCGAAGGGCACGGAGGAAGGCAAATTTCAGCGCAGTCGCATTTTCAGCTTTGTTGAAACAGCGCTCACTAGACGACGACGAAGTAAAAAAAGGCACAGGACAGGCGCTGTCTGTCCTGTGCCTTCTTTTACTTCGTCGTCGTCTAGTGAGCGCTGTTTCAACAAAGATGAACGCATACCAACTCGCTGAAGCTTCCATTCTTATGCATTTTCAGCGCAGCTTAAGAAACTAGGGTCCTTAAAATTACGTATGTATGCATTTTCTATTAAAGGAACACGCCACCTAATACTTACCTACTGATGTTGCACCTCAGATATGCATGATATTTACTTTTTGATCGACAACGTTCACAAGTATGAACAGCCGTACCAGTTCAAGGCGGCTGGCCCTTGGGCAAGTGGTTCAACTTTGGCCGAGTGGCTGAATCGAGGGACGTGCCGACAAACAGAAAGACAGACAGACAGACAGACAGAAAGACAGACCAAAATTTCTGCGTTTAAGTTCCCCAAGAAAGACTATCGTCTTTAAAAATATGCTGGAGGTGTTTGTCCCTGCGCTGAAAAATAAACTCGCGTAGAAAAGTGCTCACAAAGTTTGATTACTGATGTAGAACAGCTTACATTGACAATAAGCTGAAAAACATTGATAATAAGTTGGCGACACCTTTATGGTCTTCTTTTTTTAAGTTGGTGATAGTACGTGATACATCGAAAAGAAAGTGGGCGCACTTGAGCCGCTGCAACGATCCAGGAACATCCTCAATATACTTATTGCGGGAAAACCCCCGCGAAGAAAGTGTTGCGCCGTTATTTACTGCACAATAAAATCCATCTACTGCAATACTACGAGCCACGTCTTCTGCCTCGTCTCTGTTCGCAAAATATTTTGCACTTTGACCTACAATGCTGAAAACAATATCTGGTAGATTATCAAGCTATGGAAAAAAAAAACGTCCAGAGTGCATATTATGGTTTACGCAAATCGTTCTCAGCCCGATAAGAATAATCGATATGCGCGGTCTTTATTATTAATATCTGGAGTTTTACGTAACAAAAAAGGCAGCTTGGGACTGGTGGCGTCAAACCTGAAGGAAGTGCGGAGCCGGGTGGCGTTCGTTGCTTCTTTCAAGTTTTCTCTTTCTTTGTTCCTCCATTTCTTTCTTATTCCCTCTTCTGTCTGTTCTTTCTGCCTCTTTTGTATACGTTTTTTTCTATTTATTTATTTCTCTTGCTCTTCTCTCTATTTATTTCTTTGTCTTTCTTTCCTTTTCTCCCTCTCTATTTCTCGTTTGCTACCTCTTTCTCTCGATCTTTTTTCTCTCTCTCTTTCTTTCGCTCTCTATCTTTGATTCTCTCTCCCATTTTGTTTTCTCTTTCTGCGCGTATTTCTCTCTGTTTCTCTTACTATCATTGTTTCTATGCTACGTTTACTCCCCTCTACCTTTCCCTCCTTATCACCCTCACAACTCTCCTTCTCACCTTCACTTCCCTTTCCCACCCCCTTGCTATAGTATTCTATACAGGGCTATGCTACTCTCCGTTAGCGTGCCTGGACAGCCGAGTGGTTAGGATGCTAGCCTTCGTATCGAGGGCACGCGGGTACGATGCCGCCTTGCCAAGAAATCTTTTGCGGCAAGAATTTCGCTTAGGGCCCGCTCACGCTAGCGGCACGGCAGCTCGCCGTTTGCCGTTTGACGTTCTCAGGCTGCCGTGCGCAAGCGATTTCGTTCGCGCTCGTCAGCCGTTCTTTGCCGTTCGAATAATAGGTCCGAGACCCATATTCGCGCCGTTCTCCGGCTGCCGGAGAGCGGCATGGCCAATCAGCGACGGAGGAGCGGTTGCCATGACCACGGCGCGCCGCGTCGTCTGCTTTCGGCTTTCCGCGTCGTGTGCGTCTGCCGCGGGCCGCTGCGAGCTGCTTGATTTCTGCTCCGCGTTTTTCACGCTAGAAGTACAGATGTCGTTCGTGTCGTTGCCAGGCATGTTCCAGCAGTCAATAGAGCGTTTTAGTCTGTCCGGCATTAAAAAAAAAAAAAGCGTCGCGTACTCCGTAATAAAGCGTTCAAGCTGGCGCCAGGTCAAGTGGCGCCAGCTATGGAGGACTAGAAACAACAAACAAACGCGTAATCTGTGTCCTCCGAACATTCGGAAGCACCCTTCTCGACTCGCTAAGCCTACAGCATCGATTATTTGAGTATGGCTCTCCAAAACGGGGCTGAATCGGTACGAATACTTTGTTGTCGAAGCTAAGGACGTGAATCTAAAGCAAATGGAAGCATCAGTTCGCAGCTTACACGCTACACAGCGCACAGCGGCCACTTGATAAATTCTAGATGGACGACAACCGCTTTTACCAGTGCGGCCATGTTTTTCGGAGGCTCGCCGGCGAAGCTTGCCGTGCAAGTAGGACAGCTCTCGCGCGTTCGGCGACGGCGGACGTTCTGCGGCATCGCGCCGTTGTGGCAGGCTTGCCTCTAGCGTGAGCGGGCCCTAACTCTTTATTTCTCTCTGTTTCATACTGGAACGGCAGCGCAACAACACACGGACAGAAGAAAGAAGGTACACGTAACAGCGCTGCCTCACAACTGAATCTTTTACTTCAGAAACGACACTTAAAAGAACAACCCCTGTTAGCCTTCCGCATGCGCAACCTAAAGGAACGCAGAAATCAATGTGTATCAATAGAAAACCAAGCCAACACAAAACGTCTTGTACATCACATTCACATGTACTGATTTAAAAGTTCATACTCACAATCAAGTAACGTCACCGATGGTTCAAGGTTGCATGAACCAGATTGTTTCCTAATGTAGTAAGCCTCATTTAATTCTCTAACAAACTGGTTCTTATGTCTCTTCAAAATAATTACCGCATTGAACTTCGGTTTGAACCCACAACTATTACCATATGAAGCCAAAATGCATACCCTCTGGTGTCGAATGAGTGTTCGTGTTCTTTCAGCGTAATGTTTACAGAAATAAGAACCCGCTTACACAAATGAGAACCAGTTTGTTAGAGAGTTAAACGAAGCTTACCCATTGGGAAACAACCTGGTTTTCATGCATAAAGGGAGCGCGTGCCAGTTCGTGGTGGTGATCCTTTCATTTCACCGTTCACGGACTAATGCTTGTCTCATACAGTTCTGCTGTTAATATGAGGCACGCCGTGGTGGAGGGCTCCGAAAAGTTTCGGCCATCCGGTGTTTTTTATGGCGCACTGATATCGCGCAGTACATGGGCCTCAAGCATTTTACCTCAATCGAAGCTGTGCCAGCCACGGCCGCGATCAAACTGGGACTTTCGGTCAGCAGCCTAGCACCGTAATAACTTATCAATCGCGGTGGATATGCGCTTTGCTTTTTTACAGCGAAAGCTGTTATGAGATCATTTCACCGGCCGTTTTTGGCGCCGTAGTTGTCCGCCACCGCCGTCGGTGTCCGTAACCACTATCGCTCGAAATAAGAAAAAAAAAACGAAATACGAAACAAATTCCGCGATAGAACGAAGTTCGAACCTGGACCCTCTGCGTGGGAGCCCAGCATTCAAACTCTGAACCATACCGGTGCTTGAGACTGCTTTGCAAAAAGGTCCTTACAGGCTTCATGTCAGGAAGGAACCACATTAACATATGCAATGTAGCGTGGTAGAAGAGTAAAATAAGCACCAAGCGTCGCACGACGCGAATTCTGTAACCAGGCGTCACACAGTGCGAATCGCGAAACGAGAAGGTTGTTGAATACTTTCAACCCATTACAAAGGGCTCCGCCATAATTCTTCATCGTCATCAGGCACAGCATCAACAAAGCGCATAACGCCTTACATGCGTTTAGCAGGTACCACGGCTCTCCGTAGAATGACGAGAAATGGCATAATGCCTGCTTTCCTACTTCTCAAAAATTACAATGATTTATAGCGTAGTGAGTTCCTCGCAAGTGCACTTGTATTGGTTTCCAAGGAGGCTCATAAGCGCATGATCCATTTCCTCGGGGTCTCAGTAAAGTTGTTCGCCCCCCCCCCCCTTTCTCTCCCACGTCAACATATGTTATACAGCATGGCGGGAGAGGGAAATAGCGACCGGGCGTCACCCAATGCAAATTGTATAACTGGTGGGCCGTTTGAAGCTTCCAACCTATTACAAAGGGCTCAGCCATAATTCTTCAGCCTCATGAGTCGTCGCGTCAACAAAGTGCACATAATGCCTTACAGACGTGTAGCTGGTGCCTCGCTTCTCCGCAGAATGGCGGATAATGGCATAGTAGCTGCTTCCCAACTTCACAAAAATTGTGATTTATGGCGTAGTGGGCACCTCGCTAGTGTACTTGTATTAGTAGCCCCAAGAGAGCTTACAACGGGCTCTAGAAACGCCGCTCTTCCAGCTTTCGCTGTGAATGTGCTGCGGTTTCAGCGCAGGCCTGGCGTTTTTTTTTTTCGTGAGCTGCTTGTTGCTTTCATATGGAGGCGGCGTGTCCATACTTTAGTAGCTAAAGTAGCCTGCCGCAACTGCGACGACTTTCAGATTGCAGAAGAGTGCAAGAGAGCTCATGTACTTAGACTAAGTAAGAGGTTAATACTGACCACAAGGACTAGCCAGGAGTTGCACGCTATACGCGCTTCACAATAAGTGCCAGGTTTCGGCATGCAATGCTGATTTTGTATTTCTTTGGGGCATCTTTCGCTGGTTCCGAGCGGCATTGCATAGGGACAGAGAAACACCGACTTATATAGAACGCTTGCATGGTGTTTCCTCTACTGATACTTCTACATGGCATGTATCCAAAATAAGCGAAAGGCCAAGCAGGAACTTCAATTAATGAGTGGAAATATTACACTATGATAAAAAGGAAAACCACAAGAAAAGAATTTACCAGGATTGTGAAAATTACGACGGCCACATATTGTCTTCTATACCAAGGTACCGCCATCTGAAGAAGTGCTTCGGTGCGCCCTCCTGTTGGGTGTGATATTTAGGAGTTTGTACATATGATTTAAAAATTACCAAGAATACCGCCTGCAACAACTGCGGCTGTAATTATGTTCTTTAATAAATCATGGAACTTGATATAAAAAATAAGGTATTACACCCAATGTCGTTTTCAGACCCCTCTTCAACGGCTTCTCGTCTAATCATGTGTTGTGTCTGTTCTGGAGCTTCATAATTGTAAATGGACAGCTGTACAGAATCAACATTACATTTCGGTTTTCTTTGTACTGCTTTAAAACGGATAGCTTACGGGTTTAGGTTGTTCGCAGGACATGCGGAAGAAGAACGTGTTTCATACCAGTTTTTTTATAAAATCTAGTAATTTCATGCGAGACAGCTCCTCACCCAGGAATGCGCTGAGCTCCTGCTATAGGTGGCGGGCACTTAAAACGATTGCGAAAATGGTTTCAGCCACAGACTAAGGAGCATCATTCCGTGGCCAGACTGACGACGTGCGCGCCAGCGAATAAATGCGTAAGCATGCCGTTGGTGCGGCCATAAATAACACTTGATGAATGGCAGCGCGACAAGAGTTCACTGTGTTAGCTGATAAAGAGAACATGAAGGTGGAAGATAAGAGGCAAGGGAAGTGCAATGAGGACTCGTAAAGTTGGTAAAGCACATAAAGAAAAAAGAAAAAGAAATGATAAAGAATAGCAATGACATAAAATATATGAGAATGTTCACCTTCGTACACAACAATGCAGGAACAGCATTGCTGAGAAACATTACTGGGATATTTGTTTGGTTGAAAGAAGAAGGCCTGGGGACGTCCACGTGAGCCATCCATTATTAAACAACCGCGAACAGCTTGTCACCGAAAAAAAAAAAACTTTCATGAGAAACGCAATCTAGCTGCGAAATGTCAGTATATTCGGTACGTCTCCGTTCCTTTGCCGCGCTTTTTTTATAAATTCAACCAAAAAATCATAAACTCAATACAACAATCATGTAAATAGAAATTAGAGGAAAATACCTGGAAATCGAAGACGGTGAGGTTCTCTTCGGTATGACCATGCGCCTATGAACGCACGAAATGAACATAATGCATACAACTAGCTGTAATCGGTAACAACTGTGCGGAACAAATGAAACAAGCTTAGCTATACGATCAAAACTCATATTTAATTAAGCATCGAAACGCGAAGGAATGTGCCAATATACATATTGTTGTACAGGTTTAGCGGAATTTCTATGCAGCTTACCAGCTTTATTCCTGCTTGCTTCCCTCCTTGGAGAAGTATATGCTTGGAGAGCCAAGAGCTAATCTGGTCCTGTCATTATGGGGGCGAGAAAACTGAAGGTACTAAAGCTAACGGTGTCAACGCCATGCACATCCCAAACTGAAGCGGACAACGGAACAGGTTATGAACAAGCAGGAGTCTGCGCACTCATGGAATGCACGTGAAAGCGTTGTCAAGTTGTCGAGCTTCATCTTTGCTTGAAATCTGCGTGAATCGTATTCCAGGCGGAAACCTGATGCCTCAGCGCTGGAAAATAGCCATGCTTAGAAGCGCACGCAAAATGTTACCCGAGTGTGGCTGCAGTCGTTCAACTAGTGATGCATCTGGAAACGTTTAGAGGGTTGTTGTGTTACCGCTACTGATACACTTATTAAAACGTCCTTGTCAACCTTCATCATTTTATTCCATTACCGTGGGAATGGTGCAGTACACCACAGCCAAAATGGGTAACATCGCCCTCTTTGATTCGTTCCTCATATGCATCTCTATTTTACTGTCACATAGGTGTTCCTTCATGAAGCTTCACTAACTGCACTTTGCTTGCCGGATGACAACTGTGTTCTGCATAAAGTTCTCTACGTGTTCTAACAAAAAAGCGGTTTTCTAGGGATTTCACACGGCCCACACAGCTGTCATTGGATGCAAAAAATTTATATCTGAAGCGCATTATTCACCGAGCGCCAAAGCGTTCTAAAATTGCATCAAGAGACACTGCGCGGTGGGTGTCGATTGAATCAAATTTAGGTAACACACTGGTATCATATATATGGCGTTTTTCCCAAAAGAAAGTCAGTAATTAAGCGAAAATGTGCTTGAAGCTCCCATCATTGGTGACCACTAAGTCCGTCAGAAGAAATATGTACGAAGAATCAAGAATGAAATAATCAAGAAATATGTACGAAGAATCAAGACGGAAGCGTGACATAACAAGCAGTATAATGAGAAAACGCTCGACAGAACACTTTAGAGGAATGTGCATAGTGACTGCTGTCATTGTTTTCTATTATGGCGAACTAGGACATTTCAGATGTTTTTCTTGGCGTGATGCCATTTTACTCCCCAAGAACCCTGGCGTACATCGAAGTGCGTCGTCATTTGCTTCCGCTTTTGCACACAAACGATGTTTAGCACTACCACGCGTTTATGGCCCCCCGGCACCTTAGGATCAAATGTCGTGATAGCGTCGTTATTTTTACGCAGAGATTCGCGTCGCAATTACTCTTAGCTTCCCTTCTTCATATACGTTAGGAACGCCGGCAATGTTAGTTTCCAAAACGAGCGAAGAGTAGTATGTCGCTGGTCGACGTTACCACAACCATCTTTTGCTCCTGCAAGTGCTGTTTAGCAGAATGCAAAGTAGGCCTCCAACGCACCCATTCGTATGCCTACTCTGAAGGTCCGCCTGGATTTCTCAGTCGTTTCTTGCATTTTACGTGGAAGACGTTCGCGAGGCAATCAGCTCTTTCTACCGTATGCATTTGTCACTGTTTATGGTCAAGCGTAACTATAACAGCGAGGTTTAGTATGTAGTTACGGTCAACGCTACCCTCGAGGCAGAAATTCCGGAATGCTGGTTCAGGACATGGAAAAAGGCGAATGATATAAACCCCCTTTGCAGTTCTGAAATTTTATTAGTCTAATGCATGTTGCAAAGAAAAATGACAAAACAATGTGTTTTATGGCCACCGGAGTCCATTTTCTTTCCTAAAATGGACTCCGGTGGCCATACTTAGAGCATACGGTGGCCATACTTTCCCTGCATACTTAGAGCAAGCTGGTTACCGCCAGTTGCAACGCTTGATTGCGCAAAATAGCTAATATTCTGCCGTAGAACTGTTCACATACTCTGTGTTATATGCTAACCTACTTTACGAAGACCTAGGAAGTTCAAGCAACAGACGGGCCTAATATCGAAGAACCAAAAGCATGGCCGGCTTCTACATGAAAGCACAATTTTTTAGAACTATGTTGTAAACCTCGTGACTCGATTTTGTCCAGGAAGAAAATAAAAAAATACGAGCGTAGTATCAACCCCACGCACTTTAGAAGTTGCATCCTTAATTTGAAGTAGAGGAGTCCAGAAAGTGGTAAAATGTACAAGGGCTATAGTTTTGCGCAGTGAGGAAAAAAGTCACAGCATATCCACGGAGTGAATGATGATGAGTGGGCGAAGCTGCGGAGGTTCATCGGTAAACCGTGAATCTTCCGTGAATTCTGCCCAGTACATCATCACCGACGTGAGATCGGGCGCGTTTATACTAAAGGTTCGATGAGTTATGACGACTTGCAGCTCACTTTAATTTTACATGCACGCTGTGAATTTTCATTGTTTAGAAAACCATTGCTTTAGAAAACATCTGGCGTCTTTCGTTAAGCAGCTGGCGTCTTTACGTTTTGCTTTAGAAACATCTGGAGTTCTTTCGTTTTGTTTTAGAAAACATCTGGCGTCTTTCGTAGGTTTATTTCATCAATCAACGGTGTTTTGAACAAATTTTTTATTGTTTAATCACGCACAGGAGAAAGCTCACCAGGCACTACCTTGGAGGTAAACAATGGCTGCTAATGGGAATGAGACACAGAAGAAGTCGGCTTTTAGCTAACACTTACACTTCTACTTCTACTAACGTTTCCTACTGGAACATGCCAATGGCTGCTAATGGGGAATGAGAGACAGAAGAATTCGGCTCTTAGTTAACGCGCACGCTGCGAATTTTTTATTGTTCAACAACGCACAGGAAAAATCTCCCACCGGCACCATCTTGGAAGTCGAGATCTGGTACTAGCATTACGACTGGTTACGCACTACTACGAGGGACGAACGGGTGCCGCATTAAGGAGCTTCGCCCCTAAAAGAAAGCAGCATGCGTTGTCGATAAGAGCGTAGAGTTTCCTACAATACTTAGTAGAGGGAACTCGGGCGCTAGTGTCTATGGGAGCTGTAGCGCATGGCGCTTCAGCCGGCATCGGAATGATGCGTGGTACACGGGTTTCACTAAACTTCGTTGCATCCGCTTTGTCGCAAAACGAAGTTCAGGAAAAGTGAGCAGTTCTACTTCACCGCTTTATTCTTTTTAGCCTCACCAATTCAAATCTGGTCACGAAGTTCACAACGATTCATTCTCTTGTCCGAAACGAAGCCAGGACACAGCAATAAACAAAGCCACAAGTGCGTTCGAAGCCGTAAGCACGAAGTTAAGGCAAATCTGTGTACTACCCATGATTCCCATGGTGGCTGAACGATCGCAGCGCCTGCGTTCCCTCTAGGTAAAGAGAATTACAGAGCATTACAGAGCATTGGATCAGAGCATTACAGAGGGTTTACAGACTTCCAACTCCGCTATCGCTATATTGGCCTCGAGGCCCACCACTGGAAACGCCGGCGCCACCGTCGGCGTGATGTGCTTGGCAGGATCACGTGGTCTCAGCGGCCGCGTCGGCTGCTTGTGGAGCGCTGCCGCGTGCTTTCAAAACGAGTTTCAAGTACCACATGCGCTGCGGTCTGTTCAAATACGGAAGTTTTCTCGCATTTTCTGCTCAATTGAAACCATTTTATTAGAGTCGCTGCCTCCGAAGGCGACGAACATGGGGCTCTACGGCTCGGTGCCGCAGTGCCGGGCTTACGCAACGGAGCCCAGTGTCAGCCTGCACCGGTAGCCGCGGGACAAGAAACTGCGTGAAGCGTGGGTTGTAAAGCTAAGAACCGCCAAGTAGCCATCGGCTACGAGTCTTGTGTGCAACAAGCACTTCCGCGACGAAGATTTTCATTACTGCGTCGGGCCTGCGTTGTTCGGTGAGTAGCAGACAGCGCGCACTGAGACGATGGCCACAATGGCTCGCGCGCGCTTCCCGCCGGAAAATGATGCTTATCTGCCACAGGATGGACAAGGCGCTACCTTTTACCACGTGCGACACTATCTCAGAACCCTCCCGTGCGACCTCTTGATCGTCGGCCCCGTGCTCAGCATCCACAAAATCGGCTGCAGATGCGCAAGTCATTGTTTAGATACGTTGAATAAAAAAACTCACAGGGTCCCTTATGCATTCGCTAAAGATGACTAGAAGGCGAAAGCCATCTTCTTCTTCTTGTGAGTCGATGTATTGATTCACCCGCGCCTCCCTTCAAAAGCGTTCTGCACCTAACGCGGTTTTGCACGGCCTCCGTAACCGATCACGGAGGCAATGCAAAGCGACCATGACGTCGAATACGTCATCATGTGACGTCACGTTATTTGACGTCATAATGACGCTACATATTTTGGCGATCTGTGACGTCATGATGACGTCATATAACGCCATCACCGATGACGGAGGCAATGCAAAGGGACCATGTCGTGTGAATACGTCATCATGTGACATCACGTTATGTCACATCATGGTGATGTCATAATGAAGTTACAAATTTAGGAGGCCTGTGACGTCATGACGACGTCATATGTTAACCGCATCATGTGACGAATATTTTTTGCGTCGCTCGTCTTGACGCCGCGACGGTCAATCTTCCCGTTTGAAGAGGCATCTGGCTTTCGCCTTCATAAGCTGGTTTAGCGACAATAAGCGACCTTTGCTGGTGGACGTGCATAGCGAGAGATTAAAATGCC
The DNA here is from genome assembly GCF_013339695.2 of Rhipicephalus sanguineus. Taxonomy (NCBI): domain Eukaryota; kingdom Metazoa; phylum Arthropoda; class Arachnida; order Ixodida; family Ixodidae; genus Rhipicephalus; species Rhipicephalus sanguineus. The sequence continues at coordinate 99,679,244 of NC_051178.1, forward strand.
GTGGCTGTGTGCTGCATTTATGTTGGCAATAACATTTTTTCAGTCAAGCTTGCGTTCCCCTGACGCAAACACTATGTCCCAAGTTTATTTGTGTCACTCTCAAAGTGACGTTAGGCCTCTCCAACCCCATGTATTTTCTTGGAGCCTCATTTATTTACGTGGGAAAGATGCCACCCTGTTAGCGTTAAACACGACACTGCTGCCAAAATTGCTGGGGTAGTCGTCAAATATTTACTATCTTGGTTTGAGGCTGATGGTTGCTGTAGTATCTTCTATTTTATTCACCGCTATTTCAAGTTCACGTGGGTCCTAGTTCACAGCCAACGTTTGGAGAACAAGTCCGGCGAACGTTACTGTATTTTCTTTCTTTTCCTTGACGTTGCATGCTACTACCATGCTCGGTCTCGTAGACTACTTCTCCTGCCACCAGTAATCTCGAAGTGGTGAGGCTTCGGTCTATGAATATGTTGATGACAGAGAGCGGCCAGTTCACTGGAATGCACATGGAACGATAATTAAGGAACATTAAAAAAAGGCGTCGCATTTGCTCACGTTTTGTGTGAGCACCAAACAAAACGAATGCACTGAATAAAGAAACAAAAGCAGCGGCATTTGCCCGCTGAGAAGGCCGATCAATGAGCAGTGCGAGACAACTTGTCAAAAGACATTGAAACGTACACGAATTTAGGCCGAAAAAAAAAACAATGAATCGTCGGGACGGCGCATCACAAAGTTGCCATGCGCACCGAAGCCGTAGTTGTAACGAAATTGTTTTTGAACTGCTCTGATAGCATCCGCATAACAGTAGTTGTTTGTGTACTCACAAATTCTCATATTTTGCGGCCTAAAGTTCACAGCGCGGTGCCAAAACGCGCTCGTAGCAAAAGCGAAACCATTAGTACGAGCATACATGCAGGCGCTCATACATGCCGAGGCACCGTCAGTCGTCGCGAACCCGTGCGATCGCCGGATTGAGGCTTCTTTCTGTTATGCTCCGTTTGGTTATACAGGCAGTCTACTCTAACGAGACATTTCAGATATTTTGCACTCAGCGAGTGACTACCTTTAACGCAAGAAGCCGGTTCAGGGGTATCCAACGCGGTGACCGCGTGAAGCGGGTGCTCGGTTTTCTGCAGAGAGACAGCGACTGTAGACATATTTCTTTTCGAAAGTACCTGCAGAAATGTCCCGGAGGCCTTCCGCGAGGTGACTTTATAGAGCGCCGACAGCAAAATCTATGGGGCGCGCGCCGGCGGCATCCTGCCTAGCATGCAATCGAGGCGCGTCCGGTAGAGGGCGACTCCGTAACTCCTCGCCGCCAATATTAACGGCATAGCCAGAGCTAGAAAAAAATTACACCATCTCCCGCTAAAGGGGACCGTGAGGCGATGCGAAGCAGCGTTTCGGCATGTCGAGCCCGCGTTTTATCCGTAGCAGTGTCTCGCCGATGTTTACGTTGCGCTTCGGCGCGTGGAGCCTTCCGCTGCTACGCGATCTCGGCAGGTGTTAAGGTATTACTGCAACTGGCGCCGACGTTGACGTTCGAACTCATGACACCGGCGCAGCCCGCGCAGTGACTGAGCGTGTGTACGACCTAACGCGAGGCTTTTATCTAAACGAGGAGGGCGAGTTGAGAGGGTGAGTTGAGAGGGGGAGTGAGAGTGGAGAGTGGGGGTGAAGAGGAGGTGTGGAGTGGAGTGGGGGATCGCAGGGGGTGCGTGTGGAGGGGAGATGTACAGAGAGGGCTTCCGCATTCGCAGTAAGGATAGTCGCGCGGCATACCGGACTGAACTCCGCCACAAGCTGCTTCGCATCTAGAAACTCAGACGCAGGACACGCAGACGCATTTGATTTACGCGCCTTCCTCGCTATCCGCCTCGTGCATCGGTATGGTGGCGCCACCGCTCGGCTAAGGCGGTTGTGCCCTCTCCCAACCCCCCATAGGATCCCATGCATTTTTAATCAAGTTTGCGATTTCGTTGCGCAAAAACAAACTAGCGCCATCTCTCGACAATACGCCACACCGACGACGCAACACGTCCTCTTGCTTCCACCGACTGGCCATGCTCCAAGCTAACTCCTCTCTCCACTTTCTTTTATTTCTTTCGGTGGCCGTGAGAGCGCGCGCTGTGCACTGTGCTGTTAGAGTCACTGGAAAATTTCAGAGTACCGCAAAGGTAGGCTGCACGCGGGCAACATTGGGCGGCGGCGGCCATATCCCTTCCGGACCGTCCGGCGCGTTAGTAGCGTGTGTTGAGAAGTGACCGATCTTTTCGCCTCGATGCCGTATTACGCTCGGCGTAACTGCAATATGTGTGTGTGTGTTTCTTCAAAAGGATATCAGAAGTGATTTCGAGTCATCGACAGTCATGAATCGACTGCGCGGTAAGCGGTGTAGCTAATGAAACGTGCGGCGAATGTTGCCATGTGCTCGCGAACTCTCTTCGTGGCTTCATCGGTCTCTTTTCGTTTCACGGCCGGGTGTGTTCGCAAGGTCCGGAGCTGTATGGTTGCATTAGCGTAATGACCGTACGACATGCCCTTTATTTCGACACTTGGTGAACGTTCACTGTTTGCGCTAGCTTTGCAGTCGGTGTTCAGATTCACTTCATAGCGCATTCGAGAACATTATCGAACATCGAGAACATTCAGCATTGCGTCCTTCGACTGATCGCTGACGCATACCTTACTTGCGCACCATGCTTGCTGTTCAGCTGTGTGTTATCTGTAATAGAAGTGGTGTGTGTACGGTAAGTGGAAGTTGTGCGTGAAGTATTTGTCTCAGTTCGGAACGCCAGCAGCCGAACGCACGGGCGAATCTGCGTGCGGTAGGTAAGGCGCATTTTATTTTGCGAATACATTGTCATTTCCTAAGATACGTAGAAAATAGGACATCAAAAATGATTGACGTCACTACTCAGTTGTTTCATTTCCTATTTTTTGTCTGATTGATATTCCCAACGTTACAGTGCATTTGCAAATATTTTGCTGTGTTCCGACAAAGTTTTTCTTTTTTCTTTTTGGCGTTACCAGCGCGTAAACAGCTAGGGTTCGGTTTCTGCACTGCTTTTAATTTCAACTTTTTTTCGTAATGCACTCTTGTTAAAACTTCCTCGACGCAGTGCTTTATGTTATTTTGATCAGAAATAGCACATCCCGAAAATTTTTAACGCGCATGCTACTGCAACACAGTATGTGTATACGAGCTAGGGCTCGCATGAAATAGATTCCCTCAATGCGTGGGAGGATAAGCCGTTTTTTTTTCGTTTTTGCTGTGACCATTTCTCACCCACTAAACAGTACTGCAAGGGTGCGCTCGGCGCAATGCAGCATTAGCAACATTTTTTTTTGAAAAAAATAAAATACGCTTAATAACATTGCCTTATATCAAGTTTATCGACAGAGTTCCACGCTTCAGTTTTGCGCAGTGGCAAATGATCACGCGACAATTGCCTTTAAGGTATACAGGAAACAGTTATTTTAATAGGTCTTCGATTTCGCTCTCGTGAGTGACACACTTATAACTAGAAATGCATGCACAATCTGTTCAAGAGATCGAGATATAAACAGCCAAGCAAATAGAAAGGTATGTAGTATGTAGTTTTCAATATCGCTGAACATAGCGAACCGTAAAGGTGAAGTATCCTGTTGCATGACATCTTTTCCAGCAAAGTTTGTGTAGTTCACTGCAGTGTTCTTCGAGGGGGGCGAATTCATTCCGCGGCCAACTATGCAGCCACGTACGACGCTCTTTGACGTTAATGTTTTCCACACGGAATTAAAAAATATACGAAATTCCCGGAGTAGCTCACCAGCAACGTTCGGTTACTGGTGAGCTACTCTGGCATCTGCATGACGCGTTTAAAAAAGCGACGAAGTACTTCTAGGGACCGTGGTACTGCTAAATGTCCGGCCGCGCTCTGCATTCAACGCGCCTGCACCCAAAGCGCTTGGAAGGGATTTGGCGGCGAGAGGTCTCGTGATGCGAGTAAGCCAATCGCGTCGGCGGCGGCGCGCGGAAAACAGATGCGATACTCTGAAATTTTTCTAGTGACTCTATGTGCTGTAGCGTACCCGACAAGACCGGCTGGGCTCGTCGCGTCTTCCTTGAACGTTGCAACGTTAATATTGTGTTAAGGCGGTGGCCACACGTCGGACGACGAGCCCTGATTTCGTTCAGCTGCCATCTCATCAACGGCAATGTTTTAGACGCCTCAGTTGTGTACTTTTGTCCGTTGGTTGCGGGACAAGATGGCCTCCTGCAAGACCGCGTTTTTCCAAGTCAGCTGTGTGCGTAGTTCTCGGCGTCGTAGAAGTTTGATGACGCGAGGACGTCAATTGGTGCTACATCGTGGGAACCGCTGAAGTGACTGCAAGCTTGACGACATTGTGCCAGAATATTCTAGCGTACTGTACGCGCACGATTGTGCTACACTTAAAATACCGCGCTTGGCCTCGAGCGTCAACCTGGTACGCCTGTGTGCAACAAGCGTCTTGTTATCGTTGTTGCGTCGGTTAATATTGAATTGCAATTGGAATACCGTTTTGGCAAAGGTAAGTGATGCTGTAAGTAGTTGTTCTGCTATATGCTCGCTACTCCACGAACATTACTTCTAGAATCGCATTTTATTTTGAGCTGCACGTACCAAAGGAGAATCTAGCATACGAGATACATTGCACGCGTGCGCATTTCCTATATAAATCTGAGTAATGCCACGCGTGCGCATTTCCTATATAAGTCTCAGTAATGCCATGCTCAATTTAAAGCGCATGTGTTAGAGGATTGTGGCTTCAGTGGTGAAAGTGATTAGATATTCTGAAATATGTGATTGCAATGCAGTTAGAACTTCCTCATATGTTAATACGGTCTGTGAACAAAAAAAAAACGCTGTGTGAATGTTTGTTGGTCACTTGCTACAATACTTTCACGCATTATTATGCAGCTGTGTGACGGCTGTTAAAACGTTCAGCAAGTTAGATTTTGGTTTTCTTGGCCTAGTTGAGTGCTACGAGTGTTGGGCGAAGATAAAATCGCGTGTCTTTTGTGCGTTTCTTAAGCAGGCATACAGCCGTAATAGTCATTGTTGTACTGTTTGGGGTGTTCAATAAAACAAGAATGCTGTTTTGTACTGCAACAATTTTTATTTCATCTGTGTTAACAGATCACGCAAACAACCTTGACACATGCACGTAAGAAACGTACGCAGTGCATCGCGCGCACGCATTAAAAAACGGGCCTGTCATTTTAAAACAAATAATATAGAACAATGGACGTAACAGACGGCATGGTTGTCTAGTGGAGCAGCGTCGGCAGTACAAATATCAAACCAGAATGAAACATGAATAGAAAAACGGAGAGTAACAGGCGCTTTACCCACGGCTTCTCTGAGCCGCGCAGATCCACCTATCGCCACCGTCCGCCGTTGGTGGCGCCACCAGTACCACTGAAAGCAGCAGCGCACGAGGCGGATACTGCGGAACCGACATGCGTTTCTATCTGTCGTTGCCGCCTTTGGTTTCTCGAATAATGCGCGAGAGTGCTCCAGCGCAAAGGGATCCTAAGTGCAAGCACTGGATTCACGAGTCTAGGCTCTCTATCAGAAACGAAGCAGGTCTGAGCCTTACGGCATAAGAAGACATTATATGTTGGTTACTCGTCTCAGTGATTATCTGGACTAACTTCTGATAGACGTACACACCGTCGTTCCAACACGCTGAATATAGGACAACTGAAATATAGGAATACAAAATTTGCGCTGTATGATCACCGCGGAAAGTCATTAAACTGCACCGACGATTTTCGTAGCGAAGCGACGCTTTCGTTTAATTGTTTGAGTCACGCAGCAGAATGCGAAGCGAGAACAATACGCAACGTTCAACATGGAATGCGAGAAGGCAATGGCCAGATGCTTTCGACGAAGGAATTACTCGCTCAATGACTCATTTGTGTTCTCATGCCAATACTGCAACTCAGCCTTTTGGAACTTCAGCCAGTACCAATGTAGTCGGGCTTTTGTATATTACTACCACCTAAGCAGTACGACCCATCTGACCAACAATCTAAACGACAAAATCAGTCTCATCGTCAGAATGCCTTACTGACGGAACTCACTGCAATCCTCATTTGTAATGTTCAGCAATCACGGTATGACAAGAACGGCTTTTCTTCCCCCTAACACATTGTTTGCTCGAGTAGTGAGATATGACTTGATGGCTGCTCAACAAATCGGTGCATAGTTTCATGTGCGGCGGCCTCATGCTCAATCTAGTCATTTACTTTTACATCTCCTGTCACTTGTTATTAAGCTTGGGCGTGATACTAGTCGACGCTAGTAGTGTACGTTCCGGCGTTAGTGCACACATCATAAGCAGCGTTCTTTGGCGTGTTTTGCGGGGTCGAACAAAGCTAGACTATAGCTCGTTGGGCCGTTGTAGCAAACATGCAATGTTCATTACATTACAACCTTGCTTCAGTCCATTATAATAAGAGCGGATAGACGACAGTGCAACAAGGACGGACGTCAGACAAGCTTGCCGACACTACTAATATTAGACAATCATTACCACAACTGCTGGTTTAATACATTCAATTGCGATTTACAGGGTGTTTCAGCTAAAAGGCACCAAATCATAAAAAACAACCGTAGGCGATATGCATCTCGAATTGGTGCAGTATTGTTCTGAACCATACAGAGCACGTCAGGATATTTTTCCAATCCGCCAAGCGCGGTAATTAACAAAGATGGCTTAATGAACTTTTTAAATAGTAATTTTAGCGAAAATCTTAAATACAAAAGTTTTAGCGCCTGTTCAGAAAAACGGATTTTTTTATCTATGCTAAGATAACTCCCCTGCATATTTTTTTTCCAGCGTTTCTTTGAAGCCAGCGCATTAAAAAATTGCACTGGCTTAGCTCGGCTATACCAGGATATACGCAGCGTTAGCGAAGGTTTAGCTGATCATTCTTAGCTTTCTTGGTTGTCAAGCTTCTCCGCTTTTCTGCGCCGCATAGCAGCATTTGCGCTGTCCTTCTCCATGGCTATACCATACTGGCAAACGGCAACCAGCCGATCTGACAAAAGGCTAACCTCCCTGTCCTTCCGCTCTTTTTCTCCTCCTCCTCCCCGCCATTTGTATACTTCACTGATACGTCTGCGCATGCGCGCAAAATTGAGGGGCCGATATACTCATGCGTAACGTCGACGCGCCCACGCTCGGCGCAGTGACGCTACGCCAACCAACGCGCAGCAATCTATAGTCCGACGCATCCAGCGTCCGTCAGCGCGCACCGGCTGCAGCCGGCGCTGGATGAGAGATGCTGCATTCCGCGTCGGCGACGTTACCCAGGCTGCACTGCTTCTCTTCGTGAAGAAGGGATGCCAAGCGTGCAGACCAACGAGGCGCGCTCGCCAGCTGTGCGCCGTGTGACGTCACTACTCCTCGCGCATGCGTAGCACGGCTCTTGTACGTGCACGTGAAACTGCTCCGGCTCGGCCAGTGCAGATAACGCTACAAAAATGCCACGCGACGGCCGCCTAACGCGCGTAAAATCACTGGAACGGGAAAAGTACCGCGTTCTTTTAACACGAAAGTGTTTTATGCCGGGGTCCACCAAGTACATCCGTCACGGATATGACGTTGATAAAATGGACGCCAACGGGTGAGAAAGAAAAAAACCAAGAAAAAGATACCCCGCTGGGAATCGAACCCACGACGTTGCGGCCGCGACGGCAAGCGCCCGACGCTCTACCGACTAAGCCAATTCGGGAGATGCTATGCACGGCGCGAACGCGCCTTATATCTTTCACACATTTTCTTTCGCGGAGGGCGGAGCGGGGCGGTGCCGCCGTCTGTGAGAGGTGGAAAGAAGTAATGCTTCACGATCGACACTTACTAGCGCTTACTCCGAGATTGCACGTGATATCGGAGGTCATGGTTAAAGCGTCTCGATACCAGAGAGGTAGACTGGCCACGCTGGCGTCGCCGAGGCACCCTTGACGCAGTTACGTTCTTTGCCTTTGGATTCGTGTTAGCGTGCGTCGGCTCATCGGAGTAGTGCAGCTTCCACGTGCACGAACGGGATATCTCCGCCGCCGACCGCTTCAAATGCGAGAGCACCGACTAACAAAACTGCTGCAATATGCGTTGCAGAAAGGACGCGATTTCGACGGGCGAATGTCGTGCCTTGGTGGAGCGAGAGCAGCGCCTGCGAGACAGAGGCCAGCGGGACGCACGCGTTTGCGGCTCAGGCTACGAACCTCTACCTCCCGCGTTGTTGAAGTGCAGTGTGTGTTATGTATGCATGAGCACAGGCGTCGGCTACCCATTACTAGAAAGCGCACACCGTGCCGTTTCTCTCCTTAATTGACGACGCTTTGAAGAAGTGGATACCGGGTACCAGTGTTGATTATGAGCTTGTTGATATCATCCTTACGCGCGATTCACGATTCGCTGTGTCCAAATATATGTTCACACCGTCAGCTACCTCAACGGTTTTATCATGATCAAGGGCGTTAGTCGTCGCGATAGAGACATGCTGTCAACATGGGTGCATCCACGTCAAACGGTGCTATAGCTGCCAAACACGAATAGACATTGTACAAGCTCTCGTATATCATAAGCACTACTTCTGTGAAGACACGTTTCACTTTCGTGTTATACCGATTTCTATGACGGAGGGATCAGCCATGTTTTTTCTCTTCGCCGCCGCGCCCTTTCGGCGGCTTCGCCACATAAATGGTCCAGCTCGCTCACCACGCTAGCGTCTACCGGCCGCCGACGCACTGCGCTTTGAAGGGCGATTGTTTTTATAGCCTCAGAAAAGCGTGCAGGAACATTACGACATCCCGTATCGTATTGGCACTTCATCGCAAGCCTGTTGAGGCATCGAAGAAGACCTGGGTTCTGCGCTTACTGCGCTTTCGGGAGCAGCAACCGGCGGGAAACGGGCCAAGCCCTCTTTGCTATTCCCAGCGGGAAAAAGCATGCCCAGCGACGGGCTGTGTGGCTGCACAGAATACGGCGCGAAAAATTTGTTCTCACAGCTGATACCCGCCTTTGTGAGGCAAGCGTTTCATTGAGAATTCGCAAATGCTGTTTGGGGGAATGTTGGCGTCACCGCTGCACTAGTGCAGCTTGTTTTGCGTGGTTGCTGCAGAAGGTTCATGCACAAAAACATTGCCGGGCAGCTCTTAATTATGTTTGGCATAAATGACGCTTGGGCTCACATATAACGATCAGTGCGCCATGAAAACTGACTGCTACAGATTGGTATTGCGTGACGTGACTGAATAACGAACAAAAATAACAGTGTGTACTATGAAAATAATGGCACGCATGTAATGTAAGGTATCATTCACATGCCATGCTCGTGGTGCACTCGTGGCCGGTTCGCCGGCTTGATATGCACCAAAATCGGTATTGCGTGACGTGACTGTATGACGAACATAAATACCAGGTGGTAATATGAAAATAATGGCACGCACGTCACGTAAGGCATTACTTACATGCCATGCTTATGGTGCACCCGCGGCCGGTTCGCCGGCCTGATATGCACCAAGATTGGTAGCGCGTGACGTCACTGTATAATTGTGCCTTTTGTGTCAATCTGGCAGATCTCATGCATTGTGGGAATCAATCTAATGCGAAGCAGCCAGCAAAGAGCTGCATATATCGCCTTGTTCGTCTTTCAGGCAGATAAAACCATTCATGTCATGACATCGAGTTCACTATATATCGCATGTTTGTCATGCGTGCATGCATGTAGAATCTGGTATATACAACGCATGACCTGTAATTTATGTTCGTCACGCACCCACGTCATGCCATACCAAATTTGGTATACATCCAGTTAACAAAACGGCCGGAAGCGTACAAAGACATTGTAATGTAAAACATGCCGTACATGTAATGCATGTCATGGTTTTCACGTTACCGCCTGTCATTCATGTTCGTCATACAGTTACCTCGCGCTATACCAATTTTGGTGTATACCAAGCTACCGAACCGGCCGCGAGCGCACCATGGGCATGGCAAGTGAGTGATGCTGTACATGACATACAAGTCATGATTTTCACGTTACCACGTGTCACTAACGTTCATCATACAGAAATATCTCGTGATATCAATTTTGGTATATATGCATTTCACTAAACGACCGCGAGCGCCCTGAGGCCATGTCATGTAAATTATGTTTTACAGGGTATGCCTGCCATGATTTGCACGTGATGACCAGTAACTTATGTTCGTCATACACTCTTGTCACGCCATATCAATTTTGGTGTGTATCACGCTAGCGAAGCGTCCGCGAGCGCACCATGAGCGTGGCATGTAAATCATACCGTACATGTCATTATTTTAATGTTACCACCTGTAGTTTACATTCGTCATACAGTCATGGTATACCATACCAAATTTGGTATACATCCCATTAACGAAACGGCCAGGAGAGCACATAGTCGTGGGCGGCTAGATAGATAGATAGATAGATAGATAGATAGATAGATAGATAGATAGATAGATAGATAGATAGATAGATAGATAGATAGATAGATAGATAGATAGATAGATAGATAGATAGATACTACGTTCAAACTCGCAGAAGTTCGCTAAGAAATGATTCGCATTTAATAAATTCCGACAGCCGAGCGCGTAAATGCCGCGCAGTTCGCATTTCTTTATCGCGTTAGTACGGGTGCGTGCGCATGTAGGCAAGTGAAAACTGCCGCTACTTCTTTCCTAATCAGTTAGAGAACAACGGTATGCTTCATTCGGGGCTGCAAAAGCGCACGCAATGCGTAGAACATGCGTTACTCCGCGTGAAATCAACACCGCGCCGCCGAAGCTTCGGCCGCGCTGGACCAAATATGGCGGCAGGCAGGACGGTCGCGGTACTTTTCCCGTTCCAGTGACTTTAAACGCGCGGCGCTTTTAGCGCCCTCAAATGTAAGTTCCACGAATTATTAAAGGCCGCTCCGCACACAGAGGTCGATTGAAGGGGCTGTTAAGGCTGTTAAGGGATGTTAAGCGAAAAAGAGGGGCGCACCATTTTAATAAAAATAATTCCTAAACGATAAAAGCGGCCGACACGTGCAAATGCCTTATACAAGACTGTAGCCAGGGTTGGTGCAGCGTAGGCATTTTTTTTCTTTTCCTTGCGCACCAGTGAAGAAACACGATGGAGAGGGGCGAGGGCGACATTGGGTTGAAGGTCGGAGATAAAGATTCACTAGTACATGGCGGCCGCTCTTTCGTCGATTTTTTTTAAGACGGTACGCCCCTACCATCACTTAACGTCCATCGCAGTAACCGACAGCCTGTTCAATCGGCCTCCATGCGGAGCAGCCTTTGCTAATTCGTTCAACTTACATTTGAGGGCACTGAAAGCGCCGCGCGTTGGGCAGCAGTCAGGTGGTATTTTTTTTAATATTCGCGCGCTTTAAAGAAAGCCTGGAAAAAAATTAAGCAGCGGAATTATCTTGTCACAGATTAAATATTTACGATGTTCCTGAGCAAGCGCTACAACTATTGCACTGGAGATTTTTCGCTAGAGCTATTATTTCAAAAGTTAATTAAGCAATCTTCATTACTTACCGAGCTTGGCGGACCGGAAAAAAAATATCCTGACGTGCTCTGTATGGCTCAGAACAATACTGCGTCACATCGAGACACTTAGCACCTGCGTTTTTTTTAAAGTTCGTGCTTTTTAGCTGAAACACCCTGTATACCGAGTGGTTGCTTGTGGAGGGCCATGCGAACGCTTGTTTTCTGTGCTCGTCTGCTTGTGTGATGAGTACATTAAAATTGACGACTGTAACAAAGAGTAACTACTTGACTTGTTTAACCCAGGCAACGGGTGTTCATATGGATTTTCCTATGATCATTTGGCGGCTATTCCCGAGTTGATAAAAACTCTGAAGGGTCGCGGTATACGGGTACGTGCCACACGTTGCGGGTGAAGAGTTTAATGATGTACAATACAGGCATATCATTTTGTTATTGTCATCGCCTGTCATTTTCATCGTCGTGCGCTCATGTCACACTGTGGTAATTTTGGTACATACAAAGTTAAAAAAACGACAGCGAGAGACCCAGATGTAGGTGGATAAACAGGAATTGTGCTACAGCGTGTTTGCACAAAACATTGAAGCAGGTTCACTGACGTCGCGAATTCTGGCTGCGGAGCTGGTGGCATCGCGCTGGTAGTCATGGTCTGCATCGGTAAAACGAGGCCATACACGTTTTCCTTCTCCTCTCCCAACCGAATGTCTCCGAGAATGAAATTCTTTCTTTCTTTCTCTCTTTCTTTCTTTCCTTCCTTCCGTCCTTCCTTCCTTCCTTCTTTCATTATTTCTTCCTTTCTTTCTTTCTTTTGTCTCATTCTTCTTGTTTCCCTCTTTGTTCACGTCTTTCTCTATTTCTTTCTCTCTCTTTCTCATATATCTTTTTATTTTTTCCACTCTTTCGTTTTTTTCTTTCTGACCCCGTGGCACAATAATTTCGCCCACGGACTTCTTCATTTTTAGTGGGCCAGTGGTGAGTAGTGAGGCTTCTCCTATTTCTGTGGTGGATACCCGCTAGTAACTGCGAACACTCCCCGGAGGAGGAGGAGAAAAGCTACATCTATCCCAAGAGGGAAGAGTGCGGTGGCGGAGGGAGCATAGGAGCCTACCCGGCGTAGGTCTCCGCTACCTTCTTGGCCCAATCCAGGATCTGGACCTGGACCTCGGGCGCCGAGCTACACATGGCATCCATATATTTAGTGAGTTAAGTGGTGGGTTCCGAGTACAACCCCACATAATACGATCGAGATTGGCTCTTTGTTGGCAGAATATGCATAAAGGGGAGGGATATATCGCAGGGTGTATAAGATGGTGGACAGAGGGGGTAGGGAACGTACGGGTCTGTAACTGGTGCCAAAGTATTTCGCGGTGGCGAGTAGCTCCCCGATGTAAGGGGGACTGTACGGTGCGCTGAAGGCGGTAGTGATTTGTTATGTCATGGAAGGTCAAAAGACGATCCCTCGCACTGAAGGGTGCCGCGTGGTCTAAGGCATCGACAGTGGCCTGCGCCCGGCCTGTCATTCCTCGAGCCCAGACATAAGCCGCCTCATTGGCACACACCCCGCACGCGCGGGCGACCATATGAAAGAACGTCTTGCGTGGCAGGATGTTTATTACGAATTGAAAGAGCAGTTTATGAGATGCGACATGCACTGAAGTTACGCAGGGCAGTTTTAGAGTCACTAACAATCATAGTGATATTTGGGATGGATAAACCTGATGCGATGGCAGCCTCCTCGGCCTCCCCCGAGCAGTTGACAGTGACGGATGCATGTTGTGATCGCTTTGTCTTTGGCATCCACAGCAGAGAGGGCATAGGACGAGGAAGATGGGTATTCTGCCCATCTGAGATTCATCTGAGATGAGGAAGATTCGTCTGAGATGTGAGTGCGGCTATCATGTCTACAGCTGCTTGTAGTGTGTCTTGAATATGTCCATCTGAGCCTCCTTTAAACCATAAAGTGACATCATCTCATAGATGGAAATGTTGAAGTAAACGATATGTTGAAGAGCGATGGGTATAGGTGCAATGCCAGGTGAATAGGGGTGGCAGAGCACCGACCCCTGAGACGTGCCGAAGCTGCCTAGTGTGTAGGTTTGGGAGTGTTCTGATCCTAACGTTAACGCTGCTGTGCGGTCTGTGAGGAAGCTGCTGATGTAAGAGTACATTTTATAGCCACAAGAAGCATGGCTGAGGCCAGCATATATAGCTGAGTGGGCTACGTTATTGACTGCTTCATGTATGTCCAGACCGAGGATCGCCTGAGTATCCTCCCTTTGGTTAGGAGTTATGATGTCGTGTTGAAGGCGAAGCATTTCGTCTTGCGCCGAGAGGGAGGTTCTAAGACCAATACTTTGTGGAGAGAGTAGCCCATTATCCTCCACGTACCTCTGGAGGCGTGCAAGCATAACACGCTCCATAGCCTTTCCAAGGCACGATGGTAGGGAAATGGGCCTAAGATTTTGTATTTCGTAAACTTTGGTTTAGTTACAACTATGACTGGCGTCTTTCCACGAAGGTGGAAGGGTGCCCGTGTCGAAACAGTGGTTAAAGTATTCAGTCATTTTAATTGAGATGGGACAAAGATTTCTAAGCAGTTGGTGGCTAACGCGGCTGGGGCCGGGGGCTGACGGGGTATGGAGTGTTGCAGGACGTGCCTAACTTCTGCCTCCGTAATTGGTGCATCTAATGACTCTTTAGGGCCCCGCCACTGTGGACTAGTGGTTATGGCGATCGAGTGCTGACCCGAAGGTCGCGGGACCGAATCCCGGCCGCGGCGGCTGCATTTTTCATGGAGGAGAAAATGTTCGAGGCTCGTTTACCTAGATTTAGGTACACGTTAAAGAACCCCAGGTGGTTGAAATTTCAGGAGCCTTCCACTACGGCGTCTCTCATAATCATATCGTGGTTTTGGGACGTTAAACTCCAGATATTATTATTATAATGACTCATTAGGTTCCCCTGTGTAAGAGGGTACAAAATCCTTGCGAAATTGGGGTAGGTGCAACGTGCGGAGGTTATCAAAAAGCTGTCCTAAGTGGTCATAGTGCTCGTGTAGCAGTTTGGTGATGGCGTGGCAGTGTCGTGTGCGAGAAGACATGGGGTCTAGCAGATGCCTAAGGAGCTGCCACGTTCGTTTAATACTGAGGCTGTCGTGCATTCCTTCACAAAGCTGACCCCATTGTTGCGCCGCCAATTGAGTTGCGTATCGCTCGATTTATTTTCTAGCTATTGTTATGCGGAGTTTCCTGTTGTGGCACTGGTTTTTCCATTGTCGCAATAGCGATTGTTTTGCTTCCCACATATGGAGAAGCTTAGAGTCAAGTGTAGTTTTGGGGTATCTGGGGGTACAGTTTTGGTTGGATTTTGACGTCTTTTTGAAGCTGTTGAGTCCACTCCCTGAGGTCTGCAATCCGTGAGCGGGCAGTGCTGTTGCGGGTCTCTCTGGACTTGTCTCAATTTGTGAGCGTCAGTGGTTTGGGTGCAATGGGTCTGTGTTTTAGTTTCAGAGTGATGCTAATAATGTAATAATCGCTCCCAAGGTTAGTTTGGGTGTCATTTGGAACCACCAGAGGAGCATTGTGAGTCAGGGTGAGATCAGGGGACGTATCTTTGTTTACATTGTTTCTCAAACGAGTAGGCATCTCCGGGTCGTTGTGCAGTGTAAAACAGTGTGCCTGGATGTGGGACCAAAGGGCTCTCTCTTTCGGTGTAGGTGTGGTGTAACCCCACGCTGAGTGGGAGTTGTTGAAATCGCCTACTATGCGAAGGGTGTGGTTGCCTGCCGAGGATGTACCTCAGGCGAACAGGGTATCGAAGCGGTGGCTTTTAGATGCGAAGTATCTTATGGCGGAGTTCAATCCGGTGGTGGTTGTGGTGGTGGTGTGCGGCGTGACCACCCTTACTGCGCATGCGCATACCCTCCCCCTCTCCACTTTCTCCTCTCCCGTTTTATCTCCCCTTCCCCCTCTCTTCTCCTCCCCTCCACTTCCCCTCTCCCCTTCGCCTTTCCACTCTTCCTCTGAAACGCGGGCTAGACATGCCGAAATTCTCTCCTGCGCAACGACGCGATGAGCACCAGCGCATGCGCGTCCCTTCCCCTTTCTCTTCTCTCTTACTCTGCCCCACTCTCGCACGCCTGTCGACCGCGTTCCCCGCTTGCCCTGTGAGAATTAACGGCCAGGCTAGAGGGAAGACAAGACGCGCGTCGCGTTCATGCCCAACAAACGCCAACGGAACGCGATCGTGCAAGTGCTACGGCTTCGCATCGCCTCATGGTCCCCTTTATCGGGAAATGCTGTAATTTTGTGTTGTGGTCGACTGTACACGCTAAGAATGTATAAGAGTGGCGAGTGAAGTTTGGGAGGTATTATTTGGAGAAAGTCGTGCTCAATGTCGATGTCGGCAAATTTCAAGCATGTAACTGTAAGGTGCTTCTGAGTGAAGACGGCGGTGTTAGGTTTCTCATCGGCCGGGTTTTGATGCA
The DNA here is from genome assembly GCF_013339695.2 of Rhipicephalus sanguineus. Taxonomy (NCBI): domain Eukaryota; kingdom Metazoa; phylum Arthropoda; class Arachnida; order Ixodida; family Ixodidae; genus Rhipicephalus; species Rhipicephalus sanguineus. The sequence continues at coordinate 99,695,292 of NC_051178.1, forward strand.
TTCTATAGCCTGGAAGCTGTACAACACCATTTGGTTCTTGCAGCGCAATGATTGGGGGAGAAGTAGTTTGTGACTTGATATACTGCAGGAAGTTTCCCTTTTTTCGGCGAAACCCCCTGCAGTTCCATTGCCATACGCAGAGTTCAGTGCGGTTACGAGGTGCCATTTTCGGTAGGTGGATTTTGTTTGGGTTGGCAAGCTCTGGATTGTTAGCGTGGACCGTGTCGATCCACTGCGTAACTCTATCTGATGTTTGCTGCATTGGTGATATGCCTGTTGTATCGCGGCTACGGATTCATGGAGTTTCTGCAAAGAGGCTGTGGAAAAGGCAATAAAATTGTGTAGTTTTTCCTCGAGATCGCGTACATTTACTTCGACTTTGTCGACTCTCTCCATCTTTGCTTCGACTTGGTTCACTCGCTCTTGGAATGACACTGTGGGAGTCGAGGTTTTGCGTTTTTGCGCAGGTGGTCGAGCGGGGTCCCTAGTTATAGGGGTGGTTGAGGGAGGAACGGGTGGTGGTGAGACTGGTGTAGGATTGGGAGGTGAGGATGGGGAGTGTGTGGAAGTGGATGGCTGTTTAAAGGACTGGAGCTCTAGACGTAGCTTTGCATTTTCGGCCCTCAATTTAGCCATCTCATCCTGCATTTGTTTGAGCTGCTTTTGAATGGAGCTTTCAAGAGAGGCTGCATCAGCCCAGCCTACCTCGTGTCCAGGGCCAGTCCGGGGGACGGGGTCTTGATGAATACTTTTGCTTCGGCTTCGGCTGCGGCTGCGGTTTCGGCGTTGTTGTCTTGTGAGACTGGGTGAACGTCGTGTTTGGGTGTTCTTGATAGATGTGCTTGGGTCAAAGAATGGAGCTGCATCTGGCCCGAACGGTGAGAGTGCTTGCTTCGGTTTCGGCTTGTAGCGTTACGGGCACTAGGGTGAGCCGGTGGGGTGGTCATTATGGCACACCACGCACTTAGGTTGGCAGTCGTGATCGAACAGTGGGTTCGGAATTGCAGACATTGAGCACAGACTGAGAGGCACTTTGGCAGACGTCTGGGGAATGTGCCCAAGTTTGCGGGAGAGTTTACAAGCTTCCGTCTTATTACGATAGGGTACGCTTTGGGTGACGCAACCCTGGTAGCTTATGTAAAATTCACGCGAGTATCCCTGAAGGTGATTAAGATGGACGTTGTGGCACCCATGCGACGTCCGGTCAAAATGAGACCTAGTCTGTCACAGTCCAACAGACTTGACAAGATGATTTCAGCTGTGTGCTTCATAGGAGTATTACGAATGACCCCTCGGAAGGTATTCGACGGATCCGTGATGTGGGTCACTACTTCAAAGCGGCGCTCGTCCATCTTCATGGTTTTGATTCGATAATACACTTCTGTGCGTGCCGAGTCCGGTGTGCCTATGAGCAGAATGTTGCTTACGGAGTTGATGCGGTATTGGTCATGTAGAGAGCTTGTGAGCGCTGCTGCTTGAAGGTCTGCATATATGAGCTTCGGAAGTGGAATGCCAGCAGAACTCAGGCCTTCACGTATTCGCTGGACTATCTTATAGTCGTCCGCTGGTAGTGGAGGCGGTCTGGGGGCATTGCGACGAGTCGATGAGAGGGTTTTCTGTGGCTGTTCTTTGGAAGCATTAACGTCAGGCATCCTTTTCTGCGGGAATGAAGCGGAATTATTGGCCCTGGCATAATCTTGACGCCAGCTGCCTTCACCATCTTCGAGAATTACAGCGGAGGCAGCTCCTCTACTTCTACTTCCTGGATTACCATGTCGGTAGGCCTAGCCGCTAGGCCCACCGAGAACTAGTGGAACGGTGCCAATAAGGCGATCTTCGTGCACGAAAAATGCGAAGCACCACTTAAAGTCAATTCGGATGACGTAGTTGATTCTGTAGGAAACTCTGCATTTATTTATGTGGCCATTGAAGGACTTGAGCAGTCAAAAAACAAAATTTGTCGGAGCGCTTGCAAAACGCGTCTCTCCTGGTGGCGTCTATGGCGCGTCTCCCTCCCCGCAGAATAACCTCGAACTTGAAGAGCTCCACTGGTGGAAGCCAAGTATTGCTCTCGCATTACAAAAGAGATGTTTTAGAGTAGTATCATTTAGCTCAATACAGCATAAATAGTGTGTTCTGCGGCAGTATCATACATGAGCGCTCACCGCTGATGGAGCCAAGTAGTCAAGGGCACACCCAGCTTAATATCCTGCAAGGCCTCTGTGGTCGATCTGGTTACATCGGAGAGTTCTGTTGCCTCTGCAAATAGCGTTGCTACTGACATGTACATATGGTGTGCTGTCAACGAGAAATGAAGTTGCCATTTCATCCTTTAACCAAAGGACTGCAAAATAAAGAAAATGTTTGAATGGTGTTGCATTAGTGCAGAGTGCACTAAAATGGGGAGTGGATCCACAGAGGGCTCCGCGCTGAGGCGTTTTTTTTTCTGAAAATGCAGACGGCGCCACCATCACCTTCATCTGAAAGTTACCTTGGTAATTGCTGCTGTTGCCATGGTAACGTTCGCGCACGGAGGCCGTCGGCGGCAGCCCGGCAGCCGCGTCTCAAGCGTAGCCCGCAGCCATAGAGTTTCCTAAAATGACCTAGAGGGAACTCTGGCGCTGCGATCGTTCAGCCACCATGGGAATGATGGGTAGTACACGGATTTGCCTAGTCTTCGTGCTTGTGGGCTTCGAACGCACTTGTGGCTTTGTTTATTGCTATGCTTTGGTTTTCTTTCGGATAAAAGAATGGATCGTTGTGAACTTCGTGACCAGGTTCGAATCGGTGAGCCTAAAGAAGTTAAAGTGGTGAAGTGAAGCTGCTGATTCTTGCTGAACTTCATTTTGCGACAAAGCGGATGCAGGCGACGCGGAGCCAAACGGAGCCGAAAGAACGAAGTTTAGACAAATCCGTGTACTACCCATGATTCCCATGCTGGCTGAAGCGCGATGCATTGCAGCTCCCATAGGCACTAGCGCCAGAGTTTCATCTAGTAAGTATTGTTGGAAACTCTATGCCCGCAGCGTAGCTGCAGCGTTGGTGCAAAGCCGTGGACTGCATCGCACCGCGTCTCGAGAATAATTCAACTAAAGGAAGGCAATACGTTTATTTAACTGAATGCCCTGTTCGTCTTTAATAACGACAACGTTACCTTCATTTCATGTGATTGTTTTGTCAAACCAATAAGGTTTGAAAAACCCTATTGTCACGCCATATCCACGAAGTGAATGATGATTGAGGAGCTGGTTCGGAGGTAATCGGGTAAACCGTGAGTGATCTGTACAATTCCTCTACTGTCATATAAAGACGTGACACCTTTTTATAGTAGCGGTTGTGGTCAGGTTGTTGTCGAACCACAAGCGGTCGAAGCTCTTGCAGCTGTGGCCGAAAGTATGGTCGAGGAAATCGCACTTGAAGCGCGCGTCGGCGCCACCAACTTCAGGAAGCGAATTCTTTCGGCGCTTGGCCGCTGCATCACGCGCCCGTGCCTCTTCTAGGTTCGCTTGCCGCCGCTTCAGCGCTGCTTCGGCTTTGTGGGCTTGTATCTCGGGGTCCGCGCGACGCTGACGTCTCTCTGCGGCCTCGCGAGCTCTCACTGCAGGGTCCTGGCGGCGAGCCCGTGTTTGTTCACGCTCGTCCTGTGTATACCTGTGAGTTCTTTTTGAGCACTCATCATGTTAGTCACTTCGCGTTAGTTCGCGATACGCTAGTAGCGTTAGTTTGCGCCCATCATGTCTGTGCTCTGTGAACGCTTTGTTTTGTGCTTGTGCGGCGCGCCTAAATTTTTCAGCTATTTGTTGTTCTTCTTGGGACATTTCAAGATCTTGCTATCGCAAAACTGTGACTTTATCGATCTTTTTCTCCCTTCTCTCCATTTTTTTTGTCTTTTTTTCCGTCTGTTTATCTGATTTCATTTTTTGTCTTTCTTTATTTCCTTCTCTTTCTTCGCCATTCAGTCTTTCTTTCTCTGTGTTCCCTTTTTCTTCTCCGTCTCTGTATTTCTCGCCCGATCTGTATTCTTTCTCTTCCTTTCTTCGATTCTCCCCATTTCTCTCCCTCTTTTGCTTTGAGCCTCTCCTTCTCTCTATTTCTCTTTTTCTATTTCTTTCTGTGCTTTTTTACTCTCTCCCCTCCCTATTTATTTCCTATTCTCCCTCACTTCCCCTTTCCACTCCCTCGCTACGCTATACTACGCATAAAAAAAAAGGCTATGCTATGCTCTGCTAGCGTGCGTGGACAGCCGAGGGGGTTAAGATGCTCAGCTTCAGTTCGTCTCGCCTCGCGAGGAAATTCCCCCCCCCCCCCCTAGAATTCATCTTTTTCTTTATCTTCATTTGTCTTCATTTCTCTCCATATATCTTCTTTTTTCTCTCTCTCAGTACTCGTAGTCTCACTGTCACTGATCCCGTTAATCGGGTTGGCAATCGCCGGACGGATTCTAAGGGCTGGCGTCACGGCCCTCCGAAAACGCACCATGAAAGCGCGGACAATTTAGGGTTGGTCCTTTGGTGGGCCAGCGAACGCCGGTTGTGATCCAAAGACCGAGTCAGAGCCGAGAGTCGATAACACAAAGGAAAACAAAATATACTGTCAGTTAGGGTAATGCAAATATCACAAACACGTGCACACTCGGCTGGTACCAGTTACAGTTTCACAATATAACTCAGATCGTGTTTACACAACGGGAGCTAAACAAACAGATCACACGCTACAAATACAATCGCATGCATTACAACTATTCAATGACAGTTAAAGTCCTGAATATACAATGGCGTATTCAGTCCACAATACTTGGACGGTAATCGAATGCTTCTCTTCAAGGAAACACTCACGCCAGCTCCAGCGTTGATCGTCGTAGCTCAACCGTCGTCGTAACTTGTCGCGGCTCACACGGCGTCGTCCTCCAATGCTTGTAGATCAACGATCGACGGACCGCACACCATCATAAACACGTCTTCCTTGCCTAACGGAGCCACACTCAGCTTACTTCACCATATCCGGGCCGACTGACTCACTCCTGTCTCCACTACTGTCTCGACTGCCTGACCGACTGTCTCGTCGTTTGCGCGCTTTTATCCCTTCTCCCCCAGTTTCTAGAAGCGTCGGGAGGGTTCTTCGGCGTGCAGTACAGCCAAGGCTAAGGATAGTTCGAGATTTCTCTCACCGGTTCTACTCGCGGCGGCGTCGCTCGGTGCTGCGTCCCCCCTTCCTTCTAGAAACATCCAGGTTTCGCCGGGCGTTTGATCGCGTTGTCTGCGTCTGGCTCCAGTAGGTGAGGAAGATGCGGCGCAGCGGCGTCTTTTGATGCTTGCTTTTTTTCGTCTTTCGCGCTTCTTGGGCGCGCGGCTCGCGCCGTTCTGTCTCCCGCTGCCGTTCGGAAGCGGCCGCGCGCGCTTTATAAGGCGCTCGTTCGTGACACTCACCCATCAGAGCATTCTGCGTCGAAGAAATCGGCGCACGGCTTCGGAGAGAGAAGCACAAGATGAAGAAAACGACAACGATGGAAAAGAGGACGAATAGAACGCGTGCCCATTCTTGACGATGACGATTATGACGTTCTCGACTTTTCTGTTAAGGCAGCTTCCCAGCAGTGGTGCTAAGCCTGAAGGAACTGCGGAACTAGACGGCCTTCTTCGTTTCTCATTAGTTTTCTCTTTCTTTCTTCATCTCTTTCTTTCTTTTTGCTCATCACTTTCTTTTCTATGTCTTTTTGTTTCTATTTCTTTCTTTATCTCTCTCGGTATTTCTTGCTCTTTCTCGCTCTGTGTGTATTTTTTATTCTTGTTTTTCTTTTTCTCTCTGTCATAAGTTCACCCTTTCTCTTTCTTTGACTCTCTCTCGTTCTCTCTTCCTTTCTCTTTGTTTCTCTCTGTCTGTTCTGCTATGATTTCTTTTCTCGTCAACTCTATTATTGTTCCTCAGCCTCTAATCTCTTATCCTCAGACTCACTTCCCTTCTCGACCTCCTTGCTATACTATGCTATACAAGGCATGCTATGCTAGCGTGCCTAGATAGCCGAGTGGTTACGACTTCCGCCTTCGGGTCGTGGCTGCGCTGGTTCAAATCTCGACTCCAAGAATTTTTTTTTCGCTAAGGATTCGTCCCCTTGTCTTTCAATCTCATTCGTTTCTCTATTTCTGTGTCTTTCTTTCTCCCCCCCCCCCTCTCTCTCTATGTACTCATTCTCTAGCCCATAAGAGCTATTGCATCCCGTGCTGGATAAATCGGCGCAAGTGATCTGGGAGCGAATCGGAAGAAGAAGAAGGCCAATCATGATGATAGTTTTCTGGCGACTTCGCACGCCCTGAAAAAAAGTTTAAGGTCTCCGCTGATAAAAAGACTTTAGTTAAATAGATAAAATGTCGTTACATGTAGGCGGAAGTTCATAAAGGCGCGCTTTTCTTGAACCCGTGAAGGATGTCTTGTTGTGACACTGAAGATAAAGTAATCCAAATGTCTCCCAGCATTGGTGTCCGCCCGTATGGTTGTGGGAATGCTGTGCGATGGGATTTCGAAAGCTGTTTCGCGTCTCTATCGACAAGGAAGGGCGCGAGATAAGGAAACAGAGGCACCACTATGCATCTCCGTTACTTGTTGTTAAACACTTAAGCTCCTAACATGATCAAAGTTTATCAATCGTAATTTAAAAAAAATAAGAATAACCAGGGGGTTTTAACATTGCCTAACAACCTATACATGAGTATAGCACCTTTTTAATGCATTTAATGCAGTGCTGTGACAGGGAACCCAAACCACTGCTGTCGCTTATCATAGCACTGCCGTAGTCAATAAACTAATATAGGGGCTAGTATAATCGGAGGTCTCAGTATAAAAGAGATGGAGAAATGCTAAAGTGAGAGAAAAGCAGGCAGGTTAACAGGAATTGAGACTAACGGTTTGGTAACATACGCTACGGGGAAGAAAGACTGATAGAAGAGCGGACACAAAAAGCAGCCGTTGAAAAAAGAAGTGCAGAACGAGAGTATATATGACCCTTTTTTATACCAGTAAATTTCTTAAGATCAACCCCCAAAAAGCATGTATTCCAATGCTCCCGTCCAAGAGATATACTCAGAGCGTTTATAAAATAAAATATATTTAAAATAAAATATAAAAACATTTATAAAAATATATCGTCGAGCTAGAGAGTGAAACAACGCTTTTATTCTACCGAAGTCATTGATTTTACTAGGCGTTTTCAGGGCGCACTGAAGGTCAACCTAAGTGAAAACTACAATCACTGCATTATTGGAGACTAGGTAGTAGACACACTACCCCCACACAGAAATTATTTGCATTATGCAAAGTTCTGACATTTCAGCGACTTCAATGATGTATGGGTCAATATACTATTCGAAAGGTGGTACTGAAGCAAAGAAATTTCATACCAGTTCTGGATGTAAGAGCTAGAAAATAGTTGAGGAAAATGAACTCCTCGCGGTTCGTTCGAGTGGCCGTATCTGGCGGCATTGGCGAAAGCTTGCGGCAGCTGCAACGTAGTGTGATAGAGACTGGCGAGTTCATGAAGTTCGGTGCCGCATCAGCTCGATACCCTCCATGCTTCTTTAGAGTTCGTCATTGAAGAACCTTCACACGCTTGACCCACCTTCTCTGACCCCAAGGCAGCTCAGCAATATCGTATGTCACCATTTTGTCATTGCCCGAATGAGCTATTAGCTTTTGATACAAGACTTCACCAGCACACAATCGAGAGAAATCACAATATAGCGTATCCGTGGATAGCGGGCCATTGCGGTAGAGTAACGGTTGTGCAGACGAAGCCGCCCGATCTGCACATGATGGTGTCGACTCTATTGCTATACCGTCCGCCAGAACAGATGCAGCTACAAGGCTTCATTGGCTGGTACGTGAACTTACACACACACAGTGGAACTCGGCGGACTGCATCAACCCCCGTCCACACAGCTTGTACACCAATCTCCAGCACTGTCTACCATCAGGAATATCTCGAGCTGAGGAGACGCTTCTGTGCCGTCTGTGGCTTGGTATGACCTTCACGAATGCCTGTTTCTTCCGGATGGGAATAGCCAACAACCCCGCATGCGAAAACTGCACCTGCGAAGAAGCGAGTGCCCGTGTTCTCTGTTAGCGTCACTGTTTCAGTGAGCCAAGAAGGAAATTTTCAGCATGTTGGACAGACTTGATAATCACCCTTTGTTGGAAGAAAGGACCTTGTAAGACTGGCCGAGTCCCTCCTGAACACAGAAGGCGTTGACAGCTTTGTTCAGCTTTTGAAGGAAAACCGGACGTAGAGACAGGCGTTAAATAGTGTCGTAATTAGCGTTCTATCTTTATTTTAATTTCATTTGTCATTTGTGTTTCTCTCCTTTTATTGCTAGCCTCTCTTTTCTACTCCATTTCATTCTCCTGCCGCTTTCCTCACCGCAGGGTTGCCAGCCAGTCCAAGAACTGTCTTTCCACCTGTTTTTTTCTTCCTTCATTCATTTCTTATTGAAATAAACAACAAGGCCTTATACAATCTCATGTCATTGTGAAGTCATTGAACATTGAACACATGCCCTGTTAGCCAGCTTATGCCAACTGGACAAATGCCGGTTCTACGAAATAAAGATCCTAGGACGTTGGCCTAATAACCCAGCCTTTGAGAAACCAAGCAGGGTATTCCCATCTTGCTGTCTTAACTCCATGACATGAACGCATTTCTTTCAGAAGTCTAGTCGACGAAAGTTATGAAGTCTCTTAACGAGTCAGCGCACTTCAGATATGATCTTAGTACATTACTGTTGTATTTGGAGTGCTGGGCTCAACTAGCAAGTGTCAATATCTACTTTGTGAACATTTTGCTATCGTGCACATTTTCACTTTGTAGTCTATTGTGTGGCGCGTCAACAATTCGGTTATGCGAATATTTACCCATTCTGAACTTATCTTTTGCGTGAGCATCTATATTCCAGTATACTGAGACATTTTATGTGACCATTGTTCCATGTGTTTATCGTGGTTTACTACTTTAGGACCACAATTATCTAATGCAAGCGAAATAGTCGGCACCACAGATAGGCACCAACCTTTTTGTGAATAAATTTGTAAAAAACAATGCCTTAGTGACCTAAACATTTATTTACGTATTATTTTAAAGACTTCTTAGCGCAATTATTTCCTGCGTGTCACTCAGCTCGCTCAGCGTGTTGTGTGGCACCGGTGTATTTGCGCTGTTTTTCTTTGCCAGGAGTATGAATGCAGTATGGAATAGTCGAAGTTGCAGCGTTTGCAGTCCTTGTAACGGCTTATGTCAATATGCGGAAGTCATCTGTGCAAGACACCTTATTTTGTAAAGAATTACATCAGTGCTACCACGACTAAAGAGACTGCGTAGATTTTTGAACACATGTTCTGAAACGAGTGCCTGGCTAGCTTTTCCTTAGAAAACGTGCCGGTTGCCACACCTGCTGCTTCCAAAGCCAAATGGTGTCACTGAAGAGCGGCGACAATAGCGAGGTGAGAGGGGAGGTACCCTGGGCGTTCCGCGTCTGTATCAACCTTGATGTCTACTGAAATGCACGCTGGTAAGAGGAGATGAGGCAGTGTCTCTTGGCGTAGTCTGGTGGTGCTGCTGATGCGTGGCGTAAATCACTGGGAGGTACCGATGATGTTGAGAAAGCGAAGCGCACTCACCTTGATGAACAAGGGGAGAGGCGTCGACAGCGGCAACGCGATACAGACAGCAAATGTGGGACCATGCAAAATCGGCGAATGCAGCCAAAAGCCCTGAGCCCGAGAAAGAGGTTCTGCGTCTGCAGCCGCTCATGGCGAATGAACTAGCGGAGAGCCGTCTGCAGCAGAAGCGCAAATACAAATACGAATACCGTAAAATGCCGAGCAATGCGCCCGTGCCAAAGCATGTGCCCCCTTCCCCTTTTCGAGAGATTTGAAATATGTGACAATGATCGAGCAAACGGTTTTACTCATTTACCGCAAGGCCTCATGAGCAAGAGCGAAGCAAGCACCACCGGTTGCTGCCGTTCGTTCGGAAATGCAAGCCGCTGCGTCATTGTGCGAGCTAATGTGCCGCTTCTTGTTCTCATGCTTTCCTTCTGCCATGTCGGTGCTCGTTCGGTGCATTCGACATGTTAACACTGGTTGGCGACGAAAGTTGTCGCAGCCTTAGCATGTGTTGCTTTGGTTTGACCGCCTGGCAAGGGAACTTCGCGCAAACGTAGAGAGAGAGAGAACTACGCATTTGTAGAGAGAGAGAGATCTCTTTTTCGAAAGGCAAAGAATTTAGCCGTCGTATACAAATCGCTGCTAGTCTGCGTGAGGAAGGGGTCCGGGACTGAAAGAGAGCGAGAAAGCGAAGTGAGAAAAAAAATGAAAATAAATAAATAAATAAATAACAAAAAACGGACTGAGTTTATTGGCTCTTGGGTGTGGTCGTACGCTGATAACTTTCATTCAAGGTGCAACTAACAAAACAAAGCGAATGTTCACTACGAGCGGCACCTCATAACTCGCCCTTGTTACGCTGGTCAGCGCGACGCACCTTGCATGCATGCGGCCTGGGTTGTCCCGAATTCCATTAACGCTCTCACTGATTCCCGTAATGGAGGGGCACTTGCCGCGCAGATACCAAGGGCTGACGTATCGGCCCCCCGAAAAGCATTACGAAAGCACGGTCAAATTAATGATACGTCCTTTTAGTGCGCAAGCGAACGCCGGTTGGGATCCAAAGACCTAGTCAGAATCAAGAGTTGAGAGCACAAACAAAATATATTCACCGGCTTGACGCTTCACTCCACGCAGACAGTAGCGCTAACGGTTCGATCTCTTCCGCAGTCGGTAATCACATAACTCCCCCGTGGTCCTCTTCAAAACTTGTCACCGCTTCCACGGCGTCATCTCTTGATACTTCAAAGTCCGACTGATCGCACTACATCATAAAACAACACGTCTTCTCTGGTCGAACAAACCACGCTACCATTTGAACAACATAACATCTTCACTAACTGACTCTTCACTGACTGACCTTCCGTTGCCGCGCATTCGGCTCTCCCCTGGGTTCGAGAACCGTCGACATATTTCGTCTGTGCGTTGCTCAGCGAAAGCTAGGGGACGGTCTAGATCCTTCTCACAGATTCGTCTGCGGAATCGGACGGCCCCGCCTTGATTTCTCGAATTCTCCGGATCTTGCGCGGCGGTTAGGCTGTCTCATCGGCGTCTTCTACGGAAAGGGTAAGAAGCGCGCTTTAGGCGCCTTTTCATACCTGTTTTTCCGATGCGCGCGCTCTGTCGCGCGCGAACCGTCAGCGCCGGGTTTTCATACCGTCGTTTGCAATCGACGACACGCCCTTAGTAACGCGCTCGTTTCTGACAAACATCGTGCGCAAGTCCACTTTCGTAGAAGCCAGCGCCTTTCCTGTAGCTGCCAGTGCAGAATTGGTTGTCTGGCACACAAACGAAGGAGAAATCGTAGCCGCGAACTTCAGTCATCCCCACAGCAAAGCTGCGAAAACGTTGTCGTCTGCTCGGCTTCCCACACGTACTTTCACCAGCGCCCGCTTGGTGTGTATCAATGGCGTCCCCCTAGGCGGTGCACTAGGAGTATTGCCTATCTTACAAGCTGTTTGCAGCACTGTGGAAGCTACGAGGCTGCTTAGCGAATAGAAAGAGCGAACACATCTCGCGATGTATCCATACGCGCAGCGTCGTCTGCCCAGCGACACCGTTGCGTCGGCGCTCCTGCGTTGGGCGAGTAGACCGAGCACACGGTAGCAACCAACGGTCTTAGTGTTGGGCAGCAATGGTAGCGCCGCAAACAAAACAACATGTCTGCAGCCATCGAAGCTAATGTCCCTCTATTTGCTGCCATATGCAGCCTTTCTAGAACCAATTATAGTTACGTTGACCATGTACAGGGACAATATTCGAAGATGGTTGCTTGCGCCTCGAAAACACGAAGTCGCCATCGTGAACTGCGTGGCCCCTAAGTTCTAAACCGACGCTTGTGCCTGCGTTATATTTGCGTCCGGACGCTTCGAAGGCAGTGTATCCGTTCCTATTTTGCACTGTTTCCAAGACTAATTCTCAAGTTCTTGGGGATAAAGCTTATGTAGGCGTGGCTGAACAAAGAGCTGATCTCAATAATAAGGACAAAACGTGCCTGATACTTTGTCCTCTGCGTGAGATGTCAAAGCGGTAGCCGATTCCGCCGCTTATTTATTGCCGTCAGGACAGAGAGAGTGGCACGCACAATTGCGGATCGAAGCGGCCTATCGCGTCTGCATGGGGGCTACCATGTTGGCTAGCCATCACAAACATCGGCAGTTACCGATGCAATAATTGTGATGCTTGTGACGTACACGGACTCATGTTTAGTGTGTGACGTATAGCTGTGACGTAGCACGTGCCAAGCAAACGCAATCGTCTTCACATTCTCGAATTATGACGCAAATACAAAAACAACCATGCTTTACTGCGCAGGTATAGGGTAATTCTTTCAGAAGTGACCTATTTCACTGGGCTGTCGTTCTGTGACAAAGTGCCCGATTTCAATACGGTTTGCGGCAAAACATCCAGGAACAACAAAAATGTAATATGCCGGCTCATTCTTTGATGACCAACGCGGAAAAAAAACAATAAATAAGAAACAACGAAAACCGCGAAATTTATACAAGGATGAATAGCTTGCGCCTATAAAACGTTGAAAACTCTGATTGCCGTGCGGCGTACCAAACGTGACTAGTAAAAGTTTGTAAAAGTTGTAAAGATTTATCATCACTTACCCTACAGCAGATGTTGAAATGACCACCTTAGGCGTCAAACTGTTCTCAATTCAACAGTAGGCAGTCCCTCTTGTACAGAATTTTGCGCAATGCCACCATTTTTGTTATTCCCCTATTTATTCGTTTCTTTCACCCTTAGAAATAAAAAAATGGGAAGGGCCATTACATTTTCATCCTTCCTAAATCTTTTGCCGCTCATCGCAATAAATCAGATTATGTGTAGTAACAGTGCAGCCCAATGAAACTGCGCAGTTCTAAACGAATCACCTTGTATATGGTTTGGTTGAACGTCATAGTTTGCACCCTCCTGCAACCAGCCTGTGAGATGGAGCATATGGTGGCGGCGCAACACTTATCATATACCTGCGGCGTCCAACCCATATGGTGATGCAGCATTTTGAGCGATGAGTGGCCTGCCCGTGTCCATTGGGCGCTCGTAAAATACGGCTCGGTCAGCGCGATAACTGTCTTTCATTAAATCATGATTAATTATTAAAGACGATAGTCTTTCTTTGGACACTTGAACGCAGAAATTTTGGTCTGTCTTTCTTTCTGTCTGTCTGTAACACGATTGAGCCACCCGGCTAAAGTTCAAGCACTTGCTGAACGCCCAGCCATCTTGAACTGGTATCTGCGTTCATACTTGTGAACATTGTCGATCAAAAAGCAATATTATACCATCTGAGGCGCAATATCGATACGTAAGTATTTAGGTGGTGCGTCCTCACTAGAAAATACATAGATACCGTAATCTAACAGACCCTAGTCTTTCTTAGGGCTGCGCTGGAAAATGCGGACGCACTATGCACGAAATAGCCCTCCTGCCGAAGATATGGTGACTGCCCCCTGGCAGCAGTGGCGCTGGGAACAGCAACACGACGTGGCCCGGTATGAGCACCAGGACCTCAGTAGTACGGCCGGCAGAAGGGAAGACTTTCGTCTTCCGGACGATATTTGCAAGCGAAGCACGCAGATACGCAGCCAATTTTTAAGGGCGAGCTCCTTATAAGGCACCGTACACTGACCATAGGAGCGTGCGTTGCTCGCACTGGCCCGTCCCAAGTTCGCTGGCATTGGCCCGTTAGGGGCACCGCGAAAACAGACGCGCGAACGCGTCCCCCGTGTATCCCGCCGCAGTCCGCCCCTCTTCAGAGAGGAGACCGCACATCGCGTTCCATTTTGATCACCCCGGCTCATTATTTCGTTTTTTGTCCGCTAGGTTTGCGTTCTGGCGTTGCAGTCGACTGGAAAAATCGACTGTACGGTGCCTATAGCGGCACCCGTTCGTCCCTAGTAGGTAGTTTAACCAGTCTTAACGCGGGACCGCAAAGGTGGTGCAAACGGTGGGAAATTTTTCCTGTCGGTTGTTGAACATAAAAATTCGCAGCGTTAGCTTAAAAGCCGAACTCTTCTGTCTCTCATCCCATGCACCATTCTTTACCTCCAAGGTAGTGCCTGGTGAGATTTCTCCTGTGCGTGATTAAACAATAAAAATTTTGTTCAAAACGCCGTTGATTGATGAAATAAACCAATGAAAGACGCCAGATGTTTTGTAAAAGCAAAACGAAAGAACGCCAGATGTTTCTAAAGCAAAACGAAAAGACGCCAGCTGCTTAACGAAAGACGCCAGATGTTTTCTAAGCAATGGTTTTCTAAACAATGAAAATTCACAGCGTACATGTAAAATTAAAGTGCGCTGTAAATCGTCATAACTCATTGAACCTTTAGTATATACGCGCCGGATCTCACGTCGGTGATGATGTACTGGGCAGAATTCACGGAAGATTCACAGTTTACCGATGAACATCCGCAGATTCGCCCACTCATCATCATTCACTCCGTGGATATGCTGTGATTTTTTTTATTCCTTACCATGAACATCAGTGCTTCTCTTGATTGTAGCTGGTCTTGGTGAGGAGTTCATATGAGACATTTAAGCGGTACAATTCCACGCACTTTTTTTACCTTTAGGTAATTAATACCTAAAAGATAAATGGGAAACGTGATTTCCTTTTGTCAGTAACTTTTATGATTAGGGGTTAAGTCAGGCTACTTGCATAGGCAGCAGAACTCTGCAATTTACCCAGACTGAGCACGGAGGCTTTTCAGGATAAGCTAAGCTAGGTGTGCCCTTGTACAGATGGATCCATCTGCGGTCAACACGTATGGTGAACAGGTTCGACCCTCGAGCGGTAACATCTGACCGGCTAACTCCCCATCGTCACCTACATATGCTACCTCATAACACACTTGTTCTACGACGACTTAGAAAATAGTTCTGTAAATCGTCTCTATTATAATGCTGGTATATTACTAGACTCACTGTGTGGCCCCGCTGTCTCCGCGAAACCGTGGCATAAAAGCGGAACATAAATTACCTAACCTTCCATGCAGTGTGCGCGGTCGTCCGCAAAACGACCGTTAGAATATTTAAAGTTGGCAGGCGATTCACTGATTGGAGACTATGGATTGATGGCACCCATGTCCCGGACAACGCCAAAGGGGGACAAAGCCTGGTGATCTTCACTGTGACAATGTTCAAATCTCGGTATGGCCGATGGAATGTTTAGATGCGAAGCATCTTATGGCGGAGTACAATCCGGTGGTGGTGTGTGGCGCGGCCACCCTTACTGCGCATGCGCAAACCCTCTCCACACACCTCCTCTCCTTACCCCCTCTCGAATCCCCCTCCACCACTCCGCTACCCTCCCCCTCTCCACTCCCCCCTCTCGCGCGCCTCATTCTCTGCTGTGCAACGCCGCTATAAGCGCCAGCGCATGCGCGTCCCCTCCCCCTCTTTCTCCTCTCCTGCAATGCCCCCTGTCGCGTGCCTCATTCTCTCCTGCGCAACGCCGTGATGAGCGCCAGCGCATGCGCGTCTCTTCCCCCTCTCTCACCTCTCCTATGCTCCCCCCACTCGCGCGCCTGTCGACCGCGTTCCTCGCTCGCCCTGTGAGAATTAAAGGCCATGCTATGTAGTTTCTATGTAGTTTCTATGTTGTCATTGACAGTCGAAACTGTCAATTACATGTTTGTTAATGAACATTTCTGTAATTACATGTCTGTAAATGACCCCAATACTAGCCTTCGGCTAAGGGGTCATACAGTGTTTGCAATCAATATGTATTTATTTCATGTGAATAAACTTCAAACTTCAAACTTCAAACACACGACGTGCGTAGCGTTCCTCTTCGCGTTCCACGACGCGAGGTCGGTTCTTCGCCCCCCCCCCGTCTCTATCCTACGTCAACGTATGTTATACAGCATGACGGGAGAGGGAAATAGCGACCGGGCGTCACCCAATACAAATTACTTACCTGGTGGGCCGTTTAAAGCTTCCAACCCATTACAAAGGGCTGAGCCATAATTCTTCATCATCATCAGTCGTCGCGTCAACAAAGTGCGCATAATGCCTTACAGACGTGTAGCTGGTGCCTCGCTTCTCCGCAGAATGACGAATTATGGCTTAGTAGGTGCTTCCCAACTCCACAAAAATTGTATTTATGGCATAGTGGGTACCTTTCTAGTGTATTTGTATTGTAGCCCCAAGAAAGCTTACAACTGGATCTAGAAACGCCGCTCTTCCAGCTTTCGCTTTGACTGTGCTGCGGTTTCAGCGCAGGCCTGGCGTTTTTTTTTTGAGGTAGGGCAGCAGACACTGTGCCATTTTTCGTCATTCTACGGATAGCCGTGGTACCTGCTAAACGCATGTAAGGCATTATGCGCACTTTGTTGATGCTGTGCCTGATGACGATGAAAAATCACAGCATATCCACGGAGTGAATGATGATGAGTGGGCGAAGCTGCGGAGGTTCATCGGTAAACCGTGAATGTTCCATGAATTCTGCCCAGTACATCATCACCGACGTGAGATCGGGCGCGTTTATACTAAAGGTTCGATGAGTTATGACGACTTGCAGCGCACTTTAATTTTACATGTACGCTGTGAATTTTCATTGTTTAGAAAACCATTGCTTAGAAAACATCTGGCGTCTTTCGTTAAGCAGCTGGCGTCTTTTCGTTTTGCTTTAGAAACATCTGGCGTCTTTTCGTTTTATTTTAGAAAACATCTGGCGTCTTTCGTTGGTTTATTTCATCAATCAACGGCGTTTTGAACAAAATTTTTATTGTTTAATCACGTACAGGAGAAATCTCACCAGGCACTACCTTGGAGGTAAACAATGGCTGCTAATGGGAATGAGAGACAGAAGAAGTCGGCTTTTAGCTAACACTTACACTTCTACTTCTACTAACGTTTCCTACTGGAACATGCCAATGGCTGCTAATGATGAATGAGAGACAGAAGAATTCGGCTTTTAGTTAACGCGCACGCTGCGAATTTTTCATTGTTCAACAACGCACAGGAGAAATCTCCCACCGGCACCACCTTGGAGGTCAAGATCTGGTACTAGCGTTAAGACTGGTTACGCACTACGACGGGGACGAACGGGTGCCGCTTTAAGGAGCTTCGCCCCTAAAATTATGGCAGAGCCCTTTGTAATGTGTTGGAAGCATTCAACAACCTACTCGTTGCGCAATTCGCATTGTGTGACGCCTGGTTACAGAATTCGCGTTGTACGACTCTTGGTGCTTATTTTACCCTTCTACCACGCTATAATGCATATGCTAATGGGGTTCCTTCCCGACATGAAGCCTGTATAGGACCTTTTTGCAAAGCAGTTTCAAGCACCGGCATGGCGCAGAGGTTGAATACTGGGCTTCCACGCAGAGGGCCCTGGTTCGAACCTCGTTCCATCCTGGAAATTTTTCTTATTTCGTTTTTTTTTTCTTATTTCGAGCGATACTGGCTACGGACACCGGCGGCGGCGGCGCACAACTACGGCGCCAAAAACGGCCGGTAAAATGATCTCATAACAGCTTTCGCTGTAAAATACTGAAGTAAAGGCGTACTCATGGTTGACCCTCTTTATCGAACAAGCAGGAAGCACATGTGAACATAACGGTGTGATTGACGGATAACATAATTTAATTTATCAATAAGTAAAGAAAAGTGGTATAGTATCAATAAAGTATAACAAATTCAGACGATGATTAAGACTTCATGTAATAGAATAACCTTGAGGAAACAGTGCTGCTTCAATTTTACGCAACATGGAATAGCGCTATAATATGGCACGTTGTGCACGCAGAGCTTGAGTCTTAGCGCAAGTAAATGACACAAGGCGACAGAAAACACAAGGACACCTCACTCTGGCGTTATCGTCTTTTTTGTAGTACAGTGTCGTTACACTACGGCAAACCTCAAGCTCTACAGTACCAAGTAACCCACCAGTCTGTTTGCTTGAGCTTGCTGAGCAAAACATAGCAGGAGCAAAGAAGCAATAAGAAAACAATGATACTGGTGATAGCTAAGTTTCAATAAAATGTACAAAAAATGCTTGAATATGAAAACCAAAAAAAGAAAAGTAGCAGGTTTTGGTTGTTCGAATTACGTACTCTTGTCTTGCACAAAAGTAATGTCATTTGACTGAGATCTTTGATTCAGCACGGCAACACTTCAACACCAGCGTTGTTCTTTGTTTGACAACTAACACCCCTAACTCTTACAGCAACCTGGTCGCTCGGACGCTGCATATGTAGCCAGGATCAACAACTGCATTGCTTTGCATAGCACATGGGTGCATAGCTAAGGGGTGGGGGGCGATTTGATTTTTCGGCTTGCAAATTTTATTTTGCAAGTGTCCCAGCGAAGTGGAAGAAGAAAAACGAGTGTGAATGTCAATGACAAATTTTACCAGCGCATAAGACGAGACACCTAGGGATCGAGACACGCACACCACTGTGCGTGTGCGTGTGTCGATTCCTAGGTAGTAGAATGGAAAGTGGGGCTAGTTAGAATGCATGCACTCCAACTAGCCCAATTGCATATGTGCCTTCCAACTAGCCCAGTTCTACTGCAGTATATTTCATAGATCCCAAGGTGTTCCGCCTTTTTGCACTGGTAGAATTTGTCATAAACATGAACCAAACCACACAAGCAGCAGTTTTAGTGATTGTTAAAGGGCCCCTCACCAGGTTTGAAAATTTTGAGCTAACGAGCGCAATGCCACGGCCGCTACATAAAAAAAAGCAGGTGCGGCCTGCTGCGTGGCGCCGAAACGGCGTCCTGGACCTAGTTCTCCTTGCGCCCGCTCTGGCGCCACCACAACGGTCCAGCTGTTCACGGAGAAGCGCTTCGACAGCCGCGTTTGTACGCCCGACACTTACTCCAATCAGGCCGTAGATAAGGCGTTTTATAGTTGCGCATTACAGGTTGAATATTGAAGTCGTTATTAGAACTGCCGATCACCCCACATATGTGAACAGTTTGCCCTGGAGTACCAATGTTTTGTAGAGTGGGCCTCAATACTCTCCATGAATGCTGCCCGTTTGACTCAACTGAAATGAAAAGTGTCACTCAGTCACTGATCCCGTTAATGGACAGGCAGTCGCCGAGAAAGTTCCAAGGGCTGACTTATCGGCCCACCGAAACGCACCACCACGAAAGCACACACAACTTAAATGTTGGTCCTTTTAGTGC
The DNA here is from genome assembly GCF_013339695.2 of Rhipicephalus sanguineus. Taxonomy (NCBI): domain Eukaryota; kingdom Metazoa; phylum Arthropoda; class Arachnida; order Ixodida; family Ixodidae; genus Rhipicephalus; species Rhipicephalus sanguineus. Next base: position 99,714,597 of record NC_051178.1, read on the forward strand.
GCCAACTAATGCCGGTTGTGGTCCAAAGCAAGAGTTAGAGCCAACAGTTGACAACACAAACAAACTATATTCTGAGTTAAGGCAGTACAAGCACCACGCAAACATCCACACTCGGCAGGTATCAATTACAACTCACAACATCACTTAGATGGTGTTTAAAACAACGGGAACAAACTTACCGTGCTACAAATGCACTCTCATCCATTAGAAACTATCCAAGAACACTTAAAGGCCTTGAATATTCACCAAACGTGTGCAGCCCACAATTCTTCGAGCGTTTCTCGTATATTTCTCTTCCATGAAACACTCAAACAATATCCAGCTCTGGCCACCGTCATTCGGCGACACTCTTCTAAACAGTGCTCCCACGGTGTCATCACTCGATTATCCAAGATCAACTGACCGCACTACACGACTCACACGAACAACATAATTTCTTTGCCGACTTCACCCTACCGTCCTACCCTCCGTCGTCTCTCGTTTGGATCCTTCCCGGTTTCGCGAACACCCCAAGTGATTGTTCGGCTCGTAGCACGTAGCGCAGCGACAGCTAGGGGAAAGGGATTCGTCTCGCCGGTTCGTCTGCGGAATCGGTCGGTTCCACTTTGATTTCTTGAATTCTCCCGATCTGCGTGGCTGTTAGGCTGTCGCGACCGCGACGGCGTTCTCGGTGGAGAGGGTAGGGGTTCGCCCCACGGCGCCTTTTGATGCTTGTCTTTTTTTTTTCGTTGCGCGCAGCCGTTGGCGGTAGCGGTCAGCGCAGTGGCTTGATGCTGTATTCAGGATGCGGCGGCGCGCGGCTGTTTTAGCGCTAGTTTGTGACAGAAAGAAGTGCTCTGTTACGAATATTAGGCTTCCCGACACTGTAGATCGCATGGGAATACGTGGTACTTCACGGTAGCGTCTTTTCACACGTTCAATTTGCACAGCGGCACACAACAGGTTCGCGTCATCACACCGCTAAAAAAAACCGTCTGCCACACACGCGCACACCAAAAAACCGTACTCATGCGCAGGAAACACGAGGCAAGCTGCTCACACGCGCGGTCACACACAAGAAAGACACAAGAAAGCACACGGACAAGCATAAATTCTGAGGCGACCACATCGTAACACGAACCAGCGTCTGCCTTGGGGACCGTGCTTGTGGCGCCCTCGCCCAAAACAGCTGCCGCTCAGCCGACCCGCGCTCGCCCATTGACAGCCACGCGACGCAGCAGGCCGCACCTGTTTTTTTATGTAGCGGCCGTGGCAATGCATACACTGGGCGTTCACAATCACGTCTGCCAAAATTTGCAACGCTACGCGCCGCGGAAATGGGTCAAATTTCAAGGTAAACGCTGCTTGCCCTTGCTCTCGCGGGCGCGCGCTTTAGAGAATGAGGGGATGACGTACATGAGAAAATGGCCCTACGTAGATCGTAGTGCTGTGACGTCGCTCCTCTACGTAGATGACTGTGCTCTGACGTCGCCAACAGTAGCACGTGACACTGCGATAATTATTTGACACGACTTGTGTAATTTGTTGCTTGAATAGATTAATAAAACTTGAGTGAAATAATGACACACACAAAGGGAATGTGTGCGTCTTTTTCACTTTTTTTCGTGAATTGCAGCGAGATGCGGGGCTAATGTGCCTCCCTTTCCCATGCGTTCGTGTCCCCGCGGTTAGCGCATCGAGCAGACGCCAGCCCTGGAAACGAAAGTAATGTTCTGGCGCGTTCGAGCGCTGTGCTCATTTATTCTACCGCGTCCAAGTAAACGTTAATGCGGCACTGGCTCATGATACCGCCATTCTCGTGCCCGTACAATTCATGCCCGTCCCGCAGAAACAGGCAGTACACCACAGAGAACGCCGACAAAACGCCCACGGCCGCTACATAAAAAAAAAAAAACGTAGCGGCCGTGCAACGCCGCTCGCGTGCTGGGGCACGTCATGCGCACGTGACCATGCATGCGCATGACGTGTTCATGCGTATGTGTCAAGTGAAGAGGGCAGGGAACGGACTTGGCTTGCTAAGGCTACACGGGGCGAGTGGCAAGGGTTTGAAATTCGCCTCCTCGCATCATCATTTCGCGCCGCCACAAATTATTGTTTTTCTCAGCTCGTAATGAACCGATTTGAAAAATTCTTGCGGCATACTGCTCTTCATCTGGCACACAACAACTTCACAACACAACAACAACACAACAACTAAAATTTGCTATGTGGCCTGGTGAGGGGCCCTTTAAGTACGATGTATTTGGAAATTTCAATAAAACGTGAAAACTTCCGACTGGGTCAAAGAACGGTGGCCGTTTTTCGCCCACGTTCATGGCACCTAAGGAAAGGTCGATCGACCCTTCCTTCATTCTATATTGCGTCGCAAAATTGTGCGACCTCAGAGTGCCGCTACAAGTCGCGGACCAGGCGTGCACTCCGTGTCATGCAAGCGTGAATAATGGTGCTGTAGCAGTCCGAATAGTTGCTGGCCGGGTCCTATCTAAAATGCGAGCTCGCTGCGATCGAATAGTAGTGCGAGCAAAGCGAGCCACTCTCACGCAAAGGTTCATTAAAAATTCTCTAGGCCGGCAATCTGCCTGGCCACGCTGGAGTCTAGGCCAAGCCGCATATGAATAGTCCTTGGAAGCCGCGCCGCTTTAGCGCAGTCATTTATAAGAGTTACGCTCAAACGGAGCCTAGGTTGAATGAATGTGCGCCCAGGCAAGCGCATGTCTACTTTGGGCGTCCGGAAAAGGTTCTGCGAGCGATTGGTGCCCAACTCCATTTCAGAAAATCAACGAATGTTAAGGCTCTACGATTTATGGAGTGATGTAGAGCGCGCGGGTCAAGGGAACGCACTTCTCATATATATTGGAATGACATCAGAAATCTGCCGGGCTCACATCGGGACTATATCAGGGCTGCAATAAGCCCCGATGTGAGCCTCACAGACTTCTACAGGTTCCGAAAGCTCAAGAGAAGTCTGAAAACTCACCGTCTCGACGGTGTCCTCGCCATCGAACGTGCTGTCGCAGAGTCTCTGAAAGACGTCATGGCAGCTAACTTTCAGGAATACTTTGCACCGTGGAAATTGCTTTAGAAGCGGTGTACGGATTCTCAAGGAAACATTGTTGAAGAACTTCAATAATATGCACCGATCCAATAAATCTGTTCTCTTTAACAGACCCGGTCTCATTATTTTACGGACTGACCCTGTTTGAGCGGTGGTTACTATTTCAAGATGTCTTCAACTTGATCTCTTGCTCAGGACTTTACAGTTATGAGTTGACGACGAAGGAGCTCGAGGATTGCAAACTTAAAACGTCGTAGACAGTGTAGGCCATAGAGCAGCCACGTAGCTGTCAGGTTGAATTCTTTGGATAGGACCAATGGGTGACGCCCGCATACCGCTTATTGAGACCTTTGCCAGCGTTCTTTTGCGTCTTCTGTTCATGTCATTGAAGAGACATAACGTCAACTGCACAATTTGCCCATTAAACTGCTTCCGGCACTTACTGCTTCACGTGACCAATTACCGCTTGTTGACGCACGACAGACTCTTTCTTATGAGCTTGACGCGCCATTAGCCAATAATAAAGCTCAGGTATTTATAGGCAGCTCGTATAGGTTTTGTACTACACGTGTCGTTAGACAGCATTGCGATGCGTGATGTATGCGTCCACTAATTACTTGACGTCGATGAAGTGAGGAGACCCGCTAGCAACGAATGACGTCAGGCATCGGCTGGCTGCTTAAATTGTCTACGCAGAGATAGGCTAATGTGCATTGTGGATCACGCGCTGACATGCTCGAAAATTGTGGAGTTGGCGGTTCGATACCGCGCCCGGTCAACTCGGTGGAATTTTTTACTGAATTTTTTAACTGAGCTATACGCGTGGCTTTTAATAGACGGCACTTCCATGACGGAATGACGTGCGCCAATTATTGGTGAACGGCGATATAAAGCACGTTTTTGTCAAATAAAAAAATTACACCATCTCCCACTAAAGGGAACCATGTGGGGTTGCGAAGCAGCGCATGGGCCGTCTTAAAGTTCCGTTCATCACGGGCACCTTGCCCGATGTTAACGCGTCCTTGCAAGTGGAGCACACCATGAATTCACTGTAGTTGCTGTTGCTGTTCGTCATCACGTGATTGCTGAGAGAATGTAAGGGGGAGAGGCCACAGGGTCTTGCCCTGCCCCTTACACAGGTCCGAACGCGCTAGCGCATGCCAGCGCGTTCTGACTAGGACACAACGCGTTGGTTCATCGCGCGTCTGCAGGATCTCGTTCCCCGACGACGCGATCACATGAATGCTAAGAGAGTGCAAGGGGGAGCGGCCACAGCGTCTTATCCAGCCCCTTACACAGGCGCGAACGCGCTAGCGCGTGCCAGAACACCTGGTTTTGTCTGCGTTACGCCAAGCTAGGACAGCATACGGCAGCCCGGGCCCCTAAAGTGCTGTGCACGTATCATCATCAAGGCGGTCGAAGAACAAGAGGAAGAAGAGTTCTCCTTGGCGCGAGCGCACGCTCAGATGGCTGCTATTCGCTGCGAGATCGGGCTATAGGTGGCAGCACCGTCGCCGCGTTTGTGTAGATAGGCGATCGGCCACACGTATACAAATGTACGCAGTGGCGCTTCGCCGTAGGCGGTTTGAGTCGGTTGTCGGCGAATAAAGCGCGTCGACTACACCTTAATGGTGATGTATACGCCATCCATTGCCACATGAATGCACGAAACCGTCCTGATGTACCTATTACGCGTGAGAGAAGTGCAGTCCGCCAATCAATGGGGTTCCGGCCTTCGGTCACATTCGTGTTTTGCACTGTGCTCGATGTTTTTTCTTGCTTTATTTGCACGTGTTTAAATTGTTTTGCCTATACCACAATATAAACAGTGTTGCGCGACTGAGCCAATGAAGTATTTACTTCTTCCTCTAGCGGCTACAAAGAAAGAGAGCGTGTATTTCCGTGTAATTAGATGGAGTAGAACTTTGTGCGCTCCGCTTTTCTGTTTGCATGAATACGCGTACTGCTGTAGAAATGCGTGGCTTCAGGTATTTTTACCGCCAACCGTCTCCTGCAGACGCTAGTTGATGCTTCGCGGTATCGCAAGAATTTCCAAATCGCCAACTAAAAATTTGCATTCACACCTCGACATTAATACTTTTTTTTTTCATTTAGGATGATGCCAAATGCACTATGTGATGTGATTGAACGAGAAAGTGGTACCTACAATGAAATGATTATGGCGAATGGACCTAGCGTGGTAAGACCTAGCGCCATACCGACACGGGCATGTACTCACTTATTAGAGTTCATACAAGTGTCATAAGACGAAAGGCTTATGTATATCGTGTAGGCATACGTACAAGCATTTGATAATGTGCCAACACAACGGAATAAGCTGTAATCTGAGAACGTGCGTGACATACGCACACATGCGAACATGGTGTGGCTAGCAGATGACGCAAAGAGCCGCCCACATCCCGGGGTTTCGTCCGCTCGCCGCTAGGTGCCGCCTCTGCTCGATCTCGCGGCCAATACTCACAGCGGCACGGTTGCATCACGTGGGAACAGGGGCTGCGCCGCGGCTGCAGCGTGGGGGAGGAGAGGAGAGAAGGCAACGCATGCGCAGTGTAGCGCGGACGCCACAACCGGACGCATCCCCAAGCAAAAGCTGCTTCGCATCTAAAAAATAACTCACACACTCTCCTATGCATTCGCTTGAGACGACTCCAAGGCGGACGCCATTTTCTTCTTTTTGTTCTCAGTCGAGGTATTGAACCTCCATCACCCTCCTCCGAAAGCTTTCTGCTTCTAACATGGTTTTGCACTGCCTCAAGTATCGGAGGCATTGCAAGCGCTCTGCGCCTCGCCCGTTTTGCATTGCTACCTCGACGGGCCGACTATTCACGAAGCGACGACGTCATCTGACAATGTTATAGTGATGGCACACGTTCGGTGATATGTGACGCCGTTATGATGTCATATGGTGACGTCATCACGTGATGATGATGTTTTGCATTTGTGTTGACGCTACCGGCATCGGACGCCAACGCCAACGATTAATTTTGCCGTTTGATGAGGCAGCTAAGGCTTTCGCGTTGAAAAAAATTTGGGTTCAGGTACTCGGCCTAAAATCGATATGAGGACCCGCGCTCGTTGAACGAGGTTGTGGATGTGGACTTCGCCTTTGTGTACTTCGCGTTACTAAGAAATCAAAAGAACGGCGTTCGCGTCGTATAAGTGCACGCTAAAATATCCCCACCGAAAGGCTCTCGCCTTCGAATAGTCTTAGTAAAATGCGTACCTTACCTGTAATTTATATTGTGCACCTATCACTGTCAGCACAAGGTTTTCGTAAATCTCAGAGTGAAATTTTGTCGCTACATATTCATTTAACTTTAACCACATGACACTTCCCCGTCCTAGATAGCAAGTTTCAGCCACCAACTTGGATAACGATGATGATGAGGACGATGACGACAACAACATCGTCATCATGTTAACGGTATTAATTTGTCTGCAAGTACATGAAAAACATTTGTCCATTACAAATGTTTTTCATGTACTGTACATGTACTGTTTCGTGTACAAGAGTCTTTAGACTCTACACGCTAGCGATTTCATATTGCATAGAACTTCCGATTATTTCTCTTTCTCCCTGTCTTGTTTTTTGTCAATGCAATGTTGGTTTCATGTAATATAGACAGCTCTAAACGCTGCCTCACTTCCAGTGTTTTCACATGAAAATTAATGAAACGATGTCTAAAACAACAGCTGTGTTCCAATATGAGCCTCACACTGTAGCCGTGCCATCCCTTCTCTGAGCGCCATCCCACGTTTTCGCTCAGTGCTCGTCCCAGGCCGGGTTCGACATTCAAGGACGCCCACTTGGTCCATCTAAGTTCTCGCCGTGTCATTACGATCGCTTCTCACGTGACCCATAGTCAAGCTGGCGTAGAGCGTGCCTATAATTCGAGAGCCTCTAACTAAAGCCAACATTTTTTTTTTCGCCCCGGATAGGAAGTGGCGAGTGCTGTTTCTCCGGAAACCAAACACGTTCTGCTATAAGAGGAGGAGTGACCTTTGCGAGATGAAAGGTGACCGGTGAGCGTAATTATTCAAAACTGTCCACTAGAGAAGTCCTGGCTACAGTATATGCCGCTAGAAATCGGTAGGGATTCTCGAGCATCGCCGAGAAGCAGTTGCTCTGCCGAGCTTCAAACCCTCGGTTTGCATGGGCAGGAGCGTGTGCTCACTTTTGAGCGGCTGCGATATACGAGCTTCGGTTTAGCAAATAGAGTTTGGCGTTGAAGACAAGCGTGAGTTGACGTTAGCAGGAGCACCGACTCTCAATGTCTTGGACCAGCACCATAAGGAATTTCTGCATTAGATTACTCTTCGGGGATATCCGACATATAATCTGCGCAAAAGTTAAAAGCGTCTCCTGATATGTGCTGAATAGTTGTGACACTAAACTATCCATTCTGTATAAATACCGTAACTTATTTTACTAGCGTGTATTCTGTCGATGCCTGCTCTATATTCGCAATGTCAAAGTTTTGTATACTCGCACTGCAGTGCTGTGAGACAGCGTGGAAGAATAAATACATCAGCCTAAGTGAAATAGGTCACAAAGCCACATATTTTGTGAACGCGTACTCGCACTTTAGCAACGAAATGATGAATGAACACGGTGAATGAAACTAGCGTGGTAGTATTATTGTACTAAAAACTGGCCAAGCGATGAAATGCCGCTATTTTGCTCTAGAACGTGGCATAGATTTCCCACTTTTCTGTTTTTTTAAGCGAGTAACGAAAATTTAGGCTCTGGCGATTGTTTTTGGGGTCAGTGCATGGTTGGTGCTTGTAGCTGGTGCGAACAGCTGCGGTAAATGGAACTAGTTACGGGGTGCATGCTTAGCCCATCGCGAACTCTCATATGGCCCCCTAAGACGTACATTTTATTCATCTATACTGCTACTGGAGATAACCCAGTTAATGACTCTTTTGTGTAACATTTTAACACACTGGAAAGAAGAAGGTCCATATCTCACTGATCTCACTTCAACAGGTATTTATCGTAGTGCACGCAATACCTTAATAAGCAAAACACACAGCAACTTTTCACGGAGTGCCCTGTTACTATACTACATTAGCAATAATGGTCAATTATTTATGATCATTTTTTCCCATAACAACTGTAAACTTAACAACAGCTACAAGAGTTGCCGTGCATACACTCTTCACACAAAAATTCTTTGCTCAGTTTTTAGGCACTAATTCCTGATTTGTGTCTTTCGCGTACACATTTCGCGTCTGTCGCGCAATGTTTGTGTCTTTCGCGTCTGATAGAACTTGGTATGGCTGCGTGGTACAGAAAAGTGAGCATCCCATTCTGCAGAAATAAAGGAAATCAACAAACCATGCCATATTACATCGAACCTGTGCTCTCTAATGTCGAATAGCTTAGCCAGTAGTGAATCACGTCACGGTGCGAGGTCATTAATTGCGTCAGTAGGTGTTGTAGTTATATAGTTTATACATATCTGCTAAATTTTTCTACTTTTTCTTTGCTCGCGGTATTTTCGTGGGTGCCGCAAAATCTCCCGCAAGCACGCAAGTAAATTTCAACTATTCTACTGTATTCCAAGTGCACCTCGGACATCAGTTCTTGCCAAGTGGTTTGTGCCGGTTTATCGCTCAATCAATAACGTGGCGAATTGTGCTAATACCCCGGTTGAACCATGCATTACTGCAGTCACTGCAGGTGCCGCGGGCTCAATAAAGTGGAGCGTCAGCAGGTACACGTATATATTGGATCACTTATTGCACACCGTCAGCAGTATATGATTGCATTTGCCGAAGGCGCCGTCTTCTAGCTATCAACTCCACAGGACAACATGAAACCCGCCTGGCTTCATGCCTTTCAAGAGCACACGATGATAATTTCATGCAACATTGAACTTGTAATTGTGTACAAAGGCACTCAGTCATTAGAAAGTTGGAATCTGTTGCTATCAGTTCCTTTAAAGAAGATAAATTATTACGTTGGTAAATAAATATGTCATTCATATTTTCCCAATTTTCTACAGTGAGATGAGCAGGATGAAATCTACTTCAATTCTCGGCATAAACCGTGTTCATTTCAAATTTCAACGATATTTTTAATTGAATATATATATGGCTTGTTCATATTGTCTGTATTGCCCTATATAAGGCAAACTGCTCTTGGGTGTTGTGCTTGGAATATACATTATATGAATGCACAAGTACGGTAATTGTCGAGCTCATTAAATCGAGCGAGGCGATACCTTTGTGACTGCAAAGAACTGGAGTTACCTGAAGCACTTCTAAACGTGCTCTGCAACTTCAACCCCAAGCTCTGTCCTGTTAGTTGTCCCGCCGTATATAATCACATGATTTACTAACGTCATAATTGCAATAGCGGCTACAAAGTGTCTGATGAAGCATGCATATGACTATCAAAGAATTCGTTAGGCACCAAGCCATTGATAGGGAGCATAATTGGTTCATATCTATAGTTCGGTGCCTTCGGACATTCTTGTGTCAACTTATCCTAATATTTTGTACACACTTACACGATTAATGTATACATAACGCTTGGGAGTTTCGCGTAGGCTAGGTGCAGAAAAATAAGTCGGAAGCGACGAACAGATTAAAAAAAGTTTGGTCGAAATTCAACGGGATATTTCAAAATCACGGTGCCAGTTTCCCCTACAGCCACACGGCTAATTTCTTTACAACTGCGTCGACATACTAGGCAAGCGTTACATGCTCTCCTGTGTGCACACACGTTTGTCCTTCAGATACGCGCATGTAGATTGTGGCAGAATGCCATTTTGAAATATTTTCATATCGAACGTATTTTTCTTGAAGTCCTCAGGCATGGCTGTGAGTATATAAGTAAAAAAATACAATACAATTATTTGCTGATTTTTAACATTACACGGGTTTTTTAAACCACGCATGACGAAGTGTTCTACTGGACAAGGCATTTTCTTTCTTATACAATGTACAAGTGTTTCTATAAACATTACCTGAAGCACAGTTGAATAATTGATGCATTGAATAATCGCATCAGATGTAAACCATTTCCCTCACGTTGAGGCGATGCGCAATTTTACCTATGGGTCCTTCGTGGTTGAAAAAGCAAGATTTTTTTCTGAATAAAATAATCTTACTGACCCCTGACGCCACTGCACTGACACGAAACATATCAGTAATTGCGGTCAGCCAACGGCAAAAAGCGCTTACGAAAAAACGCCAGGTAAATTGAACTCCTCCTTTATAGGGGAAACGAAATTTATTCCTCAGCTTGTTGGAAGTAATTCTTCCGCTTTACATGAATATTTCCCAAGTTTAACCATGCACATATTCATCCAATATTTCTTGAACTCGTAATTTAGTTATTGTACTATACGTGAGTAGCTCTTAGATGTGCACACTGTTGATTCGGTATGCCTTTCTAACGGATGCTTCGAGCTTAATTCACGGCTTAAAATTGGAAAGTGACGCGTCCTCGATGAAGGTAGTCCAGGTGGAGTTGCGTGATGGGTCACGTGGTAGTGCATAAGAGATTCTTTTGGATGTGCTCAATATTGCTACGTGATTTTCACTAGTACGCTTCATCGCACGCTAACTCTAATGTCCTATGTATTCCCAATGTATTCTGTAGTGACGAGAGAGCACATAAAATTTCGTTATGAGAACATATTTTTTTAAAGATTTTATTGTTTTACTGTCTTTATCTTTCTTTGGTAAATACTAATGAGACAATCAATTCATTCCTCTAGAGAGATACCTCTTCCAAATGAAGAGAAAGTCATCCTCGGAAATGAAACTTTCCCGAACGTTGTTTACTGTACGCTGTTTTGAGTACTTTATTAACGAAGTTTGACATTTCCTAAGCCTTTTTTGACCTATTTCCAACATAATGACACCAATGGTCGTCATTTTGTCTTGCAACCATTGTCCTATTGCGCTGAGGAAAGTTTGTCACGAGCATTTGTAAAATCGTGCTCGCTGGCATTTCTAGCTTGTCAGAACGCGCTATGTGGAATTGATATAAATTGTATTGTATGGCGGCGTCTTGGGTAGCCTTATTCAGGGAATTCAGAAAGCGGAGCAAGTTATCTTGCCAATAAGCCATGAACTGCTGCCTGTTTCGTTCCACCAGAGACGCGTACTATTTGGCACGGAGTGCAACATGTGTCACAATGCTCTGTTCTAAATGCTGGAGTTATGTGTCTCTGCTACAGCCAAAAATGCATGGCCCAAGGCGGTTATGACACAAAACGTCCACCCTTGCCGCCTTCACATCTGAAAAGCGTCAAGTCCATAGACGATGGGAAAGGGGAGTACCGCAAAAGAAGGAACCTGGCCTATCAAACCCTAGTTCGTCCAATACTCCAGTACGGCTCTGTCATACGGAATCCTCACAAAATATCTGACATCAAAAAAAATTGAATCTGTCCAGAAGAAAGCAGCTCGCTTCATACATCATCGCTACGATAGCTATGTTTCACCTAGTTCTCATCTTCATAGCCTTCAGCTTACTACTCTCTGTTTTCGTGGTCACGTGGAATCTTTTAAAGTTTTTTTGCACTCTCATCCACTGTACACGATTTCCTTTACTCAGCGACTACATCACAACCGCCAAACCAACTTCCACCAGTTATCATCATGAGTTGAACATGACTCCTTTTAATCACCGAACAAGCTCGTATAAATACAGTTTTTTTTTGTCCGCACTATTGAAATATGGAACGCGTTGCCCGGCCATGTTAAATCTTTATCATGTGATGATTTCATTTTGTACATTAATAACCACTGATCTTCATGCTCTGTACAGTTTACGTTGTATTGTTGTATTGCAATTTTTCTTGTATTCTGTACCCACTCCTGCAATAGCCTATCAAGGCTGCAGCATGTTAAAATAAATAAATAAATAAATAAACTTTAAGAAAAGTACAGGAAAAGATGGCTGCCGATTTCATTCGACTGGATACGTACTATGTAGGTACTACGCGTTCTATGTGAAGGCGGGGCCAAAGAGATGTTTTCCTCGACCGAGGGTTAATAGATGCAAAGAAACCAGGCATAGGGTCGATACTTAAAGTGCACTTGTACGAACGGCTAAATATGAGATATTCCAACCACCACGTGCTTCGGTTTTTGGTACCGTAACGCACCAAATGCCTACCCAGGCACGCCAGTGTGGGGTACGGTATGGAGGAATACAAAATAGAAAAGCACTTGGAACACTCATTAACGTGTAATTATCAAAAGTGCAACGCGGGGTTCGCACAAAGTTACGCCGTGTTTGTTACTAAGGGACTGTGGTCTCTTTTCTGCTGTGTACTTAATAAAGAGAGAACTGCGCTGATGTGAACATAAGTCACGTGTCAGTGAGGTGTAGAATGGCCGCAAAACGCTTTGACGCTACGACATGGTATTTCAGGCTATGCAGAGACACTTATTGTTTCCGTAGAAAGAAAAAAAGGAAGATTTGCAGGCGACGGAGCGAACATTTGTGAGATTTTTCTAATTCGTCAACAGAGAACCAAAGCCAATCTAGGCAGTAGCAGGCGACATCCAAATAATTCAAAAACAGCTTTTCAGAGGCTGACAACTGTAACACGAAATTCCGCCACTTCGATGTGTTCGGCTATGAAAGAAAGCAGAAAATAATCGAACATTCAGATTCGTCCCGATGATTACCACTAATGGTTGTTTTCGCTGAGCACGCCGCTCTGGGATCGCAATTGATTGAATTACAACATAATGGCCGTCCACGCAATGTGCTTGCTTCCTAACGCGTATAATTAATGCTTGTCAGCAGCCCTTGTTTTCGCCGCACAGATTATCTCGTTTTCACCTGCGACCGTTTCCCGCAGCATGTACGGCCTCGCGCAGAGAACCTTCCATCGACCGAACACATCTTTCTTTCTTTTTCACAAGCATGCGTCATCAGTGTGGCTACATAAAAATGCTGTCAGCCCACGTCTTATTTCGCGCTGTCCGAAATCTTCTAATATACCATTAGAAGCTTAAATCAGGCACGCGATTGTTGTCTCAGTCTTTTGCCCAAAGTGACAGGTGAGAAAAGAGAAAAAAAATCATGCTGCGCTAGAGCTCAACAGATTACGCAATTAGGACAGAAGTGTGTTGTTTTAATTTACGGATGCTTGTTCTGATGTCTCATTGCTAAAGTCCTCACACCGCCTCAAGCTCTCTTCATCTAGCATATGTATTACCCGAGCGTCGAGTGCCGTTGTTTCTATAGTAACCCCAAGATACTTCGATGATGCAGTGCAGAGTCGGCTGCTTGTAGCACTTTGTCTTCATCGTAATTTTGTGCCAAGGCTGTGACGCCAATGATCGTATTGTATTATTAAGCTTGGCGCGACGTGGTATTTCAAGGGTTGGACAGCAGGTTAGCCACGTCTTTTTCGCACATACGCGTACTTTTTTTCCTTAACGTGGCTTTCTTTTCCTACCTTGCATGCTCCTGTATCCATTCTATTAGACTTGTCTCCAATAGTGTAGACTGTGTGCACTCACAACATGGTTGGTCACCCATTTCCTTGGAGGATTCTGGTGTTCTCCCGGTGGCACTCGAAATGATCAAACTAGCGTTTACGGCCAATGGCGCGAGATACATACGCGTAGGTGCAATTATACGCTCGCCCCTGCTCTTGTCTTGGTAGTGTTCACTACCTTCTTAACCTTTACACACTGCGTGCCAAGGAGCGATTATCCATCAACAGACGCATCAGCACACCGATCAATAAGTGCCACTGTGGAATTTGCGCGAATATTAGTGGAGTTGAAGGCATGGTAGAAGTTTCCTCACTTGAGTTTTTCGTCCTTCAGGTAGGCTGGAAACATTTGCTACTTTCACTGCGCCTGCCTCTGCGCTGGTTAGATCGTCTGACAAGACGTTGGTCCGTTTTATGACTCGTTCATAAAGCATGAAATGCTTTTAGCTTCTGTTGTGACGTTCAAATGACCTTGAGCCAAAAGCGCGAGACGTTATCCGAGCACTCGGACGACAACATGCGTGTATCTAGCGAAAAGCTTAAAATGCGGTTACCGGACCGCAAATCTCAGCACAGGATCTCATTAGTTCTGCTAGTTACAGCCCAAACAGATTACTGAAAATAATGTTCCATATTTATTCCTAATGATTCTTCACAGTACTACAGAAGGTCTAACCTTTAGTACGCTGAAGCTTTAGCTGTGATTTACAACAACGGCGTTCCAGAGGCATAAAATAGCGACGCTACAAATGCCGATATAGGACACTGTGCACTTCATGGTAATTTTTTCGTGCTGAGACCGGGTTCCTTGCGCTCGGAGCTGGCGCGTATTTGCACCATTTCCGAGGAATGACGCCATGCTGAGCGACGACGCCACGCGCATGACGTTTGCCCGAGACGACACTGAGGACGAGGTTTAGTAAAAATATGATTATTTCGCGTCACTAAGCTTCGAGGCCTGCGTCGCGTCTTGGCCGCTCTAGGCAAAGCCCAAGAATTATCCCGCCCAGTTAAAGTAAACAATAATGTCCATACAGACCAGTGCACAGTATGGTGTGGTGCGGTGTAATGTGTCCTTTCCAAGATTCACTAGCATGAACTATACCCATTTTAAGATGGTTTCTAGTATCAGCTCCAATGAATCAGCTTTGCCCGTAGCAGATTCATGCTCATTTTTTTGTACATACACTCTGGCGGTAGAAGACTAAATCCTGTTCTCAATATATTTACCTGCCACCAAAGCATCATGCGTGATCGTGTGAACGATACAAGACATTGGATGTCTTCAAGTGCCATAAAATTCTACAATCGGTGTTAGCCTGAAGCTATTCAGTGTTCAGTGTTCAGTGTTCAGAATTCAGTGTTGGAAGAGATTACTAACGGGCTGTCTGAATTGGAAGCATTGTGCACCGCACCCTCCCCCCCCCCCCCAACTGTGAACCGAGCTCGAATGTATCTAGAGGGTTATGGAGCCAAACGTTCTCCAAGTGAAAACGTTTGCATCCCTAATCAATCATAATAAAAATTTATTTCATGATTAGCTCCTTTCCCGTTGGCATGAAAATTCTAGGAGTCAAGGGCCTAGTTCGAGAAATAGAACTAGTGGTCTTTGTGCTACAAGTGCAGATCCATACACACGATGGGAACGTGTGCATCATCTTAGCCTGTTTCTTCTAAACGAAAAACAAGATTTGTTCTTATACTCCTTGATTTTAAGAAAAATGAAAGGAGAACATTCAGTGTCACTCGAACAAACCAAGAAGCACCACGAACAGCATTTCTAAACACATAACAGATTGGGGGCATTTCGACAGAAGTTCGAATGATTGCAAATCAACACGCCTTAACGAATGTGCGTAATCTTTAAATTTCTTAAATTTGTATCCTGAAAGTTACGGGTTGGAGGCTGTAGTACCATTGCTTCCAAAGAAAAATAACCCCTTGTCTTCCATGTTTGGAACTAGGCGAATGGTGACAAGTTAAAGCAAGAATAATTGTAATTTATCAATTTCCAGCGCTGCGCATGCACGTGCCAAACCAGGTGTGAGCTTCAAGGTATTGCTTTAGGTTCTTATGCCGTGGCAGTAACGTTGATTTAGCGAAACTGGAAACCAGTTCACTTTTCCTGCAGATATCACCAACCGCAGTTTTGCAACTCGTTTTCCAGCTGGGTTGTGAAAGCGCGGTGAGAGAATGCGCACACTTTAGGATATGCTCATGAAGAACCTTGTTTTTGAATACTTTGTCAAGCTTTGCGAATGTATAAGTATTAGGCCATGGCCATCAAGCACGCATAGGAATTTTTTTCGAGTTTTGAGCGCCTATTTCGTAGCACAACGCCGCACTTATGCCTCACGAAGCTCCACATATTCGTGCACCTTATGCAAAAACGCTTCATAAAGAAACACCTTATGCAAATCACTTGCATTGAACAATACCTTCACACCACGTTGACGCATAAACATGATGCTATATTTCATGCTTCTTCGCATTTCTGAGCCGAATATAATCTGACTGTATTTGGTTGCAAAATATCCCTACTTTCATGGTAAGTTCTGAGCTCTCGCCACAAGTATAATATCATGGAAGAAACAGGCAGAGTGTTCAAAATAAAAACGCCTGTCTGTCCAAAGATGTGTTCGCCACTACGAGCTTGCGTCATCAATAGGGGAAGCTCCTCCTCATGCAAAAAGGTTTACGACAAGCATTCGTTTCTCGCTCCTCCATTGGACATCCCTTCGGACGAGCTCGCTGTAACGACGTCGAGACAGGATTGCGTTTGAGTCGACATGCCTTCTTCGAGGGTGTGGGCACATGTCGTAAGAGAAGGTAACGCTCCGGCCTAATACTCTGCTTGCTTTCTCCTTTACGCGGAATAAGCCCATTACGCAGCGGCGAGCGGCCATCTTGCATGTACGCCATAGCTCCTGTCTTCCCAGCACTGAGAAACTGTCAGCAGGCTGTGCCTGTGCCTCATATTCTTTTTTTCTTCTTTGTCGACGTGGAGCGACTCTTTTCCCACACCACGTTTCACAACGCGTTTCACAACGCACGTGTCACCGCGGTACCAATGCATTATCCAAAGATCGACACACGCTGTGGCTTTCTTACCAGTCATTTTCTTTTCTTTATTTATTTATCACGTAACGCAGCGGCTGCTCGCACTTAACAAGTGGAACCAAACGCGCTTTGGCGAGAGGTTATTTGGGCTCGCAGAGAGCTTTCAGCTCGTACACTACTTTGTTTCCGATTATAGTATCGGCGGAGGTACCGACACCATACCTCACCGATGAAGTCATCGGCAAACAAAAGATGGTACGCTACAATCGCAGCCACCTTTTTGTCGCCGCAGACACACCTCAACACATGCAGGGTTGCGTTTATTCTGTTGCTTTCCTTCGCATGCGTCGCATTACTCAATTAATTACATAATTTACAGCGGTACTACCGGCCTATGAAGTGCCCACGCTGGAGGCGCATCGTGTAAGAAAAACAAAACTGAAATAAAAAAAATTAAAAGCAATATAGGTGTGCTAGAATAAACAAAAGAACACGGCACGCCAAGCATAGCTGCAAAATAATGAGTAATGAACGGTAGAGTAGATGCACATAAAGTAAGTATGTTGAGGCATTGTACAAAATCTACGATATTAGGCTATTATCTGAGCAATTCAGTCAGCGCTGTGAAGAAATGTGTGAGGCAAACTATTCAATACGGTAATGGTGCGATGGAGGAAATAATATTTGAAAGTATTCGTTTCGGTTGTAGGAGAGGTTAAGGATTCAGCATCGCGGTGTTTTGTTGTTAGTGATTTTAGCGGTAATAAATATGGTTCAGGGCGAAGCGAGGGTTAGTTATTTTTGAGCAAAAAAAGGAAGTTTTAGCCTTCGGATTTTCCGATACGGTTGAAAGGTTTGTATATTGTGATCTTTGATTACGTTAGTTGGACTTTCAATTCTGCTATATTTAGAAAACACGAAGCCAACGGCCTTAAACTTCATTCGTTCTACTGCCTCTATTGGCCGCGAGATAGAGCAGAGTCGGCATCTAGTCGTGTGGATGGCTCCTTGCGTCGTCTGCTAGCCACACCGTGTTCGCATGTGTGCGTACGTCATGCACGTCCTCAGATTACAGCTTATTCCGTTATGCTAGCACAGTATCAAATGCTCGTACGTATGCCTATACACGATATACATAAGCATTTCGCCGTACGAGACTTGTATGCACTCTAATAATTGAGTGCACGCACGTGTCGGTATGGCGCTAGGTCTAACCATCGTACAGTCCATTCGCCAAAATCATTTCAATGTGGGTACCACTTTGTCATTCAAGCACATCACATGGTGCATTTGACGTTGTCCTAAACGTAACAAAAAGTACTAAACGTCGAGGTGTGAATGCAGAATTTTAGCGACATCATCTCGTGAAGTGTTGGCGATTTGGAAATCCTTGTGATACCGCAAAGCATGAACTAGCGTCTGCAGAGGCCGGTTAGCGGTAAAAAAGACCTGAAGCCACGCATTTCTATAGCAGTACGCGTATTCATGCAAAGAGAAAAGCAGCGTGCACAAAGTGCTACTTCATCTAATTACGCAGAAATGCAGGCTTCTTTTTTTGTAGCCGCTAGAGCAAGAAGTAAGTACTTAATTGGCTCAGTCGAGCAACACTATATACATTGTGGTATAGGCAAAACACAATTTAAACACGTGCAAGAAAGAACATCGAGCACAGTGCGAAACACTACTGTGACCGAAGGCCAGTACCCCACTGATTGGTAGATTGCGCTTCTCTCACACGTAATTGTAGCGTTAGGCCGGTTTCGTGCAATAATGCGGCAGTGGAGGGCGTATACATCCCCATTAGGGCGCGTTCACACTGAGACATTCGGCGGCGAGAGCGCGCGGAATCCGCTTCGGCGGCAGTGAGATCCGCCGGAAAATCCCTTTCCGCGTCGATCGGTCCTGGACCGATTTTTGCGGCAGCTGCCGCCGGATTCCCTCACCGCGAGCCAATCGGAACGCGAGTAGAACATTCGAAAAATGGCGGCGTACTTGTGATACTGCAGTCGTCGAAGCCCGCAGCAACAGCGAAGTCTTTCGTAATCATCCTGTAGCTCTCGACAAGTGCCAAGTGTTCTTGCGATTATCATCTTTGCAATACACCATCGCGATCTCGCAAAACGGGTAGCATTATCTCGGCTCGACCAAGCTTCTCGCGTCTTGCAAATCAGGGCGAACCAACCACGACTGCCTGCGTCGTTTCTTGTTCGGCGAACGCATGTTTCTCCTCGTCAGACATCGCCAGAAAGTTCCTTTCTAGCAGGCCCAGCAGTTCCACGACCCTGCTCCTGTTTATGCGCTTCGCCATAACGAAACGCGTACACAACGCAGAGCGCGTCGATGCCAGCGTTCCTTCGCGCCAAGGGACGATGACAACTAGGCGCCCTAGTTTCGGCGGTGCGGTCGCTAAGCGGTGTGAACAATGTTGAATTTCGGCGGCGCGCAAATTCCGGTCGCTGTGGCCGGCGGATTCCCCAGTGTGAATGAGCCATTAGGCTGCAGTTAACGCGCTTTATTCGCCGACAATCGACTCAAACCGCCTACGGCGAAGCGCCGCCTGGCGCTGCTGCGTACATTTGTATACGCGCCGCCGACCGCCTATCCACACAAGCGCGGCGACGGTGCTGCCACCTGTAGCCCGATCTTGCGGCGAATAGCAAGCTTAGTGCAGAAGTCGCAGACTGCGCATGCATACTCAAGTTTCTGTCGTATAATCGACATGTACGCGAGTAATTTAGCTTCTACAGGAGCTTGTTTTTGTTTGTGTCTAATGAAACTAAGCCTACGGAATGATCATGCACAGATACATGTGAGCATTCTAAATGAGGGTTTTAGTAACAGCGATGCCTTTCGTAATTGGAGTCGATGACCTCAGCGTTGTGATTCGAGACTGTAAGAGAATCACAGCCTCTGTTTTTTTCTGGTTGTTATCGTAAATACTGTTTGTCAGCATTTAACAGACGACTTAGTAATTATAACTGATAATGATTTATTTTTTTTTACAACGTTGTGCATGCAATTGTTATTGCATTAAGAAATGTATGTACTACGTGTCTTGAAATTGTATTTGGTGATCCATACTTGTGTTACTCCTGATAACGTTACAGTGATATTTGTATATGTATGTATATATCCCTGCAACGCGTTCCTGTGCTCTGGTTATGCCTTCTGCCCCCCCCCCCCCCCCTTACGAAATGCCTATATGGCGATGTAGGTAATCTGTAAATAAATAAAACTTGCATGACCCATTGAGTGAATCATGAATAGATAATATTAATAATATCTGGGTTTAACGTCCCATAACGACGATATAATTAGGAGAGACACCGTAGTGGAGGGCTCCGGAAATTTCGACCACCTGGGGTTCTTTAACGTGCACCTAAATCCTAGGTGCACGGGCCTCAAACATTTTCGCCTCCATCAAAAATGCAGCCGCCGTGGCCGGGATTCGATCCCGCGACCTTTGGGTCAGCAGTCGAGCCAACCACTAGACCACTAGACCATCGTAACCACTAGACCACCGTGGCGGGGCATCAGGAATAGATGTTACTAAGGCAAAAGTGAAATGGTGCTTGATGCTGATAATTGTTAATTTCGTCAAAGAGGACAAAATCGTCCGTCAACAATGTAATCTGAAGCGGTCCAGTAATAAATTCAACTTTATCGCTATCACTGATTAGGAACAAGAGTGGGCCCAAAACACTACTCTGGGGCACTTCATAAGTAACTCCCGAGAGCAGTTAACGCCATTGCTAATATTCATGATTATTTGCCATGTGAGAAGCAACCTAGTTAATTACAAATGTACGTAAACCGATGAGTACAAGTTCATGAACTACCATCGGGTGAGGAACCAAGTGAAATGCTTTCTCAAAATCTAGAAAGACGACATCGCCCTGACCTGACATATCTTTACGAGAACGGAAATCAGGGCGAGTTTGTAAGAAGGCATCATAGAGCAGGTAGCGCAAAAAAAAATACGTAGACACAAGCCAGGAACATAAACACAAAACGTGCGCTCGTCTCGTGTATATGTTTCTGGCTTGGGTCTACTTAATTTTTTTTTGCTCCACCTGCTCAATGATAACATACCCTCTTCCACATTCTCAATAACGCTGTCTTCGTTATCACTGACATTCATTTTCCACTGGACTTCGCGTGTGCTCTTTCATCTTCCTTGCCTCAATAGATCGTTCGCTCACCTAACCATCTAAAATTGTCTACGGTGCTTCCCGGACATTCGACGCATACGCGTGAATGCACGCCGAGTGGAGGTACCCGTGCGTCATCCGCTTGCTCGAGGTAATGGTTGCCCAGCTGCCTTTACGTATAACGCTTATAGCGCTATGGCCCTCTCGTCGCAGAAGTTCGCTAAGAAATGCTTCGGATTTAAAAATTTCGCAGATCCCACTTACCGTGAGAATCGATTTAATGCGAAGCATGCAACGGTAAGGTGACTGTGGCGCACTTTTTTACATTGAGCGAGACGTTACGAAGCGACGCTAAAGATAGGCGCAAATGGTACAGGCGCACATATTTGTTGAAGAGTCGCACATGTGTTACATAACAAGTTGTTTACAGGGGCGTAACGATGCCAACAGTAACAGAGATAAGAAAGGGAAAATAGACAACCACCCGTTTGTAGCACGAAGCCACAAGGAAATCCAAACGGATTTCTCAGATAATACCAACACTGCACGCGGTAAGCCGATACGGATTGCTTATACTTGTCCGTTATGATAGAGAACGCACGCACGTTTCACGAACACGTGGGCATGTGTGGAAGGGATTCTTCACAGTTCTCGCGTAGATGGCAGTCAGTACAGTGTCTATGTTATTGTGATTGAGTGTGGAACGCAGACCTCGCCGATTCCGCTGCTTGTGTGTGTGTGTGTGTGTGTGTGTGTGTGTGTGTGCGTGCGTGTGTGTGTGTGTGTGTGTGTGTGTGTGTGTGTGTGTGTGTGTGTGTGTGTGTGTGTGTGTGTGTGTGTGTGTGTGTGTGTGTGTGTGTGTGTGTGTGTGTGTGTGTGTGTGTGTGTGTGTGTGTGTGTGTGTGTGTGTGTGTTCGGTGTTCGGCGCGTGGCGAAGTGGGATGCGGCCTACGCTGAAGTTGCTCATCACCGTGCTCTTATATGTGCCCACGCCTCCACACCTACAATGAAGCCACTTGCTGTGGACGACAGAGTGGGCGCATCGCTCCAGGTTTCAGAAAGTGCTAACGCGTCAATTTCCGTGAACAGAGCGTCCTTTTCGAGGTCGTGCACGTGTGCGTGGACATATTGTACGTTGAGGGCGGCGAGCGTGAAATGATTGTTGTGGTTGCAGCGGCGAATGAGATGGTAGCCCGGTCCAAGACAATATCTAGAGGCCTGTTTGCTAGACGGGTCATGTCGTCGACAGACTAGTGTTGATACAAGCAGGCGACATGTCGGAACCTGAAGTGACCTTCTGCTTCAGTGAGGTATAGGCCATCGAGGCTGGTAGCCCTTGAAAGTGCTACGTAGACCAACTTCAGTAGAAGGCGCTTGTTGTATCCGAAGACTACGTGGGCGTGTGTGGCCCTTTGTGAATTATATATGGTTATGGCATTTGCTTGCGCAAGGAGAAACTGCGCTTTTTTACACGAGACATTTGCCTTGTTTATGACGTGATTATGGTGGTTCGCAGTCCCACGGGCACTCATTTCACTTCTATTGGGGTGTGCGGTAGTGATGTACTTCTTCCTAGCTGGGACGGCGACGACAATGCCTACCATGTCCGTTGGAAATTCAAGCCAGAGTCGCAAGAGGTTGCTGTGTTCAAAGCGTTCGATGTACCACAGGGTGCCCATGCTTTCATTAACTAGGCCGTCGCTTACGTCGATGTTGGCAGTGACCACGTACGGCTTGCCGAAGCTCAGGTAAATTGAGGCTGGCAGGCTAACCATGTCACTTGCGCTCCTCTTGGCTACCTTGTTCAGTTCATCCTTGTATACCAGCTTGTTCTTATAGCCAGCAATGCCATCGCATGCGGGATAACATACCACGTTGTCCGCAGCGCCGAGGCCACGTGCATTATAGCGGTCGACTTCAGCATTGCTGTAGTATAGTGCCACGCCCACTTCTTCTCTTCTTTAGATGTATTAGGGTTTGACCGCCAGGGACGGTTATCGACGCTCGACGCTGTCCGCGAAGTAGTGTTCTAGAAGCGTCGCGATTGTAGTAGATCGGTTTGTTAAGATTGCGCCCCGCACGCGAATGTTCCAGCTTTGTCTAGAGATTACGCCGTCACCAGCGATATTGCTGGAAAGTTGAATAGCACCTGTATAAAAGCCGACGCGCGTGACCGCTTGTCAGTTGATCGACGGTCGACGCTCTGTTCGCCGCTATCAGTTTATTGCTGTAAACTGGAGTTTCATTTTCCCGGCCACAAGTTCGGCCTAATAAAGAGTTTCATCTCGAACGTGCTGACTGCTGCCTATAACACCGGACGGCCTGTTCGAGTTCAAGGTCATGCCTTTCGGTCTTTGCTCGGCACCTGCGACTTTCCAACGAGTCATGGATACTGTATTAGCTGGCTTGAAGTGGCAGACTTGCCTTGTTTACTTGGACGACGTCGTTGTGTATTCCTCGAACTTCGACGAACACCTCCAGCGACTTCAATCCGTACTTCAAGCAATCAAGAACTCCGGGCTCACCCTGAAGCCAGAAAAGTGCCGCTTCGCGTACGAGGAGCTCTTGTTTTTGGGTCACGTTATCAGCAAGACTGGAGTGCTCCCAGACCCGCAGAAAACAGCTGCCATCGCCGCTTTCCCGCCACCCACCGACAAGAAGGCCGTGCGCCGATTTCTCGGCTTGTGCGCCTATTACAGACGCTTTGTCAAAGACTTTTCACGGATCGCCGAGCTACTAACGCAGCTCACGAAGACCGACGTCGAATTCAGGTGGCAGACACCGCAAGTCGAAGCATTTCATGAACTGAAACGACGCCTGCAGACACCTCCGATACTTGCGCATTTCGACGAATACGCCGATACGGAGATTCACACCGATGCAAGCAGCATAGGACTCGGCGCCCTCCTTGTGCAGCGGACGGCCGGACTGGAAAGGGTTATCAGTTATGCTAGCCGGTCGCTGTCTAAAGCAGAGGTCAACTATTCCACAACAGAAAAGGAGTGCCTCGCCATCATCTGGGCAACGTCAAAGTTTCGCCCCTACCTCTACGGCAGGCCCTTCAAAGTTGTGAGCGACCATCACGCCTTGTGTTGGCTAGCTGACTTGAAAGACCCTTCAGGTTGCCTCGCACGGTGGAGCCTAAGACTTCAAGAATTTGACATTACTGTCGTGTACAAGTCCGGAAAGAAACACTCCGACGCCGACTGCTTGTCTCGTGCCCCCGTCGACCCACCAACGCCCGACGACCAAGATGATGACAGCTTCTTGGGAGCCATATGTACCGAAGACTTCGCCGAACGACAGCGAGCCGACCCGGAACTGAAGGTTCTAGTGGAATACCTGGAGGGCAGGCCCATCGTTGTCCCAAAAGTATTCAGGCGAGGATTGGCATCATTTTCCTTGAAAAACAACGTCCTCGTAAAGAAGAACTTCTCTCCGGCCCGAGCCAGCTACCTTATCGTTGTACCTTCGGGACTGCGACCAGAAATTTTGCATGCCCTGCACGACGACCCAACGGCTGTACACCTCGGACTTTCCCGAACGCTCGCACGAGTACAGGAAAAGTACTACTGGCCGCGCCTTGCCGCCGACGTCACTCGCTACGTAAGGACGTGCCGAGACTGTCAGCGACGGAAGACACCGCCCACAAGACCAACAGGCTTCCTTCAGCCGATCGAGCCTCCTCGGCGACCATTCCCGCAGATCGGGATGGACCTCCTGGGGCCGTTCCCAACGTCGACTTGCGGAAATAAATGGATCGTCGTGGCTACAGACTACCTCACCCGCTACGCCGAAACAAAAGCCCTGCCCAAAGGCAGTGCCGCTGAGGTAGCCAAGTTCTTCGTTGAGAACATCGTCCTTCGGCACGGCGCCCCAGAGGTTCTCATCACCGACAGAGGTACGGCGTTCACGGCTGACCTAACTCAGGCGATCTTGGAATACAGCCACACAAGCCACCGCCGCACCACCGCGTACCACCCACAGACCAACGGCCTCACCGAGCGTCTAAATAAGACCATCGCCGACATGCTGGCCATGTACGTCGACGTCGAACACAAGACGTGGGACGCCATCCTTCCGTACGTGACCTTCGCGTACAACACGGCCGTACAGGAAACGACGCAGATGACGCCATACAAGTTGGTCTACGGACGGAGCCCGGCAACGACGCTCGACGCCATGCTGCCAAACGTGACTGACGAGAAAAACATCGACGTGACCACCTACCTACAGCGCGCCGAAGAAGCACGACAGCTCGCCCGCCTACGGATCAAGAACCAGCAGACGACTGACAGCCGCCGCTACAACCTTCGACGACGCCACATGGAATACCAACCCGGTGACCGTGTATGGCTATGGACGCCAATACGCCGACGAGGACTTAGTAAGAAGCTTCTTCGACGATACTTCGGACCGTACAGGGTACTTCGACGCCTCGGCGCACTCGACTATGAGGTTGTCCCTGACGGCATTACGAACTCTCAGCGGCGCCGTGCGCGACCTGAAGTCGTCCATGTCGTGCGCCTTAAGCCGTTTTCTGCGCGTTAGCGAGCCTGGGGACTCTATTTTTTTGCTTTGTTATTGTAATTTATTTGTGTATGCACTTGTTTTTTTTATCTCTTCTATGTTCTTTCACAAGGATCGGGACGATGCTTTTTCAGAGGGGGGCAATGCCACGCCCACTTCTTCTCTTCTTTAGATGTATTAGGGTTTGACCGCCAGGGACGGTTATCAACGCTCGACGCTGTCCGCGAAGTAGTGTTCTAGAAGCGTCGCGATTGTAGTAGATCGGTTTGTTAAGATTGCGCCCCGCACGCGAATGTTCCAGCTTTGTCTAGAGATTACGCCGTCACCAGCGATATTGCTGGAAAGTTCGATAGCACCTGTATAAAAGCCGACGCGCGTGACCGCTTGTCAGTTGAGCGACGGTCGACGCTCTGTTCGCCGCTATCAGTTTATTGCTGTAAACTGGAGTTTCATTTTCCCGGCCACAAGTTCGGCCTAATGAAGAGTTTCATCTCGGACGTGCTGACTGCTGCCTTCGTCGACGTCACGACCACGTGATAATAGCTATATGCCGTCAGGGCACAGAGCGGCAGCTTTGCGTGTCACAAAACGGCTCTTATTCAATATGACGTCATCCTCGGTCAGCATGAGGCCATCGCCCAGCCTCATATGAAATGAAGAGAAGACTGCGTCATTCTGGCGGGCCATGTGGACGAGTAGATGCAGTGGAGAGTCTTCCAGGGTTGTTATGTCTTCAGCTCACTGACTTGCCTTGCGTTTCAATGTGTATGTTTACCGTTAACGTGTTGATTGAAACTGTGAATCACCTGTGGCACATACCCGCATAACATGAACTGTGGTATGCGGGTATGTGCCACAAGTGACTTCGTGAAAGCATTTCATGACGTACGTGACAGGCGTTTTGCGTTATTCAAGTCATTACCAGTGAATCGTGCTCATCATACACTTATCCTCTGCTATGCCGATTTCGGTATATTACAAGTTATCGAGACGTCCGGGAGAGCACCCAGGCAAAGATAGATAGATAGATAGATAGATAGATAGATAGATAGATAGATAGATAGATAGATAGATAGATAGATAGATAGATAGATAGATAGATAGATAGATAGATAGATAGATAGATAGATAGATAGATAGATAGATAGATAGATAGATAGATAGATAGGTTCGCCTGAGGTTCGCATTTAAAAAGGCATACGTGCAGCTGCAAGCATCGCTCTATGACAAACTTAATTGTATCAAGGTTTCTGGTATATTCAACTGCGGGAACGGCGTGGCGCAGGCATAACAAATTTCTGTTCTGCCACATTTCACGTGTGTGTGTTCGTGAAGACATTGCACACTATTCTAGATGCAGAACCAAGCATAGCGCACAGCGAGTGTACCGCAGAATAAAATGCTGACAACGCTCCCCATAAATGGCCCAGCGAGCGACACTGGCGTAAAAGACGTGGAAATGGCACTCTAGACGTGAAAACACTACTTCATCTATATAGGCATATGTACCTGCGAGGGGCCGCGGTAGGCAGTTTTTTTTTGTGTTAATGTGTACATACTTTCTTTTTCCCCGACACAACATAGTAACTTATCGGCAGCTGATCTGGTAAAGTGCTGCACTGCAGAACTTCACGACGAGGATTCCATTCATGGCTACTGTCGGCATTACGAGAGTGAGCTATTGCCATGGCTACAAAGAAGTAAATTTCTGAAGTCTTGCAGTGTTCGTCGGTCGTGAAAACATCTTCTAGTATACGGGATTTTGAGCAACCATGCAACTCACGTGAGATTCTCGTGAAAAAAGTGGTAAAATTTTGACGAAATGTAGCCTCACTTCTACACACAAATATAAGCTTCTTCACGTCCCGCAAATTTTGCTTACTTTTGACTGAAACTTGTTTGTTGCGTGGTCTAACTACACTAACTTTTGAAACGATTCCGACTTTACGGCTTATATGGTTCATTACATTCGGGGTTAGTGCGCGTACCTAAGAATTTTTAACACGTGGCCAGTCGTTTAATTTGTCTACTTTTATTGTTTTGTAAACAGTGCCAACTACTAACGTGATGCAAAGCCGCCACCGCCCGAAGTGAAGACTCATCAAAGAAGAACACACATTATACTCGGGTTCCCGCAATCCCAAATGCAATTAATGAAAAAGTAGAAAATGGGCGGCAGTGACTCGATTGTGGTGCGAAGTCACACCGCAATACTTGGCTCGTGCACAAAAAAAAATAAAACTTCGCAGGTAAATAAAAAGTTGTTCTGATACTGGAATTGAAGCCAGAACACATCCTTTTCCGAAGCTGTTGCTCTAACATTGCATCTTGTAAGGAGCACATGAAAAATTGCTGAAACAGGACGAATTTATTTGAATGTATAAAGCAAAGGACATGGTATAATGAAGGCCTCTGGAAGCACTTGTAAAAAACATCCCTAAGAAACACTGGGAGAAAAATTATACATTTTGCCATCAACTTCATTGCTTGATTTTCACAGACACCTTTAGAAGTTCAGATTAAGTGTACCCTCGTTCACACTGTCCGGTGATGCGCAAATTTTTCCTTGAAGACCTCTTAAACTGCGGGAAAATTCGACAATCTTGTTTATCAGTGCCTTACTCGTGTACAATTTATTTTTGGAACAGATTACCATTTCATTACTTTGCCTGATTTAACATCCGGTTCTTAGACCTCTGTGAGACTGCATAACAGCTCGTTCGTGCGTTATGCACGCCATACCCAAGTTCAGGAAAGTCGTTTTTCAAGATTTGCACATGCAGTCTTTCTCAATTACAGTGGTGCCAAATAACTGTTGAACACTACTAGTGCAGCAATGTTCCCTCACGCTCGCATACCGTGTTGAGCATTTACAATCATTTCAGCATTAACGAGCGAGAACGTGTGTGATAGTAACGCCATACCAACGCGATGAAAACACACTGCGCAGTATTTCAAGGCCACACGCTATGATTCCCAGATATGTGGTACAGATCACTGCTCACGTTCAGCGACCATCGCTGACAAACGACAGCGCACGCTAATTAGAAACGTTATGTTGTAGACCAAGCAAATTGTAGACATCAACAACGACTTCTCTTTGACTTTTTGTTTTTTCACGTTATTTTGATGGCACACTGCTTGGGTATGTATTTCTTAGATTTAACGATATCGGTTAAATATTTCTTATCTCTACAGCAACGCCGTCACGAGCGCCATCGCGTGATTATAACTGCTGCAGTTTGTGGGGGTGCTATATCACCCCTGTATTGGCGACTGCCGTAACTTGGGCGCGACCGCTGTGTTTGGAACGCACGTGCTTGGCGTAAGCGGACACGTTCGTCCAAGGTCAGGGATGCGCTTTTCTGTAACCCGAGTTTAGCGCGGTGGCGCCGGCATCGCCGCCGCGAATTTAGGCCGGCGCATAGAAACAGGAGTGAGTCTCTTTTGGGGTGTGGCTGCGCGCGCGGATGGGCGTCTCCTCGCGGTGGGTCCGGGGACTATACAGAAAGCGTTTCATAATTCACGCCTGAAGCGTATAGAGAATGGTTTACCAGGAAACGCGAGTAAATTTGCGTATCTATCCCTCGACATAGTAGCGAAAAACACCACTTTTATGGTCCTAAATTTACCGAGAAGTTAAATGCTGCAACCACGTAAATTTGTCTGTGCATATCAGTTGAGTTATTTCTTCCAAAAGTACTAGCTTTTCTTTTCCTCCTATTCCTTTTAATGTCATTAGAAAATGATGATTCTGTAAATTTTTGTAATTTGTCATTACACATATATGTGAGGTCATGTACGTTGCTGCAGGAAAAAAAATGTTGCTTTGATCGGCGTATATAATAAACTATGCACTACAATTATTAAATATGGCCTCGTTCATATAAGCTTTAACAATAGAGGACCTAATATACTACCCCGAGGAAATCCGCAAAATACCTTCATAGCAGTTGAACTTGATTTATTTATTTCGACTATCTTTGGCTGATGGCACAGGTACGTTCCTATTATTTCCGGTGTATAGCCCCACGTGCTACAGTGACTAATCTTTTTTGTTAGAATTTCCTGAATTACTAAATCAAATGCCTTCCAACCTCGATCAGTTTCTTTTAAGCTCTGCTAAAATGTATTTTTGTTACCTTAGAGGTCACATTTAATCATTTACAGGCGCGCCTGTTCACAGCGACGGCCAAGGCGCTCTAGCAAATTTCTTTTCCCCGCCTGCTGACATCTGATGGCTGTTTACAGTACCTCCCCTACCAACATGGAATGTCGTTATCCTCTCAGAATCCCGTGCTGCCTATCGTAGACTATCGAGGAAAGACGCCGAGAGCCAAATTCTATTCAGCATCACGAATGTGCCGGAAAATTCTCTCCTGGGTGCCACTCACTGTCCCGTGGATCCGCAAGTGGACTTTGCGTGAAATTAAGAAGCCGATCTCCTGTGTCGATTTGTATTCGTGATGAATGTGACTGCCCAGAAATTTCCTGTAAAGTAGACAAAGCTCGTCTGCTGATTCGCCGACGCCTCCAAAAGCGGCACCGAGACCGGCGTGTTGGAAGGGGATTCTCACCCCCTCCAGTCGTGTTCCTGGTTGTGACTTGTATCGTCGTGAGAGAGCACTCGTATATAACGGCTCATTAGTGCGAACGTTTTTACCATCAATGACGTATGGACAGTCCGTTGTGTGCATCTTGTGGCTCGTGTGACACACTTGAGCATTACATATTAGAGTACGCAGCATTCGTTACGCAGGGGTATTCTAGATAAAGGAGTATAAAGACGAAGTAGACGTAACTGTGCGCCCCCCGACAATACCTCTTTCCGAGAGGGTGTGCGGCTTGACTGACCAGCCGCACTTAGCTCCGCTAACTTTCATGAACCACACGAATCTGACCACCCCTTTAGAGACCGTTTTCTTGTAGGGGGAAGCACCTTAAGGCCAAAGTTTCTTCGTATGGCGTCCGTGCGCAAGGCACAGCACCGTGTAAAATCGAAACATCAGGAGCAATAGATTAATATCACTCATAATTTGACGGAAGAATACAAAACACCTACAAGCACAAACCTTTTATACTGGTCGGCGACTTCAACGTACACATTATGGATCTTAGGACCTAGCTTTGTTGTCAACTCTCACTGTACGCTGTCACGGTATATAGAAAACCATTGCTATAGTCAAACCATATGTGTGTATGGGAATAAAAAACACCAGGCCTGCGCTGAAACCACAGCACAGTCGCAGCGAAAACTGGAAGAGCGGCGTTTCTAAAGCACCGTTGTAAGCTCTCTTGGGGCTACTAATACAAGTACACTAGCGAGGCACCCACTACGCCATAAATCACAATTTTTGTGAAGTTGGGAAGCACCTACTAAGCCATTATCCGTCATTCTGCGGAGAAGCGAGGCACCAGCTACACGTTTGTAAGCATTATGTGCACTTTGTTGACGCGACGACTGATGACGATAAAGAATTATGGCTCAACCTTTTGTAATGGGTTGGAAACTTTAAACGGCCCACCAGTTATGTAATTTGCATAGGTGACGCCCGGTCGCTATGTCCCTCTCCCGCCATACTGTATAACATATGTTGACGTGGGAGAGAGAGGGAGGGGTGCGACGAACTTTACTGAGACCCCGAGGAAATGGATCATCCGCTTATGGGCTTCCTTGGCAACTAATGCAAGTGCACTTGCCAGGAACCCACCATGCTATAAATCATTGCAATTTTTTAGAAGTAGGAAAGCAGGCATTATGCCATTTTTCATCATTCTACGGAGAGCCGTGGTACCTGCTAAACGCATGTATGGCATTATGCGCACTTTGTTGATGCTGTGCTTGATGACGATGAAGAATTATGGCGGAGCCCTTTGTAATGGGTTGGAAGCATTCAACAACCTTCTCGTTGCGCAATTTGTATTGTGTGACGCCTGATTACACAATTCGCGTTGTGCGACGCTCGGTGTTTATTTTACTCTTCTACCACGCTATATTGCATATGTTAATGTGGTTCCTTCCCGACATGAAGCCTGTATAGGACCTTTTTGCAAAGCAGTTTCAAGCACCGGCATGGCTCAGAGGTTGAATACTGCGCTCCCACGCCGCAGAGGGCCCAGGTTCGAACCTCGTTCCATCCTGGAATTTTTTTCTTATTTCGTTTTTTTTTCTTATTTCGAGCGATAGTGGTTACGGACACCGGCGGCGGCGGCGGCGGCGGACAACTACGGCGCCAAAAACGGCCGGTGAAATGATCTCATAACAGCTTTCGCTGTAAAAGGTTTACAATAGACGAGCATCAATCATAATTGTGACAGAGCAATATAAAGACCCCACAAGCACAAACCCTTTACACTAGTCGGCGACATCAACCTAGTCACTATGGTCCTTAGGATCGAGCTTTGTCATCGACTCTTTATGTCACTTTATTTCACTCAATTTACATTAAATGAGGCAACGCTCGGGTAACGTACTGTTACTCACCAAAAAAATACCAAGAGCTTCAGCAACTCGTCATGATTTTCTTCGTGGAGTTCCGTGAGTTTTTTTCGTGTTTTTTACTTATTTTTGCCCAAACATAATTTCTTTATTTACTTTCCTGCCTTCTGTCCTCTTTGTCTCCTCATATTTTACTGTCCTCTATCCCTTCTCTCCTTCCGAAAAAAAGTTCAGAATTTGTGACGCTACTCTTTTGAGACATAACATCAATGGCCTGGAATATTTCGTCTTCACACCAATATTCTCCACAGCGGCTCACGATGCCTGCTGACGGAGGAAGTCTTTCTGTAGCTTTCCTGCGCATCTGTATGTGTGCACCCCTCCAGCACAAGACGCAGTACATATGTTGGGGCATACCGTACAGAAATAACGGGAAGGTCAACGATTCCGACATTGCCCCGCCACGGTGGTCTAGTGGTTATGGCGCTCGACTGCTGACCCTAAGGTCGCGCGATCGAATCCCGGCCGCGGCGGCTGCATTTTCGATGGAGGCGAAAATGTCTGAGGCCCGTGTACCTAGATTTAGGTGCACGTTAAAGAACCCCAGGTGGTCGAAATTTCCGGAGCCCTCCACTACGGCGTCTCTCATAATCTTATCGTGGTTTTGGGACGTTAAACCCCAGATATTATTATTATTAATGATTCCGACATTGCTCCTATAGGGAGCCGGATCGCCTCAACTTGTTAATGGGGGCTAGTTGTACGCCGTTCCAACTTCTGTCGGCCTAAGTTCAACACGGCACTGCGCTGCGAAGATCGCAGTTTGTAGGGATCATGACGTACATGTAGTAACTCAGCTCGCATACATTTGTAGATTCATTTTTCTTTATCCTTGGCTAGCTATCGTCTACCATTCTGCATTCACTTTTGCCGCCTCCACTCCTTTGCCACTCTCGAAGCTTTCCACGATCGCCTTTTCTAGTAATTGGCCGGTGAGCTTACTCACAGATATTGATGGACAAATTGATGAGCTGTGGCATGAAACAAGCTGTGCACTCGGGAAAAGAAACATCCACTCACAATCAAAAAAGCACATGCACAGGCGCTTGGCACAATCTCATCGCCTTCGTTTTAAGGAGAGTTTCACAAAAACAACGCTTGTGAGGCTTTCCTATCTGTCATTCGCAAATGCCCTGGAGTTTCCCAAGAATTTGTCAGGACGGCGATTATGAAGTAGTGTGCAGTGCATGTCCTGTTCTCTGTTCTTTGTTACACTGAATTAAAGTTACAAATATCGAAACATCGTAGGCGTAGGCTGTAACTTTAATTTTATCAGTGCCTGGCATGCGAAATCCTCTAATTCCAGGACAAAGCAGGACTTTTCTGATGAGGGGATCTAGCAAGAACACAAATAAAACTGGAGCGGCTGGGCATTCCTGGGTAACGCCGCTTTTTACAGCGAGGCTCTCAGTCATGTCACCGTTTAAGTAGAGGTGACCATTGGTGCCAGGCCCGTGTAGCCAGGAATTTTTTCGGGGGGGGGGGGCACTTGCTGAAAACCTCGACCATTTAAGGCAAACACCTTATTATTTATTATTACTTATTATTTATTATTTATTTTCGGTCAAATACCCACCTCGATCAAAATTTTGTGGGAGAGGCAGCCCACGGACCCTCCTTGCTACGGGCCTGATTGGTACCCTAATAGAGCAGCTCAAAGCACTTAACGAACTCATCTGGCAAGCCATAATTCCTCAGTACTGCAAACAAGTAACGCCGCTCGACCCTGTCAAATGCCTTCGCTTGATCGAGGAAAACGGAAGTCCCGGAAATTCATTTTCCTTGGCATAATAAAGGAGGTCCCTCTGGCCTGAGTCGCCTGGTTTCAAGCAATGCCAATTAGTGTCACACTTTTTTCACAGCACTAAGCTTTCTGGAACCTCCTAAGCATACCTAGTTACTGCCAACGTATGTGCACCATTACTTATGCTCCAGGATCGAGCTAGAGATCGAGCTAGTGAAGAGATGCAGCACTCTTCAACCACGTATGCGGCATGGTGTACTACTTACCGCTGCGCATTTTTCCGTCTTGGCATAGTTGGTAAAGCGATCTGCTTCTGCAGAATGCGTCCGACATATGTTGCACATTTGCCACCGATATGCCGTTTGTAGCAATTTTTTAGGAAGCGCAAAGCCGAATACGTACTGCAATACTTCAAACACTTTCTGAAACCAAAATGCTTAGACCCTGGTTACATCCGTTGGTCGGCCACTTGCAATTGTACTGTATGTTTGTGCAATGATCAATCTCGCTATTTTTCCCCTTCCATAAACAAATATTGTTTATTGAGAAAACTGTCACCGTGACACACTTTGGCAATTTAGCTAGCACCCTGTCTGGGAGAGTCCATAACTTGACAATGTGAAATATTTCTCCTGTCGTTACCATAGCAAATATGAAGAATATACAGTGTTTCATTCTGGACAGCCTTTAATTTCAGACACATCTTTAGGGTAATTTTCATTGCTAAAATGAACATTGTTTCTAGTGAACACTCCACCTTCGAAAAATAATAATGGCAGATTAGTACAGCACGCTCAATTGCATTGCAACAATTAGTGACAGGATTTTTGAGCTTGGGATAGAGATCAGCTGAAAATGGTAATCAGCGCACACCCAGAGGCCTAGTAATGGTCTTGGCATTCACCGTTGAAGTTGTTTTGTGAAAAAAAAATGAAAAAAAAAACACAGCGCAACAGTGGACGACTAGGCCTATGAAAGAGATTAGAGAAGAGCGTGACATTTGGCACGTAGCAGCGCTTTTCTTCGTAATTGATTACTGTTCGTATAAGGGACCGCTTTGTGCTTTAAGTTACGTCTTACACAGCCGGGCTCCAGCTGAACTCTTTGTATACTCAAGGTTATAGGCCAGTTTTGCACCAAGAGTTCTCACCAGTGCAGTTCTTAAGTGTTCAAGAGAACAAGAATTGGCACTGGGAGGTGTTGCACCGGGATTCTGAGCAAGGCCCTCTCATGGCCAGGTGACACCGGTGTGATGTGTGACAGTTAGATACCTCAGGTGGATGCCCAGGTTGGAACGAAGCAGCGTCGCGCTATAGTTGGGTTGTAAACGCAATACTAAGGTAAAGCGTGCATACGCGGACACAGTAAATCAAGACAACCCAACAGCCGACGTTGGTCGTTCTCACCAGTGCAATAAACAGAAGGCCTCTAGCGGGAGCGGGCTGATGGAGGTTCGAACCTAAGAACTTAAGTCAGCTAGGGCCAGTTCCTTCACTCACATTCTCTTTGCTTTGAAAGAAGTTAGAAGCTCACAATTTGAATTGCCTTCTTGAATTCCATATAAATAAAGGCCGCTTTTTACCACTGAGGTCTGCATTTATATTGGTCTTTTATGTGTTTATATTTTGCAGGATTACACTGTAGCATTATTTAAGTTCTTCATTCCGCTTTTTTGCATAGTTCAACGTCTTCACACGAAGGTTTAGTTTCACGATGGACTGTATTGTTCCAACGCTGTAAAAGTAGTTTTAATACATCTTGGTGAATTCAGTCCACTCGCGAAGACGGAAGCAATGACACTATGCTTGGCGAGAAGGATGGTTATGAAGGACATGCCATCTACACGGTTTAGGGTGCGATAAGTTCTTTTTAAGCGACATATATGTGGTGCTAACTGGGTTTACTTTATACCCCAGCATTGGGTGCTGCATAAAGATGTGCCTCGAGTAAATATATCACTCAAAACAAGGTTGAGTGCGAAAGATAGGTCCACTCTAAATCTGGCAAACGGTGCACACAGAAAAGTCTGACACTAAGTTGCAGCGGCACTTCTTAAGATGTTCACCAGGGGCCGAATTCACAAGGGGGGGATTGGAGATCTCTGTTCGTTCCGCGTTCGTTCTGGCGGTGTTACGTCACAAAAGTGGGCGGACCGCAGCTCTCTTCCGCCGAGAAGAAGAGGACAGCCAATCGTCAAGCGGTGAGCGGCGAGCTTTCCGGAAGTAGACGCGCATCGTTTGTCCTCGGCAAGGGAACCGTATATTTCAAAACGAAGTGTTTCTCGCCTTCTAATAAATACAGTTGTTATACGAAAAGATATTGTTTTTCTTTTCAAGCTCAAACAGTTGCTGAAACAGCAATAGGTTTGAGCGCTGATATTTATTGGTGTTAGTTTTTCTAACGTGCTCGCTATGTGAAGTCGCGCACGCGAAAAAAAAAAAGAGAAAAGTAGCGGTTGGCGCAGTTCTTCAAGATGTCGTTTCACCGGAATGTCTGGCTTGGCTCGCGGGTGTCGAATCGTCAAAAGGAGCTTCTGCTGGCTTTTATAAAAGAGCACCCACAGATACCTACGCTGTCGTGCCCACTGGGACCGTCGTTCACGAGTGAGGACCGGGACGACACGTGGCAGTAGCTGGTAGCGCTTTTGAACTAAGAAGTCCCTGCGCGTAAGACCACAGCCCAGTGGCAGGCCCGTTCATTTTGTTCGCACTGTTCGTTTCGAGAACAGAAAGCGACGCCGCACTCGCTCATGTCTTCAAACGCATCTCGCACCTCCAACCGCAAGAAAAGCACACGTCGCAAGCGCCATTTTCTCAAAATCAGCTGTTGCGGCAGCCGCAACCGCCGCATCATTCCGTGCGAAGCCGTTTGTTCGCTCGAGAGAATGCGTGCGAACGGTCCGGCGCTCCGTTCGTTTGTAGCAGACGACATGCTCGTTATGACGCGGTATGACGTCACCAAAAAAGAAAAAATCAAGCAAAAAGAAAAATGGCTACGCCCCTCAGAGACGTGGATTTTTTCGGCTTCGGCCAATCGCGTACGCCGCCAGAATGGGTACAGAACGAACGGCGCAGAACAGAGATCTCCGATCACCCCACTCGTTATGCCGCGATATGACGTCACCAAAAAAAGAAAAGGTCAAGCAAAAAAAAAAGAAATGGCGACACCCCCCGGCCTTGAGTGGCATCTCCCGCTTCAGCCAATCAGCGTGCTTGTTCTTCCCCAGGAGAACGAACAAGCGGAAGGAACAGATCTCCGATCGCCCCCAAAGCTTTATCTTGCCTACGCAATTCCTTAGCCAAGAATTCTCGTATCTCGAGGAATTACGATAGCAATGGTACAAATGCATCTTACTGACCACTTTTGAGGGCAAGGAAGCAACGCGAAAGCCAATGCAACGACAAGGAAAGAAAGAAGTGCGCGCAGATGATAGCAAGGCAGCACGCGAAGCGTTTAGCATCGATGGAATGCGACGATAGCGAATGTATTTTCGCTGCATCTCAGCTTCCACTTCCGGGCGCCTGCTACAGCGCTTACGCGTTGCCGCGTTGCAGCAGAAGTCCTGCGATATTGCGCGAAGCGAAGCGCTCTTGTTTCATCAATGACCATAGCTAAAAAATCGGTGGCGTTAATAATGCGTGCGCTATCTCGTGAAGTGCAAGCGAACAACGATCCAGATGCACCGCATCTATGAAAGCGCGCGTTAATTGAAACATTGAAGGTTTGAAAATGTGACCGAAACGTCTCCCCCTGTTTACAACAACCAATTTAGTTACATTTTCATGAAGCTGCGTTATGATGGTTGCCATTACATGGTGTTTTGTAGCTAGACGTAAAATGTTGCATTTATTACAAAGATCTTAGTACAAGACATAGGAGCGGCTTTTGAGTCTACGGCGAAACTGTACAGAAATATGAAGCAGCAGTAAGAAAGGTATCATGAGCGTAATGTCGCAGGTTCAATTCATCGCACCCTCGAGCAAACGCCTCCTCCAGCACCGACCCCATTCCCCGGTGTTCCTCGTGTCCGCGAGCCTCCTGTCTTCACTGGCGCGGAGGGAACAGATGTGTAGTATTGGCTCGGCGTTCTTGTAGAGGGAAGCCGGAGCGACCGAATCAATAGAAGGCGCTGAATGGGACGACTCTACAGAGGTACACACGGACGCAGTGGTGTTGGCCTCGGCGGTGTGCTTGCGCAGTGCAAAGCAGGATTCCCTGAATACGTCATGGTATATGCAAGTCGTACGCTTACTAAAGCGGAGACCCATTGCACCTTCACCGAAAAAGAATGCGTGGCGATCAAATGCGCACTTACGAAGTTCCGACCTTATTTCTATGATCGCCCGTTCGATGTCGTTACGGACCATCATATACTATCCTGGCTGTCGTCATCCATGGATCCCCCAGGCCGTCTCGCCCACTGGCACTTCGCCTACAAGACTGCGATATTCACGTGCAGTACAGCAATGGACGCCAGCATGGTAACATCGATGCCCTTTCGCGCTCCCCCTTGCCTGGTAACAATGCCCACTGCTCCGTATCTTACCTCGCCGCATCTTCCATCGACATTCACACCATCGCTACCAAACAGCGCAAGGATAAGTGGATTGCATCGCTGATAGACTCGCTGATAGATCCGTCGGGACACCGACCACTCGCGCGTTGCGTCGTCAATCCCAGAATTTCGCCATTCACGACGACCCACTTCACTCTGCTTTGCTCAACTCTGATCCGCAGAGTGCACACCCTGGTGTATCCAAAACTTACCACCGAATTCGGGAAGGATACCTCTGGCGAGGAATGTACCGCTACGTGCAGACGTTTGGCCGCTAACGTCTCGATTGTCAACGCCGAAAACCTTCAACGCATCTGTCGCCAACAGGTCTGCAACCTTCACCTTGCCCGAACCGGCCGTTGGTGGGCAGTTCTGACGTCGGCTGGTAACCACAGGGCCATCGTCGCCGTTGACCATCTCACGCGATACGCCGAAAGCACCGCCCTTCCAGCCTTCCTGCTCCACCGATTCATAATACGTCACGGTCCAACCCATGAGCTGCTGAACGATCGAGGTCATGTGTTCTTGCCGGAAATCTTTGAAGGCATTCTCAAAGAGTGCCACGCTGTTCACCGCAAAACTATTGCTTACCACCAACAGACGAATGGTCTCACCGAATATTTTAATGGTATGCTCGGCGACATGCTCCCAATGTACCTCGCCGCCGATCACACAAATTAGAACGCCATTCTGCCCTTCGTCACCTACGCCTACAATACCACCCCTCAGCGCACTACTGGTTTTTCGCCGTTCTTATTGTATGGATGACACCCGTCACACACATTCGACACGATCTATCTGAGTGCACTCCTATTTCTTACACAGCCGTACTTGCTGAAGATGGTCGCGAGATTGCCAAGACCTCTACCACGCAAGAACAAAGCAGTAGAAAAGCATTCGCGGTGACACAACCACTTCGAGCCCGCATTCATCCCTGGAGCGCTCGTGTGGATCTCTATCCCCACCATTGTAACCGGCCTCTTGTCAGTACTATACTGCCCGAATACGAAGGCCCCTACCGTGTCGTCGAACGCGCATCCCCGGTCAACTACCTGTCGAACCCATTGAACCATATTCGGACATTGATCCATATTCGGACATGCGCCATCGAGGGCCGGACATTGTCAACGCGGAGCGTCTGAAGACCTAATTTGTTTACCGCATACTTCTTTGTTTAACGTTGGTCGACTTGGATACCTACCAATGCATGTGTACGCGAGAATGCGTGGCCCTTTCCAGCAATGCGCTGTGATACTGTCACAGTTCCCTCTATTAAACGGCACCTCGGGGCACTTCCTCACATTTTGTTAATGCAGATCAAGTGTTATGCATGGCGGATAGTATGGAGTCGTCGGCTAACAGTAAAGCCTTCTTAATCAGAAGATAGGTTGCCGCTAATTTCAATCTCAGAGCTCATTTTATTCGGCTCAAGATTCCCCAGTATGCAGTAGCACAAAATTTTGACCTATAAGAGATTGAAGAGATATGCCACTTCGCCTCGATTTCTTTTGCCGTAATTTCTTGTTGTGTTTGCACCCGTTTTAAGAAAAGATACTTCGATAGATTATAATGTAAGGCTTACGAGTTATTCCTACCTGAACCACGGTTAAAACTAGCGGAGTGTCCTCATTCGGCTAGTAAAGCGATCGTGCGTAGACTTTCCTGTGAAACAGAATCCACGATCTCGCTTATTAGGAATGACCACGCAAGACCGCCATACTTAATTATTTGGAGAATGCAAATAAGTCCGCTCGTCAATAACGCGGGAGTAACCCGTTTCCAGTAGACGGAGGCAAAATTCACCGTTGTGGTTTATGGCTACTATTTGTCATCGGCCTGCCGTTGATCATTGCTAATAATTTGTGTATCGTTAGTCACGCTGGTGTTCGTTGTTACAAGTAATTCTATCGTAATATGTTGTGATTCGTACAGAAAGGCCATATTCGCGGCGCTGTTTTGTTCATAACTTATTTTTGTTATATAATGGCTACCATCGCTACTGATATATGCCATAAAAGTATTGTGCAGTATATTATTTCACGAATCTTTCTGAACCATCAGCCCACGACATACAATGAAATTACGCAGCACTTCTACCTAGGCAGGAGGGTCTACCCCCCTCCTCACAGAAAACTACACAGAGCCCAGGCCATGACGCTTAGACTCCTGCAGACTGATTCATATCCAAATCTGGCCTTATTTCACAAAATTTACCCGGATACTTACACTAGCAGCTCGTGTCCCCTTTGTGGGGAAATAGCTAACTTAGAGCATATGCGCTGGCGATGCCCCTCGTTACTGGGCAGTGAACAAGCCGACCCAGCCAAGTGGAGCTCCGCCATCAGAAGCCCCAACAAGGGGGATCAGCTTTGGGCCGTCCAGAGAGCCCACGATGCGGCGGTCAGGCTAAGCCTGCCCGTCCCAACATGGGAGAAGCCCACTGCGCGCTAGTCGCGTCTCTCAGGACTATATTTAATAAAGTTCCACCATCCATCCAATCTTTCTGAAATAAGAGCTTTTTAAATGTACGGGCCCAGGCTCTATGTTCACGAACGTATCTATTCGAAACTTATGACAAAATCATCAAATAAAGATGAGAGGCCATCGCAATACAACTATAAATAGCATACCAGCGGCAACTACACACATCCGTCTTTCTGGGACAGCTTCTTCACCGATGAATACTTGCCCAGAAGAATAGCAAATGAGAGAAAAATTAGTGCATTCACAAAAGAAAACTTGGCGAAACTTGGCGATGCTTGCAACAGTGAAACTGGATCATTCTGTACACTAATATGGTTGCTTCAAGGTTGGTTCTTGGTTGCTTCTAGGTTGTTGCGAGGCGTTAGCTAGGTGATGCTAGGTTGTTTCTACGTTGATTCTCAGCGTAGAGAGGTTCGAGTTAAACCACAGGCAGTCACAGACACGACACGGTTGTCCAAACTCTAGAGACAGAAACTCGCACTGAAACCAAGCCTTCGCACATCTCATAGGTCTACGGGCACGTCATCGTTGTCGTAGGCCAATTACGCCGCTTAGGGGTGTTCTTGCAGCCGCGGTTGCCTTTCTCTTTCCCTTGTATTCGCTCGTTGTACGTACTCGGGGTGTTCGGCTCGCCGCCGTCACTTCGCAGCCATTTGTTGGGCTAGGGCTAATTGTTGGGCTAGGGCTAACTATTGCCTTCTTCACTTTTCGTGGACCAGTGGTGAGCAGTGAGATTTACCCAATTTCTGAGGCACATACCCGTTTCTTCAAAACCATTTGTTGGGCTAACTCTTGCGTACTTCTTTTTTAGTGGACCACTCGTGAGTAGTGAGATGAGTAGTGGGATTTACCCAATTTCTGTGACATATACTTGTTTCTTCACAGCCATTTTTTGGGCAAACTGTTGTCTTCTTTTTTAGTGGAGCAGTCGGTGAGGAGTGGGACTTACGCAATTTATGTGGCACGTACCCATTGATGATGATAGTTTTCTGGATCGATTCAAGGAATGATTTGCAAAACAGATTCACTGTTATAACTTGGCAATATCTGGTGAATCAATTATGTGCTGGTTTAAATAAAAACTGCTTCGTACATTCCAGGAAATAGCTGTGGTCATTCCTGCTTTGTTTCAATATTCCGGAGACTGATCACAGCAACAGCGCTAAATGCAAATTCCGTTTATATGTAGACCACGCCGCCATCTACAGCTGATTTCAAAAAAGCACAATCAAGAGGGCGAAAAATTTGGCGGCTACTTGAAGGTGCGTCGTTTATTAGAACTACTAAATATTTATCGCACTGAGAGAAAACCTGCCCTGGTCGACCATCAACTTTATGACAGTGCATAGTGTGCATGAAACCATGCAACGCAACTGCTAATGGGGCAGTAAAGAAACGCTGTTGCTTGTATATGTCTAATTTTTCTTTTCCTTTTTGCGGGATAATAAACGTTGCCGGCGATAAAATTTGATCAAACTACGAAAGTTATTTTTTGTACCAAATCTGTTTGGTAAGGTAGCAACAAGAAAGTAAAAGATTGCAGGAAACGTCGCGATTGAATATTTATAGCTTTTCCGCAAGAATGAATTGGGGGAAACTTTCCTGGCGCCATTAAAAACTGATTTTATGATCGCACGTGCACGGATCGACGAAGACACAACATTAATGTATGCAAATGAGATCCAAGAGCAGGCCTTGTGTGTTTTAAAATACGGGAGTTCAACAAGACGGCTATGACGACCACGGTAAGGTAGTCAATGATTCAGCCAATTTTCATATGTTCACTAATAGGAGCGGGGTGGGTGTGAGCATACACCTTAGGTCGAAGGTAATTCAAAATAACAAAGGTGGGGCCGAATACGCAAAAATATCACGTGTTGGAATAGCTCGCAAGATGGATTTTCAGCCAATAATGATGCCAGATATACCATAAGCAACGATAGTCCACTAATGACACAGGCCACCTAATGCTAGGGCGTAATAACCGACAGGTCACAAAGAAAGAGACCCGTTTCTGCGCTGTGCACTTAGACGTGTTTATGCAACACGCCCGACTATTCACCCTTGAGAGGAAGGCCACCTACGAAAACAAAACCTCACGCTTTTCACTAATATATTGCGCAGGCGCTGCATCAGCATGGTCTGTTGTCGGAGTAATACCATCAAGTCTATATAACTCGCGACTTGAAGGGACTACGGATGACGCTGTTGTGACGGACGACGCTGTTGGTAGACAGCTATCTTCTTAACTCTTTGAATTAGGCTATACGGCGCTGCCTTAACGTCTCCCCGTTGCGAGGCTAGTTCATAATCAGAATCCTCTTCGACATCACAATCATTGTGACTATGATCATCATTATTCGATATTATGCCAACAGGGGGAGGACGAGTCGCCCCAACTATCTGAAATAACTTCCGTCTTCAGCTGCCTCGTTTCAAGCGACGCCAATAAGGGTCACAATTTTTTCACAGCACTAAGCTTTCTGGAACCCTCTAAACATATCTAGTTACTGCCCATGTATCCGCACCATTATTTATTCTCCCAGGTTCGAGCTAGCCTCACCTGAAGAGATGCAGCACTCTTCAACCCCCTATGGGGCATGGTGTACTACTTACCGTCGCGCATTTTGCCGTCTTGGCATCGTTGGCACACCGACCTGCTGCTGCAAAATGTGTCCGACATATGTTGTACATTTGCACCCGATATGCCGTTTGTAGCAATTTTTTAGAAAGCGCAATAAGCCGAATACGTACTGCAATACTTCAAACACTTTCTGAAACGAAAATGCTTGGACCATGATTACATCCGTCGGTAGCACGCAATTCTGTTTATTCCTCACAGACGTTTTGAAGAATACGGACCCCAGAGGCCGCTTGTAGTTCTGCTGTACGTGTGTGCAATGCTAAATCTCGCTATTTTTCCCCTTCTATAAACAAATAATGTTTATTTAGGAAACTCTCTCACCGTGACTCACTTAGACAACTTAGATAGCACTCTATATCAGCGAGGCCATATATACGGCAATGCTAAATTTCTGTGCAGTCAATACCATAGCAAAAATAAAAAAACGCATTGCTCCATTCTTGACAGCCTTTAATACGAGACAAATCTTTAGGTCAATTTTGAGTGCTCAAATCAACATTATTTCTCCTTAACACTCCACCTTCGAAATATAATAATGTCAAATTAGTACCGCTGGCTCTGTTGCATTGTAACAATTAGTGACATCCTTTTTGAGCGTGGGATAGAGATTAGCTCAAAGTGGTAATCAGCGTACACCCATAGGCCTTCTAATGATCTTGGCAGTCACCGTTAAAGTTGTTCATTAAAAGAAAAAACGGCGTCACAGTAAACGACCAGGAGTACAAAAGAGATTAGTGAAGAGCGTGGCATTTGGAATTTAGCGACGATGCTTCTTCATAACTGATTACCGACTAGGCTGATTATGCACACACATTGTCGATCTCTTAAATGCACTTATCGCGCTTTTATTCACCTTGATCATAGTACTTACGTGGTGTTTACTTTCGCGAGCAGTCTGTGTATATGAAACATTTGCTGCTCAATAAGAATGGCTGCAACGGCACTGTATTTAAAAAGAGCCTCCCACTTGATGATGTTCCCTAATGCCGGAGCAATGCGTGTGATGTGCGCCCTCTGTTTTTCAGAAATACAAAAAAGCAAACAATACGTCCCATTAGGAAATACCCGAGTGCGTGTCGGCACTGTGCTTGATTTCAATGCGCTCCAAGCGGCACGTGTCGTTTTAAAATTCACGCTTCCTGTGAATGTACTCTGTAGCACTGAGTGACGTCTATATCT
The DNA here is from genome assembly GCF_013339695.2 of Rhipicephalus sanguineus. Classification (NCBI taxonomy): domain Eukaryota; kingdom Metazoa; phylum Arthropoda; class Arachnida; order Ixodida; family Ixodidae; genus Rhipicephalus; species Rhipicephalus sanguineus. Next base: position 99,759,000 of record NC_051178.1, read on the forward strand.
TAACACTTGCACTCGATAACGTTTCCGAGAATATCCACTCTCCTTGCACACGTATGCCTATCGTCAGTGCAGCTTTGATCTTTTCCCGCTTCGCTCGTTTTCATGTTCAAACCTTGGTCCAAGTACTGCGCATAGGCACGACGTAATGTATTTGTATCTCGCAAGAAATATAAATTGTGCAGCTGCTGCGTCACATTCGCGCTGAAAGCCGTCTCTTATAATAGTGGAATGAAAAAATGCATCTAGTATATCAGTGTAATGTAGAGTCGACATCAAAAGATGAGAGAGCACTAGGACTCAGCAAGCACTGATTTTCCTAGCAATGTGTGACTGTGTTCGGTCCAACTGCATAGTACAAGTTGTTAGTGCACTTTAGAACACGCCGGAAGTTTAAATTCAATGCCGCCTGCCCATGCAGTGGCAATATTCTGCTTTTTTTTTTTCGTGGTTCATAAACTTGTGACGCTGACTGTACATCAGTTTTTTTTTAATTTTACGGTATCTATATATAGGCAATGATGCATAATCACAGTGTTAAACATTAGCAGTTGATGGATCTAGCTGGCACAACGTCTTGTTTTGTTTTTATTGTCTACCGTCTTCTTTTGGGAACATATGTACCTTTGTCGTCGTCCTCTTTGAGCTATAGCTACAAACATTGAACAGCTGATCACAGAGTAGTTAGCATATTCATCAAGCAGTTTCATCCCTAGGCCGAACACATCTTCATTCCCAGCGGTACGTTTAGGAAGCGGTCCTGGAATACAGCATCCGTAACAAGCGTGGTTATATCTCGGAGATACATGAAAACTTCCGCGAAAATAGACAAAACATAAAAATACGACGCCTGACATACCTTAGCCTATTGGAAGCCTCAAGTCAAATAAAAGACTGCAAGACTTTTACTTGAATACAAACGTCGCCAACGTACTGCACGTTTTCGTTAAAATATCCTTTACAGACAATACAGAGTTCCCAGCTATAATGTTCACCTCACGAAAAACTGCTCCTTTCTTCGAGTGCATATGTATTGATCTATGCATGCCACGTTCATGAGCAATTTTTTTGGTGTGTTCACCAATTTCGAAAAGCAAAGCTCTTCACGGCGTTCGCTACTCCAAAAAACGGGAATAGAAATCTGCCTAAGGAATCAAAGCCGCCGGCTCGCACTTACGCCATAACATATCGCCTATATTCAACGTGTACGGAGGTGCGCCATACTCAGCCGTTTACAGTGTGCGATCGGTGGTGAAGTCAATCAAAAAGTCACCATTATCACCATTATTATTATTATTAATATTTTATATGAAAACATAAGGCGTATTGAGCACACCTTCCAGAAAGCAGGCAAGCGTCGATAGCCGTACAGCTTACTTCAAGGGTACTGTACTCCTGCAGTAGCGATTTAGGCACCAATAAAGGGCATTTTACGGGCACGACCACGTGGTAACACGCTGCATAGCCGAGCGGTCCAGCATGCTGGAGTAATGCGACTCTGTTTGCGCCATCTTCGTTTTCTTTTTCTTTTCTTCCCTGCGAGCCTGTGCGAGAAATCGAAGTTTCTTATATGGACAGCGCTTTTCTTTTGAGTTCATTCGGGAATGAAGCGAGCGCGAAATGAACGGAATACTTTCTTTGTGCTTGGGCGGGCTAAGAATACATGCGCAAGAAGAGGTGAATGGAAGTGCCGCTTATATAATTTACTTCCCTCGAACCAATTGTCTTCCGGAATAGTTTACGACGACGTTTTGCATAAGAGGGAATTTAGAAGTTTTTGGACCATAGGACGGGAAGCGATGCATTAAGTGTAATTTCAGGGCACGTTTTTACAGCAGTATCGTTTTCGCGATGACAGCCTAGTACAGCGGAGTTGTTAGTGGTACGTCGACCATTAAGTTGTCTTCTGCAATGCAATGTACAACATAGAATACAGTGAAGCAAACGCAGATATCGCTGACTCTCCACTAAGAACTTATTTCACATGGCATAGACGCGAACTTGTATGCGCATGATCAGCAGAAACATACTCACGTCGGCCGAATTTTTTTCCGTCTCCTTGTTCCTTGCGTCCCGTGAGGAAAAAGTGTGGGCTGACCCCGAACATATTACAACACCAGGTCGGCACGCGGTGGACCTGGTAATGGCGGATGTCACGCAGGCTTTCCGTAGTGCAGCACAGGGATGACCTGCAGCCTTTTATGAACCCCATTACCAGTACAGCCTACAATGCCCTGCGTGGCCAGACGGTCGAACACGGGGTACACGGGGCACGTGCCCTCCCCCCCCCCCCCATTTTAACTGGGATAGTAGCGCAAATTCGACGGGGACAAAGAGGACAAGAAGAAACACGACACTCGCTACACTCGCAACTAATTTTATTTCAGAAGCAGCACTTCATATATAACCCAAATCCCTAGCGACACAGAAATTAACTACGAACACTGAATCATTGCCAAAAGAACCTTTTGCGCACACTCAAGCGATAGTACACGGCAGTTAAGCTTAGACACTTTAAGATGACATAACAAATGACCGTGCTGGGTAACATCAATACAACATACAATGGCGGGAAATCACACGTGCTTGAAACAGAATTGAAACAACATGAAGGAAAGTATGACACTTGCAAACATTAACTTCAATTAAAGTCCTTCGAGGAAGCTGGCTTCTCGGTTAGTTAACGAAACTGATGACTGACTAATGCAGCCATCTTTTCTTTTGTTAATGTGGAAGGCTTCGACAATTTCTCTGGTTAGTTGGTTCCCATGACGGAAGACTACGGTTGTGTCACTGAACAGTGGCGAGCAGCCACACTGAGAACAGTGTCCCTTTATGTGAGAATGAATGTTAGTTCCCAATGATCGCTTATGTTCTAAAAGTCGGGTGTTCAAACAACGACCCGTCTGGCCGATGTATACCTTTCCACATGAAAGCGGCAAGCAATACACGACTGATAAGCTACACTTAACAAACTTTGTTGTGTGATTTATCGTACAACTACCGGCATTAGTTTTTGCTGCTATGGAAACTGCAGGGAGGGCGCCCTCCCTGCAGTTCCGGCCTCTTACCCGCGCACTTCCATGCCGTCCCGCCTCTCGAGTTCCGACTACGCACCGCTTGCTCCATCTCCACCTCTCAGCTACGCAGCTGTGGTCGCGCGGCCCCCACCGCATCCAAGCTCCTTATCGGCACCACCCCATCCCGCCTCGCCTCCAGTTTACAGGCCCCCACCACACTTCTTCCGTCCATCAGATGCGTGGTGCACTCATGACAACCGCCCTATCTGCTTCGCGTGTGGTATCGCTGGCCATATTGCGCGCGTCTGCCGCCGCCGTCCCACACCCGCGTACACCTCCTTCGGAACTCCTACCTACGCGCCGCAACATGCCACCACATCTGCATCCGTGCAGGGGCACTCCGACTCGGATCGCCGCTCAGCAAGTGCTCGTTTCCCTTCTCCTCGTCGCCGGTCGCCATCGCCTATGCGTCGTCGCCCACCTTCTGATGAGGGAAACTAATCAGTGCAGTTCCGGAGGCAAGAACTGCAACTTGTGCGCAATTCTCAAGGCCTCCATTTTCGCCGCAAAACGTTATTGATGTCGAAGTTGAGGGAGTCGCCGCATACCGGGGCCGCCGTTTCTGTGATGAACGCGAACTTTTGTCGGAGGCTCAACAAAGTGACAACATCTCTCTCTGGCATGGTGCTGTCCACGGCTAGCGCGCAACGCATTCATCCCTCAGCTGTGTGCACGGCGTGCGTCGTCATCCAAGACATCATGTACATTGTCGAATTTTTTGTCCTGCCATCTTGCTCTTATGACGTCATCCTGGGTTGGGATTTCCTTTCACGTCATGACGCTATCATCGATTGTTCACGTGCGGAAGTGTCCCTTGTGTCAACATGTGAATTTTCATCTCCCGACCGTTCTCTCCTTCCCTGCAAACTCATCGTTGATGCCGACACCACCTTGCCTCCGGAAGCTTCAGTGCCTATTACCCTTTCGTGTACTGCTCAACCTGACACCACGGTAGTGTTTACGCCATCTCCATTGTTTACTGAACGCAAGGGCATCGTTCTCCCATTTGCCGTTCTCACAATTGAGTTTGGGTCAACCATAATGTTGATTACAAACCACTGCAACTACCCCATTGCCTTACTCCGTGGTGAAAGTTTAGGATCCGTACAACCTGTCGACCACGTCGATGATCTTGATCTTCCCGATGACACCACATGTTGTCACATCGACACAATCACTCCCGCATCTCAGCCATCAAGTTCGTCAGCGTTCGACAACGCCATTGACGCAAACCTCTCCCCCTCTCATCGCCGCCGACTTGTTGATCTCCTTAACAAGTTTATCTCTTCTTTCGACTGTCAACAACCTTCGTTAGGCCGCACCACGACTATCGGTCATACTATCGACACCGGTTCCCACTCGCCCCTGCGACAGCGGCCTTACCGCGTTTCCGCCGAAGAGCGCCGCGTCATTACGGAGCAAGTGGATGAAATGCTTCAACGTGGAGTGATACAGCCTTCTCAAAGTCCTTGGTCATCACCTGTGGTATTGGTCAAGAAAAAAGATGGCACCATTCGATTTTGCGTTGACTATCGCCACTTAAACAAGATTACGAAAAAAGACGTCTATCCGCTACCGCGAATAGACAATGCTCTTGACTGTTTACAAGGCGCCGAGTATTTTACATCCTTGGATCTGCGTTCTGGGTATTGGCAGGTGCCCATGGCTGAGTGTGATCGCCCTAAAACAGCCTTTTTAACGCCCGATGGCCTATATGAGTTCAACGTCATGCCATTTGGGCTCTGCAACGCGCCTGCAACATTTGAGCGCATGATCGATACCATCCTTCGAGGCCACAAGTGGAAGACTTGCTTGTGTTACCTGGACGACATAGTAGTCTTCTCAGCAGATTTCCCGACACACCTTGCTCGTCTGCACGAAATTCTCACGTGCCTAACTTCTGCGGGCCTACAACTTAACACCAAGAAGTGCCACTTCGCAGCACAGAAGCTAACCATCTTGGGACATGTCATCTCAAAAGACGGCGTTCTTCCGGATCCCGATAAGCTTCGAGCTGTCGCCGAATTCCCAAAGCCCACATCGATGAAAGCCCTCAGAAGTTTTGTCGGCATCTGCTCCTACTTTCGCCGCTTCGTGCGCAACTTCGCGTCCATCATCGCACCTTTGACGAGTCTGCTTGCCAACAGCAAAGGTATCTCTGCATAGTCACCTGCATGTGATGACGCATTTCGTCAGTTGCGCCGCCTGTTGACCTCACCACCTATCCTTCGTCACTACGACCCCACTTCTCCCACAGAAATTCACACCGATGCAAGTAGCGTCGGTCTTGGTGCAGTTTTGGCACAACGGAAAGGCACCAAAGGTGAATACGTTGTCGCTTATGCAAGTCGTGCTCTCAAGAAGGCTGAATTGAACTACTCCGTGACAGAGAAGGAGTGCTTGGCGATAATCTGGGCATTGACGAAGTTTCGCCCGTACCTTTACGGCCGTCCTTTCGACGTGGTTACAGATCACCACGCTCTCTGTTGGCTTTCCACCTTGAAAGACCCGTCGGGACGCCTGGGCCGTTGGGCACTTCGATTGCAGGAATACGACATTCGTGTCGTATATCGTTCCGGTCGCAAGCATGCGGATGCTGATGCACTCTCCCGCTCGCCAATAACACCAGATGTGGCTTCTCTGTCACCCCTCTTTAACACCTGGTCACCACTCGACACCACTGACATGCTTTCGGAGCAGCGTAAAGACGCATACCTTGCCTTGTTGCTCGACTACCTTACCGATCCGTCTGCTGTCCCTTCGACGAGAGCGCTACGCCGTCAAGCAGTCCACTTTTCCGTGCGAGACAACATTCTGTACCGCCGCAACTACATGCCAGGTGGTCGGAAGTGGCTCCTTGCTGTCCCTAGTCATATGCGCTCTGACATCTGCGCGAATTTTCATGCAGATCCCCAAAGTGCTCACGCCGGCGTCTTGAAAACCTACGAAAGGCTGCGTCAGCGATATTACTGGCGAGTAATGTATCGCTTTGTGCAGAAATACGTTCAGTCTTGCCCTACATACCAACAAAGCAAGACACCTCCGCGACACCTTACTGGCACGTTGCAGCCGCTCCCGTGCCCGGCTCGCCCATTTGACCGCGTGGGTATCGACCTCTACGGCCCCCTCCCGTATAGTGGCTCTGGAAACCGGTGGATTATTGTCGGCGTCGATCATCTCACGCGCTACGCTGAGACTGCAGCTCTCCCGGCAGCGACCGCCCGCGAAGTTGCATTTTTCATTCTCCGCAGCTTCATTCTACGCCATGGTGCTCCGCGGGAACTACTCAGTGATAGGGGTCGCGTGTTCTTGTCAGAGGTCATCCAAGCCCTCCTCGCTGAATGCAACATCATTCACCGGAAATCCACCGCCTACCATCCACAGACAAATGGTCTCACCGAGCGGTTCAACCGCACACTCGGCGACATGTCGAGGATGTATATCTCCTCCGACCACACCAACTGGGACACTGTACTACCTTTTGTTACGTTCGCTTACAACACCGCGACGCAAGCGACTACCGGCTTTTCTCCGTTCTTTCTCTTGTACGGCCGCGAACTTTCCCACCTACTGGACACCATACTCCCGTACCGCCCTGATGCCTCTGAGTGCACTCCAGTTTCTGAAGTCGCCAGATACCCCGAAGACTGCCGTCAGTTGGCTCGTTCCCTTACAGCTGAAGCTCAAGGTCGACAAAAGACGCAACATGACGACGTTCATCACCCAGCTCCTACGTTTCCTGCTGGCTCCCTTGTTCGGCTTTGGGTACCCCCCCACGTCCCTAGCCTTTCCTCTAAACTTCTGGCGCGGTACCATGGTCCGTACCGTGTCATTCATGCCACCTCGCCGGTGAACTACATCGTCGAGCCCCTCACACAGTCGCCAGATTTGCGCTGTCGAGGGCACGAGACTGTACACATCGACCGTCTTAAGCCCTACTACGACCCCCTCATTCTACGTACTCCATGAATCGCCAGGATGGCTACGCTTCACCCCGGGGGTATTGTAGTGGAGCAGATGCACGAACGAGTATGCGCCTCTGAAAGAGGACGAAAGACGACCCGCGCTCTGACTGCACGAGAGCCTGTACCGCCTCCGTCAGCCTTGCACTGCGTTGCCGTACGGCCCTTTTTCGTTGCGACCTCGTTGCAACTTCATTACTCCAATAAACCTCATCACACAGGGAAGTAGGAAACCAGAGCGTCTGAATTTTAATTTTTGTCAGACATCTTGTATTGCTGATCACATATTCACTGTAGAGAACGGCAAGGCTGTATAAGGCTGTTTGAGCTTAGACGTGGCAGAGAAACCAACGGAGACTTCAGAAAAATAAAATATATGCACCTCAAGGCTTGACAGAAATCATAGAGCTTAGGGACTATTACGTTGTCGAGAATATCGAATGAAATATTTGTATCCTTCCTTGGGTTTCTTTTCTTCGCAATTCACAAACGTCTGCCCGCTGGATAAAAGCTGGTTTTTTCTGGATAGGACAGCAAAAGAATCATTAAGATTGTTGAATGTGTAATGAATTTTAATATCTTACATTCCGCCTCTCTACGCGCAACATTCTTTTTTTATCATGAGGTTCTCATGCTCTGCATAAACACTTCGTTATGCTACAATTGCTGTCGCTTTTTACACGAATGCTATTTCAGGAACACGATTATATTTACATTTCTTCGGGACTCCCTTCTGCCTTTTCCCCCGTGTTCTAACTCTTTGTGTGTTGTTAAATTCAGTCCACTAAAATCTATCTATCTATCTATCTATCTATCTATCTATCTATCTATCTATCTATCTATCTATCTATCTATCTATCTATCTATCTATCTATCTATCTATCTATCTATCTATCTATCTATCTATCTATCTATCTATCTATCTATCTATCTATCTATCTATCTCATCATCATCATCAGGGTGACTACGCCCACTGCGCTCTTCGGGCCATTGTTCTGCAAGGTCTCGTAATCCAGGTGACATTGCCGCCGATAAGTAGGATAGCCTCGATCAATTTCACTTGTATGCGAACGTCCTGAATATGTCGAAGTAAATCCTACATTCTCATTAAAGACCAATAACATCGTTCTCCAGGATATATTGCTGCGTTCTACAGCAGGCGTGATCAGAAAGAGGTGTGTACGAACTCGCACTGCTTTGGGGCAAAAGCAAAATCAGGTATAAAACATGCGTGACGTGTCGCAGACAGTTTCAGCTTTTTTTTTAAAAAAAGACGCAGCCTCCTCGCTGCGCTTAGCGACACAGCAAATAGTTTTCAAGGAACGCAAATGCTTCCTACGCGTCCTCTAAAAGGATTTTTCTGTTGCGTTGACACAGGCTTCGCATACCTCTTTTTCCTCGATGTATCCCATCGTCTCGTTCGAGGTTGCTGCCAGCACTCCTTTCGAAAACTAATGCCATCTTAGAAAAGTCGCACTCGGGCTCCCAGGCGCTACGAGGGTTGGAGAATGCCGTGCTCCAGGGAGCCCTAGTTGACACCGGTGCGATTTGACGAAGACGCCAGGAGATTTCAGAGCGAACTAGTGTACGTCCACACCACTGTATGTACTAAGTGCAGAAGCATTAGGCAAGTCGCTGTTCTTTTCATTTCGATTCCTTTTACATTGAACTGTAGAGAAAGACGATAGATAGTGCCCCAAAAAAGAAATAACTTTCGAGCGCTTTTTCATTAAATATGAGAAACGTTAAGAAAGCACATTTCTGTTCTGTCTATGCCTTTCCATTTGCGCTCAATACGTCAGTGACCAAAAACGACGCATAGGCAGTGCTATTACGCTTTCGTAAATCGTCCTTGAGTGGCAAACGGGTGAGAATTCGCCCGTCGCCTTCCCAATTCGTCGCTTAGCACCTTGCCGAAGTCATAACGCGTAAGGGCTCTCTGAAGTACCTGCAACATTTCTGCGCCATGACAACACGGCTGTATAAGTAGGAAAAATCTTCGTTGTTCTTCGCTGCCAAAATCAGATAGTTGCGTGCACGCATGAGTCTCTTGTTAACGCACGACTCGCACACTTATCGCTGGTTTGTCCCTCTCAATAATCGGTCTAGTTCATATACTTGATTATTTTTTTTTAGAAATGACATGAAAAGCTTTGAGCAATTAGGGCATACATTTCCGCGGAAGTAATACTTTTGAAATATATGCTTACTCTGCATCCTCCATTATTGTGTGCATAAACCGTAGTCGCTCCAAACGGCGCACCATGCGAATTGTGTAACGATTCGGCGGTTGAAAGTTGCCAGAGCTGTAAGAAATTAGCAGTAATTGATTATCATCATCATCATCCACAGCATCACCGAAGATGTTATCATCACCCGGCCTGAATTAGCATGACCCTCAGCGTGCCTAGACGAAAAAAAAGAAGACAAAGAAGAACCTACAAGAATCGGTTCAATGAAGCGGTAAGAAAGTTAAAAAGGCTTTCGCCTTGATGTTTCTAAAGGACCTAAGGAACCCTGCAATTTTACTCACGACGATAAACCGCGATGCCCGAGATGGAATACGCCTCTGGGACGTTTTGGCGGGTGATGGAGCGTTGGCGGCGCAGTTCGTCACCACTCATATAGGTTGACAAGCGCTGATGCACTGCTTGGGCTCTTCGCCAGCAGCATCTAGAATACATCTTCCTCGATAGCCCTGAAAATGTACTCGATTTTATCGCCTTTTGCAAGGGTTAACACGCTTGCAAAGCTCTAATACATCCTTATTATAGCCGGAAAAGGTCTCTCCAGGCATATGCGCTTGCTAGCTTAGACGCTGTTCAGCGCGAAGCTTAGGCATTTTTGCTCGATCAAACATTGTTGAAAAGCGTCTTGAACGCTGAACAGCTTGTGCGTTCGGATTCGAAAGTGAAAACCCAATTTTTCGCTGTGCCGGCGATACAGTACGGTATATTTGTCAGATTAGTGTGGTCATACAGTTCATATAGTTAGAGTCATCATACGCGATCATATAATGAGAACAAGTCTTCCGGCTCCTATTCTCAGGTCTCACTTGAAATAGGTGGGTTGTGTGGACAAAGGACGCCAGAGGATAGTACAGTGGTAGTCAGGTTGTCAGGTGTCGAAGTCATGGCGCACGAGTACGGAGGGTTAGGACAGAGCAAGTGATCTGGACAACCTCAGATCTCTTGCTTATGGGTTTTGACACGGATCAGATACGGGTTCAGACAAGTAGAAAACCACTGGAGAACAAAATGTACAGAGAGAGGGTTGGCTTGTACTCATTTACAAGTATTACGAGGTGGAGCAGAAGTATTATGCACTGCATGTCAAAAACCTGAGACATGGCATCCATTTTCTTTTCGGCTTTAATCGAATACGGGGTGAGTTCGATAACTAGAAAGGAAGTGTCTTCCTAGACGCCGTGTGTTCACCATAAGGCTCGACAAAATCCAAATTATAGCACCTACAAGGTCAACCTCTTTGAAATGGCCCATATGTGCTACGTTAATATCACTCACGCTCATCAAACAGACGATGATGAGCAATAAAGACCTAAGCAGGAAAATCACAGCCATTGAAGTCCAGGCTACCAATGCCGCCAGTAGTCGTTTCGCTAGTGCTACATTTGCCGAGCAGCAAGACTGAAACTTGGGCTACATGGTTGTACTCCATGACTGAACGGCTGCGCAAACACACATGCAAAGACCAGTAGCGTTGTGTGTACTTGTGGTCCTTCTATCTTTGGATGTGTGGGTGCGCTGCCGTTCAGTTATAAATAAAACCTGTTGAGTGCTTCTAAATAGAGACAATTCAGAGTTGCACGTATTGTGCTGTTGGTGAGTTGGATGCAGCTGTCCCCATAAAGCGACCACCATTAAGGTGTAGTGTGCCTTAGAAAAAATGGTTGGGTGTTCAAACTACTAGGCACTCTACATTGGGGTATCTTCTAGCACCCACGGAACATTGTGTGATTTACAAATAACGTAAACGAATTAAACTACTAAGTACTCTAGGTACTGTACTGTGTGAGAGCAGTAGGTTGTCCCTGTATTTGATGTATTGTGTTTAGACAAAAGGAAAATAATTTCGAGTACTATTTACTCTATTATAGCACAGCAGGACGCTTTATGTGGGATCTGAAAAACTACAGACTTAGCGGCATTGCCCTATTCGAAGAAAAGCGTTGCTTCATCGCAGACAAATTATTGCGCATGTCTTTCAGATGCCACTTTACATAGCGCAAAAGCAAGGTGTGCTTATTCTGTGTTTAGAAGGAAAGTTGAATGACTCACTGCTCTATGTACTATTATGCGATAGGTCTAGGTAGCCGTCTCTAGAGAATCGCAACAGGTGAATTCGTACCTTGTGTTTAGAGAACATAGAAATGGATTAGAGAGCGGTTAGAGTTACCAAACAAGGCGCAGAAGCAATCGTATATATTCTGAACTCAGTATTTAGAAAAAATGGCAGTGTATGCACTCTACTACGGGAGAACAGTGAGGCATCCCTAAAATTAAAAATTGTATGCAGTTGCACTGAACGTGAAAGCTGTAGGAAGTGCGGAACAGTGATTCGCCTGTCCTTCAGCGACGCTCGCGTTCCCGGGCAAACGCGCGCTTGCCTTCCAAACGTGCAGCCTACTTGGCATCCATGGCTGAAAAAAAAACTTTATGACCTAGTGGCGCCCTCTCCTCTTCTTCTTTCCCTTCTCCTCAGCCTCACTTCCCTTTTGTGTCCCCGTGCTACACGTGGCTATGTATACATGGCTATGTATACATGGTTTTGCCTGCGTGACGCCATACTTGGATGTGCTATGCGTTATCCTTTTCCCCCCTCCTTTGCTTCCTCATCACCCTCATAGCCCTTTCCCACACCCTTACTATGCCATACTATACATCACTATTCTATGTATAGATGTTTTTGCCTCTGTGACGCCAAGAGACGACATTGGATGACAGCACACGAAGACGGTATGCTCCCTTCTTTCATCCTTCCCCCTCACCCTCACTTTCTTGTCCTGTCCAGCTGCCTTAGGATAAATGACTACGCTAGGGATAGCTGTGCTCCCTCAGGCGATACATGGCTATGCTGTAATTTGCCCTCTACCCTCCTCCTTTCCCTCCAGCTCACTTTTCTTTTCCGCACCCTCACTATACCATCATACTATACATGTGCTGTACAAGGCATTTGCCTGCGTGACGCAATACAAGACTATGCTATGCTTTACTCTCTTTTCTGTCGTCCTCGCTCTCACTTCCCTTTCCCGCGCCCTTACTCTACCATACTATGCATGGCTATGCCATACGCCTAGTGCGCGCCGACGGAAGCGCCATAGGCGGCGAACTCTGCCATTACTCCCGGGAAAGCAAGCAGACGTCCTCCGTGGTTTCCTACGTTGTTGTACGTGTGTTTCCGCGTTGTTCACGTTTGCGTAGTGAAATAAGCAACGTTCGTCGTATGTGTGGTGTCCGAAAGCTCAAGGAATGTCGAATAACAATTGCTGTGGAGTGGGGTGCTCACACACCTAAAAAAACGCACCAGGAACGCGGTTTTACTCACTTACCGCAAGGCCCCCTGAGCAAGAGCGAAGGAAGCAATGGATCGCCGCTCTTTGTTGGCAAAGGCGAGCTGCTTCGTCATTGTGCTAGTTAACACGTCGCTTCTTGTTGTAATGCTTTCGTTCTGCCATATCGGTGCTCGCTGGATGCACTCGATCATGTTGACACTGGTAGACGACCAAAGTTATCAGCCTGAGCATGCATTGGTTCGGTTCGACCACCGTGCCCCCCAAGGGCACTTCGCTCAAACCTTCTATATTTCAGAAGTGTTGTAGTTGGGGCGAGTTGGTCATCCATGAACTTAGCTTGTACTAGCGCGGTACATGTACCGCGCTATTACAAGCTAAGTTCAATATTTATTATTTACAGAAACAGAAATGCAGCAATGGTTCACTTCAGAAAGAACAAGGAGTGATTGAGACGTCACCTTTGTAAACAAAACAAAGCGGATGTTCACCACGAGCTGCACCTCATAGCTGGGTCTTAATTGTTACGCTGGTCTGGGCGTCGCACGTTTGATATTCACCGGCATGACGATTCACTCCACGCGGACGTTCGTTCTCCTCCGCAGTCGGTCATCACATCATCACATGTCGGCGACCCTCTTCAAAGCTTGTCACTGCTCCCACGGCGTCATCTCTTGATACTTTACTCACAGCACTAGATCATCAAACAACACGTCTTCTGCGGTCGAGCGAACGATGCTATCACTACAACGACATAACCTCGTCGCTGACTAACTCCTCACTGACTGACTCTCCGTCGCCGCGCGCTCTATCGGCTCGCGCCTGGTTTCGGGAAGGTGCGTATGATTCGTCTGTGCGTAGCGCAGCAAAAGCTAGAGAAAGGGCGAGATCCTCTCACCGATTCGTCTGCGGAATCAGACGGCGCCGCTGGCTCTGCTTTGCTTTCTCGAATATCCCGATCTTTCGCGTGCGTTGGCTGTGTAGGTGGCGTTGGTGGCGTCTTCTGCGTAGAGTCACTGGAAAATCAGAGTACCGCAAAGGTAGGCTGCACGCGGGCAACATTGGGTGGCGGCGGCCATGTCCCTTCCAGACCGCCCGGCGCGTTGCTAGCGTGTGTTGAGAAGTGACCGATCTTTTAGCCTCAGTGCCGTGTTACGCTCGGCAGAACGGCATTATGCGTGTGTGTTTCTTCAAGAGGATATTAGAAGTGATTTCGAGTCATCGACAGGTATGAATCGACTGCGCGGTTAGCGGTGAATGTTGCGATGTGCTCGCGAACTCTCTTCATGGCTTCATCGGTCTCTTTTTGTGTCACGCCCGGGCGTGTTCGCTAGGTCCGGGGCTGTAAACATAGTTGCATTGGCGCAGTGACATTGTGCGAGATGCCATTTACTTCGACATTTGGTGAATCTTGACTCTTTGCGCTAGCTTTGATGTCGGTGTTCAGGTTCACTGCACTCGAGAACGTTATCGAACAACATCGAGAACGTTCAACATTGCGTCCTTCGACTGATCGCTGACGCATAGCTTGCTTGTGCACCGTGCTTGCTGTTCAACTGGTTGATCTGTGTAATAGAAGTTGTGTGTGTGCGGTAATTGGAAGTTGTGCGCGACGTCTTGATTCGGAACGCCAGCAGCCGAACGCACGGGCGAATCCGCGTGCGGTGGGTAAGGTGCATCTTATCTTGCGATACGCAGAAGGCCATCAAAAATGATTGACATCACTACTTAATTATTTCATTTCTTATTTCTTGTCTCCTTAATATTCTCAACGTTGCAATGAGTTTGCAAATATTTTGCTCTGTTCCGACAAACAGTTCTTTTTTGGCGTTGCCAGCACGTAAACAGCTGGGGTTCGGTTTCTGCACTGCTGCACTTTTTTTTTTTCATAATGCGCTCTTATTAAGACTTCCTCGGCACGGTGCTGTATGTTCTTGCGATCAGAAATAGCGCATCCCGGAATTTTTAAAGCGCATGCTACTGCAACACATAAAATCGACTCCCTCAATGCGTGGGATCTGCTTTATTTTTTTTTTTTTTGCTGTGACCATTTCTCACCAACTATACAGTATTTTAAGGATAGGCTCGGCGCAATGCAGCATTAGCAGCATTTTTTTGCAACAAATTTAAAAATACGCTTGATAACGTTGCCTTATACCAAGTTTATCAACAGAGTTCCACGCTTCTGTTTTGGGCAATGCTAAATGATCATGCCACAATTGCCTTCAAGGTATACCAGTAAACAGTTATTATTTTAATAAATCTTCGATCTCGCTCTCGTGCGTGACACGCTTATAACCCGGATAGCATGCCTAATCTGTTCAACAGATCGATATATAAACAGCCGAGCAAATAGAAAGGTATACAGTTTTCAATATCGCTGACCATAGCGAACCGAAAAGGTAAAGTATCCTGTCGCATAAGATTTTTTCCAGCAAACTTAGTGTAGATCACTGCAGGAAGAAGTGTTATTCGAGGGGGGCGAATTCGTTCAGGCCAACTATGTAGCCACGTAGAACGGCGCTCTTTGACATTAATTTTTCCCACACGGCAAACGAGATTCCCAGAGTACTCATCAGTAACGTTCGATTGATGGTGAGCTACTATCTTCTGGCATCTGCATGCAGTGGCGTAGCCATGGGGTGGCACACCGGGCCCGTGACCCCCCCCCCCCCCGAAATTTTTTTCCCGTGGCATACATAGCACGAAATGACACTCGACCATATCTGCCTGCCAGGCCCCCACTTCAGATCGAGGAGGTGCCCCCCCCCCCCCCCGAAAAAAATGTCTGCTTACGCCCCTGTCTGCATGACGCGTTTAAAAAAAGCGACGAAGTACATCTGGGGACCGTGGTACTGCTAAATGTCCGGCCACGCTCTTCATTGAACGCGCCTGCACCCAAAGCGCTTGGAAGGGATAAGGCGGCGAAAGGTCACGTGATGCGAGTAAGCCAATCGCGGCGGCGGCGGCACGCGGAAAACAGATGCGATACTGTGAAATTTTTCCAGTGACTCTACTTCTGCGGAGAGGGTAAGGGGCGCGCTCTCGGCGCCTTTTTATACTTGTTTTTTCGATGCGCGCGCTCTGTCGCGCGCGCGAGCCGTCGGCCCGTCGGCGCCAGGCTTTCATGCCGTCGTTCGAAATCGGCGACGTGCGCTTAGTTAAGCGCTCGTTTGTGACAAACATCGTGCGCAAGTCCACTTTCGTAGAGGCCCGCGCCTTTCCTGCAGCTGCCAGTGCAGAATTAGTTGTCTGGCACCCGAACGAAGGGGAAATAGCAGGCGCGAACTTCATTCATCTCCTCACAGCAAAGCGCTGTCGTCAGCTCGGCTTCCCGCACGTTCTGTCCGCGGCGCCCGCTAGGTGGCTAGCAGTGGCGCCTCTATAGGCGGTGCACAAGGCGTATACCTGGTTTTGCCTGCGTGACGACGTACATGGCAATGCTATGATTTACCCTCTCCCTTCCTCCTTTCCCTCCTCTGCACCATCACGTTCCTTTCCTGCCCACTTGCTAAGTTGCTATACATGGGTATGCTGTACATGGTTTTGTCTGCGTGCGCCAAGCGACCTGAAATGACGTCAGCATACGATAGCCCGGGCCCCTAAAGTGATCCACACTTAAAAATGTCGAGGGCAGCATTTTCTAATCACGAGCACGAACAAACCCTAAATTTCCATTATATACACGGTACACACATCTGTGTGCACGTTAAGTCTGCACAGCCAACAGAAACGTAAAGGGAAGGCGAGTTCATTTCAATATTACCGTGGGCGTAATTATTTACCAACTTGATTTCCATTAGGCTATGCGAGGAGCGTTTTGATCCCCGCGTATGACTATTACATGAAACCCTGCAGTGCTCGAGGCGGACAGCAAATAAACTTAGCATCTGCATACAAATTTCGGCAAGCTCCACGCTGACAATTTTTCATGGTGCTATAACCTTGGCACTGAAGATACTTGTTTAAAGGGCCCCTCACCAGGTTTGACAATTTTGAGCTAACGAGCGCAATGCATACACTGGGCGTTCACGATCACGTCTGCCAAAATTTGCGACGCTACGCGCCGCGGAAATGGGTCAAATTTCAAGGTGAACGCTGCTTGCCCTTCCTCTCGCGGGCGCGCGCTTTAGAGAATGAGGGGATGACGTACATGAGAAAATGGCCCTACGTAGATGGTAGTGCTGTGACGTCGCTCCTCTACGTGGACGACTGTGCTCTGACGTCGCCAACAGTAGCACGTGACGCTGCGATAATTATTTGACACGACATGTGTAGTTTGTGTAATTTGTTGCTTGAATAGATTAATAAAACTTGAGAGAAATAATGAGACACACAAAGGGAATCCGTGCGTCTTTTTCATTTTTTTTTCGTGAATTGCACCGACATGCGGGGCTAATGTGCCTCCCTTTTTCCCATGCGTTCGTGTCCCCGCGGTTAGCGCATCGAGCAGACGCCAGCCCTGGAAACGAAAGTAATGTTCTAGCGCGTTCGAGCACTCATTATGCTCGTTTATTCTACGGCGTCCAAGGAAACGTTAATGCGGCACTGGCTCATGATATCGCCAATCTCGTGCCCGTAAAAATGTCTCAACTTTCATGCCTGTCCCGCAGAGACAGGCAGTACACCACAGAGAACGCCGACAAAACGCCCATGGCCGCTACATAAAAAAAAGGTAGCGGCCGTGCAACGCCGCTCGCGTGCTCCGGCTGGCTCGGGCACGTCATGCGCACGTGACCATGCATGCGCATGACGTGTTCATGCGTATGTGTCAAGTGAAGAGGGCAGGGAAGGAATTTGGCTTGCGAAGGCTACACGGGGCGAGTGGCAAGGGGTTTGAAAGCTGCCTCCTCGCATCATGGTTTCGCGCCGCTACAAATTACTGTTTTTCTCAGCTCGTAATGAACCGATTTGAAAAATTCTTGCGGCATACTGCTCTTCATTCAGCACACAACAACTTCCAGCGTCTAACTAAAATTTGCTATGTGGCCTGGTGAGGGGCCCTTTAACATTGGAGTTTTACACTAAAGATTTGATGGTGCGTTAAAACAGGGTAAGATATCATATGCAACAATATGTCACTTAGTACAAAGTTACGATTTCGCGTTTCTGGAGCTGGAAGTTCAACCCTGGCACTCACACAGTACCCCCACTTGTCTAAGTCGACTTGAAGGCGAAAGTGCATATGCACCCTGCTATGCAAAAAAGACGTTCACAGTTACAATTTGTTGCACTTCATTATTCAGTTGGGGGATCACCTCCCTTATTTATTAGATGCGAAGCATCTTATGGCGGAGTTCAAACCTTTCATGAGAAACCGGTCATGAGATACCAACTAGCCCACCTAGCCACATTGTTCAAACCGGTGGTGTGCGGCGTGACCACCATTACTGCGCATGCGCAAACCCTCTCCACACACCTCCTCTACACTCCCCCTCTCCCCTTTCTTTGCCCCTCGCCACTACCCCTCCCCCTCTACACTCCCCCTTGCCCACTCTCCATCACCCCTCTCCCCCTCTCCACTTCCCTGACCCTCCCCCTCTGAAACGCGGGCTCGACATGCCGAAACGCTGCTTCGCATCGCATCATGGTCCCCTTTAGCGGGAGATGGAACAATTTTGTCTTTATCCCACCTCTCTCACGCTTTCACAAAGACGAAGTGAGTGCGCAGGGCTCCAGCTGACTTTACCTCAGTAGTGGCACAGAGGCAATGAACGGAACCATAACAAGGCTGATTTCTGAACCACCAGTTGAAGTTGAAGGTATGCCAAGTTAAGAAGTAAGCGAACTCTCTCAACCTACAAAAGCTCAATAACGAAACGACAGACGAAAGTGACGGATTGAAAGTCGCGTTTATGCTTCGAATTTAGGAGTGGAACGTAATAGCGTAATCGGGGTACGTTCGCGTCGCCTTCTCATGCTACCGTGCCTGGCTTCACGGTGGACACTTCACCTACGCCGAGACGAAATGATCGTCTACGTGCGTGATATTGACCGTTGTAAGCTCTCCTTGGGCGTTTTCTGTAAGTTATAAAATTACTGATGCTGGCGTAGAAAGGTTTAGTTTTGTGCTTTGAGAAATGAGGCCTAAAAAATTAGACGGTGAATGCAATGATTTGCCGCACACAACGCATTTCCTTTGATTGAAAACATCGCTTCCTTCACAATCTGCCGAACAACTTGTGCTGTTATAATTATGCATGACTGACTTCAATCTTATCGAACATATTGCGTTTTGCATGTCAGCAACGGAGAGTCAGGCGTTTGTATGGTATAAGTGAGACGTTGAGCGACCTGTATGGTTATTATCAAAAGCGCCAACACAAGCCTTATCAACCTTTCTGTGTTCCTGTACAAACAAGGTGTTTATCACACGCTAAAATAACATTCGTATTGTTTTTTTCCTGACGTCGTTTAAAGTGCGCGTTTTTTTCCGGCAAAAGTGTGAAGAAAGATTCACAAGAAAATATTTTGATCCTATGCTTTTGCTTAGTCACAAAATCTCGGGCATTTATTCCAGGCTTATGTGTCTTGGCAGAGAAGGAAAATGAGATGTTTAATTTCTTGTGCTTTTGGAGGTGACACATTTGTAAAACTGACTATTAGGTCATTTTTCGTATTTGTAAAAATTTGCATTTTCTCGTATTAGTGAAATGAAAATTCTCGCTTGACAGACCTAGTCAAGCCGATGTGTGGTTTTTCGTCTGCGCCCCTGTCATCTGTACCTCAATGCATACGAAATAAAGTTTAAATAAAGTTCAACGCCGTCTAGTGGCGATTGATTCCTATCGACGTTTTAGGAATAATTTGTATTGAAATAAACGGATAAAAGTTTCGTTCTACGGCGTCCATTGAACTATAAGAAGAAAGGTGGCTGCCACGTTGAAGAGAGAGACTTAACGCTCATTAGCTATTCCTACTAGCAACTAAAGAGGGCGGAGGCCTTCGTCCAGTGCTCCATTGGCTATAGCGGCTCGCCGGGCCTGGTCCAGTGTTGCCAGTTGGCGTCCCAAGGCCTGATCCGAGAGTCGCGCCTCCCACGACCAGTGTGAAGATTCCTTATTGTACGAAGGCAAATACAACAACATTTTATAGTATTCATTCAAACGTTAATTCCAGTGCCTGCCTTCGTACACGTCGAACTATCTCCTTCAAGGAGCTCGCTGCTCTTATGGTTGATCCGACGACAAAACGACGTCAGCGTTATCTTATGCTGTTCACACACTGAAGCAAGAATTAACATCTTCTCGCGTAATACTTTTCGGTTAGAGAAATCTAATAAAGCAAGATTTTTGTCGTTTTACGGCGCGGAAATTAAATTATTGGAAATTTCAATTGACGCTGTATTTGTCTATCATGTACCAACAGAAAAAACCTTATTGATTAAGGAATATAATAACGAGATTACTACTTGAAGTATGAAATATTGTGAGACAATTTGCCTTCTTCAACATACATGTAACTGTTACGCCAGTATCGACTGTTCGTTTCGATATTTTCAGCTTTAGTACAAGGAGCTCTGAAAAGAATGTTTTAACAATCACGGTGAATTTACTCATCACTACAACGTCAGCTGCGATTGTTTGGTAGCCTATATTAGGGACTGCAGGTGAGAGTCCCGCTTGCATGCTTTCAAATACTGCTGATAGATAGAAGATGAATAATTGAGCACCGGCCATGGTGGTCTAAAGCTTGTGGTGCTTGACCGTTGACCCGCAGGTCGCGGGATCGAATCCTGGCCGCGGCGGCCGTACTTTCGGTGGAGGCAAAAATGCTCGAGGCTCGTGAACTTAAATTTAGGTGCACGTCAAAGAACCCCAGGGGGTCGAAATTCCCGAAGCCCTCCACTACGGCGTCCCTCATAATGATCTCGTGGTTTTGGGACCTTAAACCTCAACAGTAAGTATTATGAATAATTCAGCGATAGGGAGTAAAGAAGATGCTTGGCTCTTAGTCACTGGGTCCGTATTACATGGATGACTTCCCTTAACTTTATGTGTAAAATTGTTATGGCATAAATAATGGTTGGGAGCTCACATCTCGAAACCATGATATGATTATGAGGGATGCCGTAGTGGAGGCCACCGTAAATTTCAACCACCTAGGGTTCGTTTGACGTGCACCTAAATGTAGGTACTTGAGCCTCAAGCATTTTCGCCTCCACCGAAATTGCGACCGCCGCGGCCAGTATTCGATCCCGGTACCTGTGAGTCAGCAGTCGAGCACCATAACTACCAAACCACAGCTACGCTGTCGAAATTGTTATGGCCAAGTTAAATAGCTTAAAAAGGGACCATATTTCATTTTCCTCTGAATATTTTTGGAGAAGACATGCTTTTTTATAAGCTTCATTTTAAATATTTCTTTGCGAACGGTAACAGATTGGAATGACACGTAGCCACGGAAGTTTATATTCAGCAACTTCCGGCTCTTCTAGGGATGTCGCTCTGTTGTTATTCTGTGCTACTGTGTAACTCTGGTGTTGATATAGCTCTGTTTGTTGCTTAACATTGCCTCAATTTGTGATGTGTGCCAACAGATGACCGTGTATATACTGTACCACCCTGCAGTAACCCCTATCATTGAGGTTAGCAAGATTGTAAATAAATAAATAAATAAAAGGTCACAGTTTCACCGCAACGGCGAAGCAATGAATGCGATAGCAATAAATTGGAATGTAACGCGAAGAACTGAAAGCAGCTCGAAATTGCAAGGCCTCGCTCGAGCCCAAAGGACGCACGAAAAGAACGCACACAGGACGAGCGCGAACTATCATGCGTCACAGCTCGACACTTGAAGGGAACTGCTCAAACATAAAGCAGGACGCACGAAACGAACGAACAGGTACACACAGGACGAGCGCGAACTGTCACAGTTGTTACATATTTCTGTTTGAACAGCGCGCTCCTTTCGCAAACGCGGCCGCTGCGAAGTGACCTTCGTACGCTCTGTGGCTTCAGCGCGGACATCGCGGGGAAAGCACAAGACATACAGCCACCCGCTCCCCCCACGGCCGCCCCCTTCTTTCCCCGAGATAAGCGCACGAAGGCGGCCACGCCCTGTAGGGCGAAGACCAACGGCGTTCGCAGGAGCGGTGCGATGATCTTTAAAGCGCGCAACGCGCACACATCGCGCCACCTATGTAGCGAATAAGAAACCACGCTGAAGGAAATAGCTCGCCGTTAGCAGGCTGAAAGACGGTACTCTTGAAAGCGTAACCGTCTAACGCCGCGCGCTGGAAAGCGAGAGGTCGCCTTTCGATTCCGCGCGTCGGAAAGTTTTTCTGAATTCTTTTTTTTGTGGCTTTTATATATATATATATATATATATATATATATATATATATATATATATATATATATATATATATTAACACATATACATATACGGTGAATGACGGCGGCCGGCGACGGCAAAAATCAGCCGAGACTGTCCATATAATTGCTATTGCAATAAAAAAATTCAGCAGATCCCACGTACCGTGGGAGTCGATGTTATGCGAAACATGCAGCGGGAAGGTGACTGACGTATTTTTTGTTTATTGAGCGAAACGTTACAAAATGACGCTGAAGATTTGCATTAATTTTATACGCACGCATATATGTGAAGAGCCGGATATGTGTTTTATAACCAGTTGTTTACAGGGTAACGCTGCCAACGGCAACGTGGGTATTACCAACACCAGAAGCGGTAAGCTGATATGTAGTGCTTATGCATGCCCCTTATGAAGGAGAACGCACGCACGTTTCCCGAACACGTGTGCATGTGAGGAAGAAGTTCTTGACAATTCTTGAACAAGGTCATCATCACCCTGATCAGTGAGAAAAGGAGCTGGTCATGACTTGTTATCGGATCCGGCCGTGATCGCGGTGACGAGGGGTCCATGTGTAGCGAAGTATGAGGCATAGTACAGCTGTTAGAAATCGTGGGTGCCTCGGTCATTTCGTCAACTAATTGTATGTCGATAGAGCTGGTGATATGTCGGAACGCGAAATCACCCTTCGCGTTGGTGAAGTATAGGCCATCGAGGCTGGTAGGCCTGGATAGTGCTACGTAGAACAACACCAGTGAATGGTGCTTGTCGTATTCGTAGAATACCTGGGTGTATGTAACCTACGTAGCCTAGTCTACAAAGCGGCCGTCAATCTGGCATCATCCTCGGTCAGCATGTGCCCATCGCCCAGCCTCGTAAGAAATGAAGAGGACACTGCGTCGTTCTGGCAGACTAAGTGCAATTTACGATACGATGATGTGAATATCATACGTAGCTTTCGTTAAGTATTCCTCCGGGATTGAGCAATGATTCAATATACCTTGCTGAATCAAAGAAATACAAATGTAAAGTTTATTAAACTGCTATAAAAGCGGAGCCAACGCTGGAAACAGACGGTAATCTGATATGACGACTGTATCGTAGGAGTACACGTCGTAGGAGTCTCATGTAGGGTTTATTGCTTTCGTGTAAAATTAGATAGCAAGCACCACAACCACAATTGACGTTGGACGACATTACGCGTGCATAGGCTGTTTTACAAACAAGTTTAAAGGCCTGGTGTGGCTCTGTGGTAGAATACCTGATTGCAACGCAGAATGCTTGGGTTCGATTCTTGCTGGGATCCTAATTTTCATTTTTTCCATTCGTCAGGTCAAAGCTACCGACGTCAGTTTTTCTTAACGCTCTCGCATTCAAGTTACCAATGTCTGTTCTCGCCGTTCTTGGGTAGATATAAACTGGGAATCACCTGTGGCGCATACCCGTACACCGCGGCCCATGGTAAACGGGTATTTGCCACACGTGTCTGGAGGGAAGGGTTTGACGACGTGCGCGGCAGGATTTTCACGTTATTCATGTCATGACCCGACAGTCATATTCGTCAGATCCTCTTACCCTCCCGTGCCAATTTCGGTCTACACCAAGTTAAGGAGGCGATCATGAGAGCACCCAGGCGTAGGCGGCTAGATAGATAGATAGATAGATAGATAGATAGATAGATAGATAGATAGATACGTAGATAAAAACGCTCAAATGTCAAAGGTTCGCTAAGAAATACTTCGCATTTATTAAATAAATACAAGATAGCTAAATGAATAAATATATCTCCCAGAGATTTTCTTGTTTCATCTCAAGCGCAATGTGCTGCACACTGTCACATTACCAGGTGTTGTGCGCAACAAATGATGTAAACGAGCTCTTTGTTTGTTTCTTGCTGTTTCACTTTGGGTAACCATATATTAGGTACTATAGCACACTTTCAAGAGCAGCAAACAAAGCTCAACAGCACCTACGTGCTGGCCTGACGAAAAATACAAGTTTCATCCGGTGAAACTTTGCAGGCAATGTTGGCTCGACGTTCCCCAAGCATGCTTTTCTATTGCGAGCTGGAAAACCGGACAGGCTAATAACATCCGCAGCCCACATTTGGTCATGGTATGCTTCCAACTTTTGTATTCCTTTTCATTTACGAACTCCGTTTCATCTCTTCATTCTACGCGAAGCGTTTTTTCCTTAAGAGGTTTGTTTTGATCTCGTCTGTTTACATCGTGCGGTTCTTGCATTCGTTTCGTGAATTACTTCCGTTATCTTGTTGTCGCTCCTGAAACTTCGCGCTGGCGACCGCTGAGCTTGGTTTGTCGCAGCCGCACCGCTAGTCACATTTGTTGGCATCGATTCGCACAAGCCAGCGCCGCTTGTGCTCTGCATGCGCCGTTTCCCAAGGAAGTTACTCGTGGACTTGTTCACACAGCTGCTACCCGATCTGCTTTTGTTGCGACGCTGTGTTGAATGTCGCAGTGGGAGTAGGGAAGAAAAAAGAAGGAGGGGGAGGTAGTGTCAGATAAAGTGAGAGTGGAGAGGTCTCTCGTAATTTTGAGGGTGATGCAAGTAATCTCGGGACAGTCTGAGAGACACGACATAAAATGG
Organism: Rhipicephalus sanguineus; assembly: GCF_013339695.2. Lineage (NCBI taxonomy): Eukaryota > Metazoa > Arthropoda > Arachnida > Ixodida > Ixodidae > Rhipicephalus > Rhipicephalus sanguineus. Next base: position 99,783,490 of record NC_051178.1, read on the forward strand.
CGAGACTAGGTAAAGAGAGGAGCTAGAATGATACATGCGGGGTACTAGCGCTAAAGTAAAAGCCTGGGTATGTAGCATTAATGCAAATCAACAGTTAGAACGCCTGTTGCAAGCAAACAGATTGCTTGGGCGACTCAGTCTCTAACGTCTACGACGGGACCATGGAGAAAACAGGAACTTCTCGCTTTGTCGAGACAGCGACGTTCTGAATCCTGATCAGTCGCCCATACTTTAAATGCGTATATGCTTATTAGATATTTCATAAAGTTTTCGCGTCATATATCTCGCCTGTCGAGGCTGTTTTGCATCGCTATGGATTTAGCGCAACAAGGCGCCCACAGCCACACACGTAACCAGCCACATGATGATCATCGCCGCTCGTCGTCGTTACGATCAGCATCGCCATCCCCGCCGTGAGATGGCAGGGAACACGCGCGGCGATACCGGTGTTTTCAAAAAGGCACGAATACGTGTCGCTGCTCTCAACGGGCATTTGTAAGTGGCGGCGGCGTTTTCTCTGGCTCTGACGCTCTACCTTGTGATTTGAAAAGCCGAGCGTGGCGTCAGCCTCCCACAAACGAAACCCACTCAGTCGTCGAAAAACACATTCTTGCTTACCAGGGAAACGCACGACAAAAATATCGCTGGCACATTAGAACTCCCAGTGTCGCTTATGCACTCCCTCAATACGACTGGAAGGCGAAAGCCGTCTTCTATTAACAGCGAAGCCGTAATTGTACCGCTTCATAGTTTGTGCCGTCTTGAAAAAATTTCGCAGGCGTGTATGCGCCACAAAAATTGAACAAGACCCACTTACAAGACCCACGCGTTGCAAAAGCACCCTATACAGGCTTCACGTCGGGAAGGAACCACATTAATATATGCAATGTAGTGTGGTAGAAGAGTAAAACGACAACCAGGCGTCGCACAAACGCGAATTCTGTAACCGGGCTTCACACAATGCTAATTGCGCAACGAGTGGCTTCTTGAATGTTTCCAACCCATTACAAAGGCCTCTGCGATGATTCCTAATCGTCATCAGCCACAGCATCAACAAAGTGCACAAAATGCCTTACAGGTGTTTAGCGAGTACCACGGTTCTCCGCAGAATGACAAAAAATTGCATAGTGGCTGCTTCCCTACTTCACAAAAATTATGTTGATCTATAGCGTAGTGGGTTCTTCGCAAGTGCAATTCAATTGGTTACCAAGCAAGCCCATAAGGCTCTCATGATCCATTTCCTCAGTTATTTCTCTCTCTCTCTCGCTCTCCCTTTCTTCGGTTAACGTATGTTATAAAGATTGGTGGGACAGTTAAATAACGACCGGGCGTCACACAATATGAATTACGTAACTAGTGGGTCGTTTAAAGATTCCAACTCATTACAAAGGGTTCAGCCATAATTCTTCATCGTCATCAACCGTCCCATCAACAAAATGCGCATAATGCCTTACAGATGGTACCTCGCTTCTCGCAGAATAACGAATAATGTCATGGTGGGTGCTTCCCAACTTCCCAAAAACTATGATTTGTGGCGTAGTGGGTACGTGGCTAATGTACTCGTATTCGTAGCCGCAAGAGAGTTCATAACGGGTTCTAGAAATGCCGCCCTTCCAGCTTTCGCTGTGACTGTGCTGCGCTTTTTTATCTAGGTTCACACTGAATTCACTGTAATTTACAGAAGTAATGATTTGGCATTACGATTTGTATATCACGTCTGCATGCCAATGGTAACACTCGCGTTCGTGCTCCCAGCAGCCGCGAAAATTTGTTCTCAACTTCGCCTTAGTCTTGCGGAAAATCTGAACGCGTTATGAACAAAGCAAAGGTTGCGTAAAAAAAGCTGAATGTTAAGATGACTGCAGCTTTCAGCGCGTATGGAATTTGGTTTTATATCCGATACGTGTGCACGTGAATATCGAGGCTTTGTTAAAGAAAATTGCTGCAAATTATGCACCCTGTCCCCACTATTTTTATTACGCTGTCGGTCAAATAAACCATTCGTGACCACCAACAATCCAAATCGTTCACGGTTAATTATTAATCAGGCACCGTGCACTTCATTCGTGAAGTTTTCTTCCGTGCAGGTGTCACACGCTGACACATTGTATCCAGTAGTCTTCATGGCACGAGGTCCTCTTTCAGCGGTATAAGCGACGGTCCTCGACGCATTAGCGGACTGCGCGCCGTACGCATGTTCACCGCCCAAGTCGTCAGTAATCACGTGGTGTGGGCTCCTGCCTTCCAGGGGCCCGGTCACGATGACAATAATCACTAGCAGGGCGAACGCCGCCACGGCCATGTAAATAAACATGAGGAAGATGGACCAGATGTACCCGCTTTGCAAGTGTTCTTGCGCGTCAGGCGGCGGTCTGTCTTTTGCAGCAGCTGCGCGGTCTGCTGCTAGCTGGGCTGGTGGTGCTGCGATAACACGGGAGGCAGAAGGCAAGCGCTGGGCGGCTGCGAAATTTGTAGCCGCCGTGTCCAAGCGTTCGCGCGTGACTGCTACTCGACCGCGACTGGTGAGATTAGTGCCTGGTGCCTCAGGCAATCTTGTAGAGACATACCCAGACTGCGCATTTGGGAAACTCAGGCCCTCCGGCTCCTTGAAGTCGGCGTTGACTGCTCTCGGGGCTGAAGGCATGCGAGTTGTTGTTCTTGTTGTTGTTGTACCCTCTGCAACATGGCTAATCGCCATATTTCGCTTGGTCCTTCTCACTGCTCCGATATGTAATACCACCTATTTCCAGGTGGCATAGCGGCTTTGTGACGACGATGGTTATGATGATATTCTCTTCCTGATGAGTTTCACCCACAAAGAGGGATGGGCCAAGAACCGATGAAGAAGAGGAATGGGCCAAGGATCTTAAAGGTTAAAGCTATGAATCTAAAGAACACTGGAAATTTAGACAAGAATTATAATATCGAGTAAATGAAAATGCTAAACCAGCAAGTGGTAAAACTATGAGATCAGATTTATGACGGAGACAGTAACAGATTGGCAACTAAAATATGCAGAAAGAAAGTAGATTGACAGGGTAATCTTTTTCTTCTCAGTCAATGTATTCATCCTGCCTCGCCACCTTCCGAAAGCTATCTGCACCTAACGTGGTTTCCACTATGTCCGTGATCAGCCCACCTTTGACCAAGGTAGGATGTCATGCGATGACGTGATCATCCAACGTTAGTCACGCGACGTCACGATGATGTCATAATGACGTCATTGACGCTATTTGCGACGCCACTATGACGTCATATGGTGAGGTCGTCATGCGATGATGATTTTTTGCATTGATCGTGTTCACACCGCTGACGGGGGACGCTGAAGTGGCACGCTGGTCAATTTTCGCGATTGTTGAGGCATCTAAGCCTTCCGCCTTAAAATACCTTGACGGGGACGCCGCTGCAGACCTCCGCAAGGTAGAGACGACAGCATTTTAAATCCACTGGCGCTAAGCAAAATGCATACAGCGTGTTGTACTGGGACGCTTGTCCCCGGTGGGGTGGCTTTTGAAGTTTTTACCACATCTGATGGGCGTGTGACAGAAGTTCAGACAACTTATTGGCTTTCTAGGTTGCAAATAGTCATGAGCTGCAGGAGGCACAACTGGCCAGCTCGAACCCTCAGGTGCAAACAGCACTTCCGAGTCACGTTACGTAGGCGGCGGAAGCCAGTGGAGCCCTAGACTTGGGGCGCCACGAAACACGTTCTTGAATCTCTCTTTTTTAAATGCGAATGCATTTCTTAGTCGGGCTATGTGAGGCATCCGGCGTTGTCCGCGGCGCCCTCTCCCATAGAAACAGCTGTGGGCGCGCGCGCTTATCCTCGCCCCTAGCAACCGGAGCATGTGGTGCGAGAGAGTGTAGGAGAGGGTAGGTGCAGTGCTTCGCCGCTCCTTCTCTCGCCGTTCGCTCTCTCTCCTCCCTGCGCCCCACTCTCCCGTCCGCTCGCGCCTCACTCTCGACCATTCGCTGGCTGGGCGCCTCTAAAGAACATCCGGAAATGTGTGCTCGAGACGCCGCTGTGAAACGCCAACGCCGAGCCGAGAACGCTGGCGCCCCACTCTCCCGTCCGCTCGCGCCTCACTCTCGACCGTTCGCTGGCGGAGCGCCTCTCAAGGCGATGGCAGAAGTCGGTGAAGGCGAATGTCTGACGGCAACGGTACCCTCTCTCGGCGCAAGAAATGCATTCGCATTTCCTCACGATTCCCTTCGGGGAGGTGGGGGCATTTTTTTTTGTCTATTTTCGTGAAATGAAATTTAGTTCTACGTGCCAGAATTTGATGCGGTTATGATCATTGGAACGCATGCTCTCGATTTTCGTCACGTCTGTTTGGATAACTGTTACTGCTTGCGCTTATGGGGCTCCCCGGCTGTTTTTCGCCATGAATTTTGTGACAACCTCTAATCATGCCTAATTATTTTGTCTTTGTCCTCTTATGTGGTTGGAAACACAACGGCGCGAATAAATACATATGGCGTGACAGATTGTTCTGTCGGTACGCTCGAACACAGTGAGGTGACGAAGGCCTCGCGATGGACATTCATCGACACTCCAGCTTGAGATTTCACAAACCGATTGTAGCGTCAGCCTCCCACATAAGAAACCCACTCAGTCGCCCAAAAAGACATTCTGGCTTGCCAGGGAAGCGCGCGACAAAGATATCACTCCTACGTTGTAACTCCCAGTGTCGTTTATGCACTCCTCCAACACGACTGGAAGGCGAAAGACAGCTTCTATTAACGGCGAAGCTGTAATTGTACCGCTCCATAGTTTGTGCGGTCTAGTAAAAACTTCCACAGGCGTGTATGCACCACAAAAATTGGACAACACCCACTACCGAATACAACGCGTGCGAGCGTTCACGGAAACCTCTGCTCGGCCAATTGGAGCGCGTGAAACGCGTGAAAGAGAGGGAGAGAGAAAAAGAAAGAGATAGAGAGAATTAGAAAATACAGAGGGCGAGATACAGAAAGAAAGAGAGAAAAAGATAGACAGAAGAAAGTGTTAGAGAGAAAGAGAAATAGAAAAAATAGATCGAAATAAAGGGAATAAACACAAAAATATATAGAAAGAGAAAGATATACATAGAAAGAAACAGACGCAAGAAAAAAGAAGACACAGGGATCCATTATTATGCTTTTAAGTAATTCAGTGTTTCTTTCTTTAGTTCAATATGGAATTCTAGTCTCGGAGACGACTTCAGCAGAAAACATTCACAAATTCGTGGTATTGCAAAAAATAGCAATACGTTTTGTCTCTAGGGTGCCACGTCTTTGCTATGCTGCTCCTTTGTTTAGAATGCTTAAATCTATAAAATAATTGAATCATTGTACAAATATAGGCTTTGTCGCATGTATTAAATAGGAACACTTACGAATGATGATGCTTTAGCACAACTAGCATCCTTACACCAACGTAAGTCTTTTTATTAATTATGAAAATCGGAACCTTGTATTGTCAACACGAAAAGAACTAAATACGGTGACCAGTGTGCTTCCCGGCAGTTATAAATCAATTGCAGAAATAAAATCGTCTCAATGTATCTACTCTGTCGCTAAGAAAGCTACGCGACATATTTATGTGATTACTTGTGCTGCCATAAGCTCATGTGCTTTATCTTTTGCTCTGTCTTCATCACTAAGCATTATTTCCGCTTTTTCTTCAACTGTGCGAAATGTTCCCCAATAACCTTGTTTATTAATTATGACCGTTGTTGTCCACTCTTTTAGTCAGTTCACGCATTATGCATACTGTATACTTCTGCGTGACCCCTGTGAAGTTGCCCACTGTGTGAGGTGGCCATGTTCCCCTCAAGCTGCTCAATGCAGCGTATTTGTCTGGTTATCCTCACAATCTTTTAGCTGAATATACTCAATTCAAATTCAAAGACAAAAAAAAGGAAAGAAAACGACGCAGAGAGAGAACGAAACAGAAGAAACACAAATACAGATAGAAAGAGAGAGAAAGAGAAAGAGAGAGAAGAAAGATAGAAGAATGAAGAATAACAAGGAAATCCACCCATTAGCGCTCTTGATTCAGGCTTGGTACCATTAGTGCGGAGCTGCAATAACTTTTTCACGTTCACACTGAATTGACTATACTTCGCACACCTAATGATTTGGCATTACGGTTTGTATTTAACGTCCGAATGCCAATGGTAACACTTGCGTTCGTGCTGCAACCAGCCGCAGAAATTTGCACTCATTTATGTGACTTTCGCCTTGGTCTTGCTGAAAATATGAACGCAGTGTGCACAAAGCAAAGGTTGCGTAAAAAAGCTGAATGTTAGGATGACTGCAGCTCGCAGTGCATATGAAATTTGGTCTTATATCCAATACGTGTGCATGTGTATGGCGATGCCTTGTTAAAAAAATAAATTGCTGCAAGTTCTGCGCTCTGTCCACGATATTTTTATTACGCTGTCGGTGAAGTAAATCGTCCTTGACCACCAACTATACCAATCGTTCAGGATTATTATTTTTTATGCAGCACTTTGTACCTCATTCGTGAAGTTTTCGTCCGTGGCGGTCTCCCACGCTGACACACTGTATCCAGTAGTCTTCATGGCACGAGGTGCTCTTTGACCGGTATAAGCGGCGGACCTCGACGCATTAGCGGACTGCGGGCCGTACGCAGGTTCACCGCCCAAGTCGTCTGTAATAACGTTGTGTGGGTTCCTGCCTTCCAGGGACCCGGCCACGATGACAATAGTCACTAGCAGAGCGAACGCCGAAACGGCCATGTAAGCCAGCAGGAGGAGGATGGGCCAGATGTTCCCGCTTTGCAAGTGTTCTTGCGCGTCAGGCGGCGGTCTATCGTTTCCAACGGCTGCGCGGTCTGGTGCTGGCTGGACTGTTGGTGCTGCGATGACACGGGAGGCAGAAGGCAAGCGCTGGGCGGCTGCGAAATTCGTAGCTGCTGTGACGAAGCGCTCGCGCGTGACTGATCCTGGGCCGCGACTGGTGAGATATGTTCCTGGTGTCTTAGGCAATCTTCTAGAGACATACCCAGACTGCGCATTAGGGAAACGCAGGCCCTCCGGCTCCTTGAAGTGGGCGTCGACTGCGCTGAGGGCTGAAGGCATGCGAGTCGCCATATTTCACTTCGTTCTTCTCACTGCTCCGCTATCTAATACCACCCATTTCCGACGATGATTATGGGGATATTCTCTTCTGATGAGCTTCACCCACCGTGAGAGATGGGCCAAGAACCGATGAAGAAGAGGGATGGGCCAAGGATGTTTAAGATAAAGACCTTTCAAGCTAAAGAACACTGGATATTTAGACTAGAAACAAAAGATTGAATAAATGAAAATGCTAAACCGGAAAGTGGTGAAACTGTCAGATTGGATTTACGACGGAGAGAGTAAGAGATATGGGACCTGAATATGAAGGAATAAAATAGATTGACAGAGTAATCTTTTTTCTCAGTCAATGTATTCATTCCCCTGCGCCACCTTCCCAAAGCTATTTGCACCTAGCGTGGTTTTCCACTGCATCCTGGCCGGGAGACACCGCACCTGGTTTTGCACTGCCTCCGTGATCAGCCCACCTTTGACCAAGCTACGATGTGATGTGATGACGACATCATCTGACGTTATTCACGCGACGAAACGATGATGTCATAATGACGTCACGGATTTTTGCTATATGGGACGCCATTTGGGACGCATAGTGACGTCATCATGCGATGCTGATTTTTTGCATTACTCGTCTTCACGCCGCCTACGGGGCACGCCAACATGGCACGGCGGTCAATTCTCGCGTTTCATGAAGCATTTAAGCTTTTCTCCTTAAAATACCTTGACGGGGAAGATGCTGCAGACCTTCGCAAGGTACAGACGAGAGCATTTTTAAATCTACTGAGGCTGAGCAAAATATATGCAACGTGTTGTACAGGGACCCTTGTCCCCTGTGGGGTGGCTTGCCAAGATTTTACGAGATCTGATGGGCGTGTGAGAGAAAGCCAGACAACTTAAATGACTATATAGGTTGCATATAGGTAGGAGGTGCAGGAGTGATAACTGGCCTGCTCGGATCCTGAGGTGAACAGCAGTTCCGAATCACGTTACGTTGGCGGCGGCAGCCAGTGGTGCCCTAGACGTGGGGCGCCACGTATCAAGTTCTTGAATCCTCCAATTTCATTCCTTCTCGTGAAATAACATTTAGTGCACCTTTCCAGCACTTCATGCCGTTTTGATCATTGGGACGCATGCTCTCGATTTTCGCCACGTTTGTTTGGATAACTCTTACTGCTTAGGCTTGTGAGGCTCCCTGGCTGTTTTTCGGCATGTGTTTTGTGACAGCCTTTAATCATGCCCAATTATTGTGTATTTGTCATCCTATGTGGGTAGCGCAAAATGCCGCGAATAAATACGGATGGCATGACATCCTTCAGTCGATACGGTTGAACAAAACGATGTGACTAAGGCCTTATTACAAGACGGATGTTCATCGACACGTACAGTCCGGCAAGATGTACTGCTTGAAGAATGTATTCATTCAAAGGGAGTTGCTCGTTTGTGAGTTTCATCCATACTTGTTTGTGACGAGTCTCCTCATGGGTACAATATTTGTAGCATCGATTCTGCACGTTGGTGTAAACAGCATTTATAGTTTCTGATGCAAATAATGCCTGAAACGTGTCGATATATTTCATCTGTATCAAAAAACGGGCGTTCTGTTTGAAAAAGCTGGTAGACATACCCGTGCAAACATTGGCCAGCAATATTGTTCCAGCAATGTGACGTCTGTCGGAACGCGAATAACATACAGTAAAATCTATAGGTCTTGCTTATTAAATTGGCAATTTGTGTGCAACTTTCCTGGTGTTCTGTTTCTCCCTTGCAGCTAAGCTTTATCGCAAATACTTCTTTCACTTTCTACTTGTTCGTATTTTTGGTCACTAATAAGCGCAGTAAACCGTTCACCATCCTGACAGAAGCTGCCACTGCGTCGTTATATGTGTGCTCGGGTGGCAAATGAAACTGTTGCGCGTTTGCATGACTAACAGGGCGTTATATTTCTCGCACACTTATGGTAATGTGCTAATTTGAAGAAAAATCACTGGAGCAGAAGTCTCCGTTAGACGGAGCCAAGCTTATAACCGGATTACGCCATAGAAAGTTCTTTCTGAAGTGATTTTTACAGCGATATGTTGAAATAGTACGAATCAAAATATTTGTAATTCGCTGTCAGGCAGCTGGCGCCAAAAGTTTCAGGAGCTTCTTTTTTTTTCGTTTCATGCAAAGCAGAGCACTTTATTCGCTGAAGAAGCTTGCGTACGAAAATGCACTGATACAAAATCTGCTTACTTGACTGACCAGTGTGTCTACGTGGGCGACAGTGAAGCGTGCTTTAACATACTCAGTGTTTTATTTGTTCATTTGGTCGTCATGTATGCGCTAAAGAGTGTTAGTTTTGTATTATTCGAAGTTCTCTTCGGCTTGGAGGCTGTAAATAGACTCATCTGAGAAGATACTGGACCTGTGAATATCGCTTGTTTAATCTGCCACGTTTACACGGGAGAGCTTCGTTCTTCTTAACATCGAAAATGGCGCTCGTTGGTGTATTTGTATTTACTCTTAATTAGAAAAAAGAAGACACGACTCATTGTGTATACATACTTAAATAGACGTCGAAATTGCAGCAAGAAAAGCACTTGAGTAGGGCCGCAGCGGCTCATGGTTTTTAGGAAACGCACAAACACTAATAATATTGTGCGGACTTTCTTGGGAAGGCTGGAAGAACCCATCCATCAGCTTTCTTACGTTTGACACTAATCACTTTCAGAAAAGCTTGCACGCGTACTTTACTTAATACTTCATTTAGGAAGCATCTAACTACATCGTTTCCAGCGGATAAATAATCACGTTTGTTGATGCACAACTGTCTTGAAGATTACCATTTTATTTTTTATTCACTGCGTGCGTTAGCGAAAAAATGCTGGCGTGCATCAGCAATTATGCGACGCAATGATGGCAGCTATTTGCCTTTACTTCGTTTCTTTTTCTGTGGGTGTCAGCTTTATGGGCGTAATGAAATGAGGAAATTCGCTCGCGCTATTTTGATCAGAAAGCTCTTTAGCGTAACCGGCGCAAAAGAAGAAAACGGTTATACACAACTTCTAGAAGAGGTACCCCAACATAAGCTGTCAGACGTCGATTAAAAACAGAAAAATGGGCTCAGTGTTTTAAGAGAAATTGTTTAGCAATAACAATCTCATGAACTCTAGACTGTTTATAGGTGATTGTTTCAATGAAATGTAGTCGTATTGACTAGAGTACACAAGTGAGTTGAAACTTGACCATGCGAAAACTTGAAGTGAGAGCAGGGCTGGGCAAAGATACTTTGAAATTCTATCGCGATACGATACAAGATACTTGGGCAAGAAGTATGTGAAATACAGATACAAGATACTGCTTCAATAATTATATGCTATACGATACTTTGCAATTGTATCCTAAGATACTTCGATACATTCGCAAATTTGCCATTATAGATCTATACAGGGTGATCAAATTTACCCTTGATAATTTTCTTACAATGCCCCATTTGCAAATAAGTTGTGTGGTCAGGGGACACAAAGTGAGAGGGTGATTTTCGCTACAAGCCGCCCAGTTAATATGCAACGATGGACTTTTTATTTGCTGCACTAAGCGGGCATGTTTGTATGGAAAAGTTAGAAGCAGTCGCGTTTCTACACAGATCAACATGAAAAAAAATTCTAGCATTTCCGTGGTCCCAATTATCCAGCTGCAAACTTTAATGGCGGTTCAAATGATTAAGCATGCATGTTTCTCCGTGATGTGACGCGTAGTCATTCCTTGATATCACCCGCTGGTGATTAAAGGATAACCGCCATCTTTCCCTAAACGCCATAAGAAACTTCCGCGGGATTTCGGAGCGTTGCTTTGCGCCAGTCTGTATACTGCCTTGTGTGCGTAATCATGTGAACCGCAATTAAACTTCGCGGCCGGACATATAGGTGCACGGACATGTTAGAAGAATTCTTGCAAGTGGAAGTGCGTAGAAACACTACTGACTCAAGTTTTCAATACAGACATGCATGCCCGCTTACTGCAATAAAAAAGTCACAGTTTCGCCGCAACGGCGAAGCAATGAATACGATAGCAACTAATTGGAATGTAACGCGAATAACGGAAAGCAGGTCGAAATTGCCAGTGTGTCGCTCGAGCCCAAAGGACGCACGAAAAGAACGCACACAGGACGAGCGCGAACGAGCGCGAATAATGCGTCACAGCTTGATGAAGCGCACTGCAGAAACATAAAGCAGGACGCACGAAACGAACGAACAGCGACACACAGGACGAGCGCGAACTACATGTCGCAGTTGTTACTTATTTCTGTTTGAACAGAGCGCTCCTTTCACAAACGCAGCCGCTGCAGCGAGCGAAGTGACTTTCGTACGCTCTTTGACTACAGCGCGGGCATCGCGGGGAAAGCACAAGACATACAAATCCCCGCTCCACCCCTCCCGCCCACCCCTTTCTTTCCTCGAGATAAGCGCACGAAGGCGACCACGCCCTGTAGGGCGAAGAGCATCGGCGTTCGCAGGAGCGGGGCGACGACCTTTAAAGCGCGCCTAGCGCACTTCGCGCCATCTCGCTGGTGAGTAAGAAAGCACGCTGAAGAAAATGGTGTATATAAATAGCTCACCGTTAGCATGCTGAAAGACGCGCGTTTCGGAGCGAGAGGTCAGCCGTTGAATTCCGCGCGTCGGAAAGTATTTCTGACTTATTTTTCTTTGTGGCTTTTATATTTATATATACACATATACATATACGGTGCATGAAGGCGGCGACGGCAAAAACCAGCCGAGGCTGTTCATATAATTGCAATCGCAATAAAAGGGTCAATGTGCAATCTTACTTTGTTAAGTGGGTGGGTGTCAGCGATAATTATTATCCCGCTTTGTGCCGTAACTCACTTGGAAAGGTGGTCTTCACGTACCTCCCCGTGGGGAATTCTAAGAAAACCATAAAGCTTAATTCTGATCACCATCTATATTTTAGCATCAAAAGTCTATTCGCAAAAATGTTTGCATTGAAAATTTTTTCACTGAGATCAACTTTGTGTCACTTGAACGAAATGTCTGTTAGTATCTCATAAGCTTTGTATTTCTTGCTTAAACTATAATATTTTCTTTCTGAAACAACTTCTTTGGGTTGTTTTAGGTGCTTAATTCCCTTCTCTCATTATTTTCCCAGAATGATATTCGATAAAACGGGTGCAACATTCGACCCAATGCATATGCGGGCTTTCCGCGTCTAAATGTACCCTTGTAAGCAAACAGAAAACAATTTCAAGCAGTCTCAAAAGTTGAAGAAAGTCTCTGACATTTATGTGACAGTCACTCTAGAGCTTGGCGCTTCCATAACAGTCAATACTTTCTTCAACTGACGACAGGACGTTTTCCTGACGAATGTTGTAAGAGGTCTTTAGCCCCTGCGGTTAGGTACATCCCTGTTTCCGAGTCATTGAAGTCGGTGGCAACTTCGGTATACAGTGAAACCTCGGTGATACGATCACAGTTCATACGAATTTCGTTGTGATACGAATATTTCGTTGGTCCCGGCCAAGGCCCATTGGCCTGCAATGCAATGCAGTACGGTTGTTGCGAACCAATTTTCACCCAGCGACGTTTCATACGACCGTACGCTACCGCCGAGGTACGAAGAGGTGCTGTCCGCGCTTCGCGGAAGACGCACCAAGCACGTGCGAGCGCTGGAACGCAAGCGTGGGCATGCGCGCCGCACCGCCAAATTGTCAAAATCACGGTGTAAGAAAAACACTTTTCTTACGGTCAGAATAAACCTTCAGAGACAAGTCATGGCCTCCGAGATTGTGTGCGCGAATCTTTGAGGCTCTTATGTGCCTCCGTGTGCCTTCGCGTTTAGATTACAGAGGACATTAGAGCCATGCTTTTTTTTTCTAACACGTCGACGCGGGCTGCTGTCGTTGTACTGCGTTTACACGTGCCTGCCTTGTGCGTCAGACATCATTGAAAGGTGGACGAGGCCCGAAAGAAGGCGAGCACGGTCTTGGCGAAGGAGTCAGGCCTCACAACGTCAACATGCGCGACCGCTGAGGTCACACTAGTGCGGGCACGGCTGTAAGTCTCCCAAAAAACATTCCCAACAACTCCGGGGTAAAAAAAACATAACACAGGACTGTGGTTCTGTAATTTTGTGGTCTTGATCCATCGCGTCAAAGCGCTTCTTTCGTTACTTTCGCTGCAGTACTCCGGTGTCACGCAAAAAAGCATACTAAAATTTGGAAGGGGCTACTGCTGTCCCGGTTCAGAAAGCACCTGGTTCATTAATTAAATACGCGCGTACGGGCCGCATATTTACGAGTGCTGGTATGACTGCCGACATCTAAAAACTTAACTGACAATCATTCAGGGTTCTTCCCGACGTTGCTGCGGCCCTGAAAAACAATAAATGAAAATATACGCCAGCTTTCTTTTGTCGCATGCTATATTTCCATGCTTTCTGGTGATACGAATTTCGGATGATACGAATATTTTACGTGATCCCCTGAGATTCGTATCACCGAGGTTTCACTGTAATTGCTCACTAGGAAGGGAATGAACTCTTCGGCAAAGTGAAAACGTTTTTTGTGCGTGTTGTGTGTGAACATTGTTGTCGACACGTGGACATTATGCATGACGTGAGAACATTCCTTTTAAAAGGACATTGCCGTGAGTGAGTTATACAATGCTCTACTTTTATCTATGAGTTCGTGACGTAAATGAATAATTAAGGGCAGAGGAGTAGCCGGAGCCATGTATAGGCACCAACCTCTCCTTAAATACATTTAATAAAAAAAAGGAGTGGGATCTTGTACTGGTAGTCGCTTCAGATGAACTTGAGAAAATACTAATAGGTTGCGTGGCCAACACCTTTTGTCTTCCAGTGTTACCCTGAAAGGGTTGCCTTTTCATGTAAGCCCTGATTCTTTATTTTCAGGGCATTGCATGTATGCCCTGTTTCTTTCTTTTCAGGACTGCATTTCATTAACTTCTAGTTTCGTGTGACAGAATAGTTGTGCCTTAATTTTACTTGTGCTCGAGCATTTCGTTTTGTACTTTGTACCACACATACTGTAGCCTAAAACCTCACCGGTATACTAACAGCACGGCGTAAATCGGTCACATTAAGCTATTCAAAGATAGCTTGCAAAAATTTCTGGAAAAGATTTTTACTCTCCAAATCCCTGTAGAACTCGCCGGACATTTTTAAAATAAAGTTGCTCTCTCTATCTCTAACGAAGTTGTCAGATTTATTCAGAAAATATTTTTAAACACTGGAAAAGACAAACATGAACAACCTGACATAAGTCATTTTGCACGCAACACCCAAATTGCACATTTTGAGGTGTGTATCAGCGATGGTACATAACGAACGACCGAAGTTACTGATTTGGAAGTACAGCAACAACTTTACTTAGTGTCATAAGTTGTTCGCTGTATATATACCGAAGAAACGATCAGGAGGAAAAAAATTATAAAGCTTCGGAATACTAAAGTGCACTGTGGGCAACGCGCCCACGTTCTTATCCCCCTTCCACCGCAGCCGGTCAAGCATTACACTATACAGTGACAGCCGACAACGTAAGCGGGGTCTGGCCAAGCTCCTAAGCATTCCTCCTTTTATCGAAGAAATGTCTTCGACTTAGCCAAGCCACCACAGTACACCCGGCAGTCAGGCCCAGGTGTATTCCGTAGAAACACCCACAACCAATTTACCGAACGAACTCGATATGACCACCTACCGATCAATGTTAGTTGCTCTTAAGCAGTCGATCTTTGATCTGGTGATTACTACGGAGTTTTAGAAGTTTATAAAGTGGTTGTTAGCCAACCGGTAATTTTAGTATACCATTGCAATGCGATGAATCTTGGAATGTAATATGTCATTTTCGAGCATTTGTTCCCACGACGTGCTAGCAGTATAGGCATACGCGGGACATAATTTATTTTAGGAGGGTGTCAACTTGAACTTGATCAACTTGAACAACTTGATCAACTTGAACAGATATATACGTTTCCTTGGAAATATATAGATTGTAGCATTCCAACACTGACAGAGACAGAAGATTCTTTATTCTTCTTCTTTTTCTTTCCCCAGTTCCCCAGCCAAAGCAGTTCTTCGTCGTCTTTGAGTCGCTACAATCTCCCTGGCTTTGTTTTGTCCTTCCGCTGAATGTATGGAATTACATTGCTGATGGCAGCTATTTCCATGACACCATCTTCCGTTACGTAGCCGATGGTATTAAGTATTCCGCATTTTGTAGCCGTTTTGGTCACCTTAAGTGGTCCCAACAGTTTTGCACTATGACTGCCATAGCCTTTCCGTATCAAAACTAGATCACCTAGAGTAATATTGGGGATCTTGTTGTTATGACTCTTGTCAAACGCTCGTTTAAGAGACTCCCTGCGTTTTCTTTGGCTCTCTGCGGTCTTCTTGGTCTCCTCAAGGTGTAGTTTTGCCTTGATTTCCAGCGTGTCGTCTGCAGGCAGATACGCCGGTTCACCGAAGGCCGCATACTGGGGACTGCATCCCAAAGCACTTGTATGGGATCTATTATGATGCGACACTGCTGCTTGTAGGCAACATTTCCAGCCTCCTGGGAATTCCGGGTACATGCTTATGTATTGTTTTATGTCTCGTATGACCCGTTCTGAGAGCCCGTTGGCTGACGGGTGGTATGGGGCTGTGAACTTCAGAGTGATGTTTTTTCTTGTGCCCACTTTGCAAGCTCCTGGCTCCTAAATGCCGACCCATTGCCATATACAATGCATTTCAGTCCCTTAAACATGTCTCTGTTCAGTAGTGCTATGACGGTTTGCGCATTCTCCCTTCCTGGCTTGGCCGCAACAATCCTTGAGCATTCGTCAATGCATACTAAGAAAGACTGAGTTCTCCTCACGCCTTCGCTTTTTTTCTTTAGCTCAGCGAAGTCAACATGACCGGTCTCAAATGACACACTTGCGTGAGGTGGGAATATCATAGTGTCCGTTTTCTGCTTGTATTTAGCCTTGTTGAGTTGACAATCATGGCAGGAGCTGATGTAATCGACAACATCCTTCTTCATTCCTGGCCATGTAAATCGCCTTCTCAACTTGTAATAGGTTCGCCAAAACCCATCGTGTCCTCCTGAATGTGGGCTGTCATGATACAGCTCAAGAACCTTTCGTACCAACGTAGCTGGAACCTGGAACTTTCCTCCTATGGGCATCAATTGCTCTGTACCTTCCCAGAGTTTGAGTAAGTTCACACTTTCCTTTTTCCCACAGCCACTGATTATTGGAAGCCGAGAAAGTGCATCGGCATCTGATGATTCTTGCCCACTTCTGTGTGCGACTTCAAAGTCAAACTGCTGGATTTCACTGATCCAGCGGGCTATTCTCCCTTTTGGTTGTGAAACATTCAGCAAATGGGTAAGCGCCTGATGATCAGTGAATAGATTGAATTCTGTACCTTCGATGTAAGGTCGAAAATCCCTCATTGCTAGAACAACAGCCAATGCCTCCTTCTCTTTTGTGCTGTAGTTCTGCCCTGCCTTCGTAAACGTATACGAATAGTAGCCAATAACTTGGGCTCCTCTTTCATGTTTTCGCTGATACAGAACAGCACCTGCACCGAAGTTGGAAGCATCTGTCGTCAGTTCAAAGGGAAGAGTGAAATCGGGTAGCGTAAGGATCGGATCTGATGATATGGCTGATACTAAGTCATCGAAAGCTTTTTCACATTCGTCAGTCCAAATAAAATCTGTGTTCTTGTGAAGCAAATTGTTCAATGGTTTCGCTCGGGCCGCAAAATTTTTTATGAAGTTTCTGAAGTGTCCGGCAAGCCCAAGGAAAACTCTGAGCGCGTGTACACTATCTGGCTTCTTCATGTGCCTTACGCGCTCCACGGACTCTTGCTTAGTGCTTTTAGTAAATCCATCCAGGACGCGTCCAAGAAATGTAATTTTTGCCTTGAAGAGCTCACTCTTCTTAAAATTTACTTTCAGTTTAGCTTCGCTCAGTGCGATCAAAACAGCAGTCAGATGTTCAGCGTGAGAAGTTTCATCTTTTGAATAGACTAAAATATCGTCGACATAGACGTTGCAAAATACTCCAAGAAAGGGTTTCAAGACGCCATTCATCATCTTTTGAAACCAGGCAGCGCTGTTCTTCCACCCGAAAGGTAAGCGATTGTACTCATATACGTCAAAGGGAGTGACAAAGGCCGTGTACATTTTATATTCCTCTTCAAGTGGTACCTGCCAAAATCCTTTGCAAAGATCTATTCTTGAAAAGACTTTGCAACCTCCCGTTTCCTCAATTATTCCATCAATTCTTGGCATTGAAAAAGGGAATAGGTCCGTTTGGTGATTCAAGATTCGGTAGTCTGTACATAGTCTCAAAGATCCATCTTCTTTAGGAGCCAGCGTAATTGGTGAGGCGAACGTAGACACCGATGGCCGTATTATGCCAGCATCTACCATATTTTGGATCTCGCTTTTCAACCAAATTTTCTTCTCGCGTGACATGTTGTAAGGCTTTCTCCTGACCGGTGTAACGTCTTTCAGCTTGAAAGGAACCGAAAATTCTGTTGTTGCTGGTGGATAGTTGCTTAAGCAGACAAGTTCGGGGAACTTGCGGCGGACGTCGTCTTCACATGTAATAAGGCAATCTGCGATACTCAAGGAGGCGCACGTCTCTTTCGCCACAGTCACTTCATCATTCCAATAAAGGTTTAACTTTAGGGTCTTCATATCAGGTCGAGAAAGTAAAAATTTGTAGTCACACCCTTTTACTACGAGAGCGTGAATGTCAGCATTCTGGCCTTGAAAAGAGACACTTGTTCTCACCCATTTATCATAAATTTGTCTCGTCCCATCAAAACTTTGTACTTGTACCGACCTCCCTCGAATAATTTCTTTCCTCTTTACAAGTGCCTCATTTATGACAGACACAGATGCCCCACTATCTACGAGAGCATCAACATCTTCACCATTGACCTTTAGTTTGATATACAGAAGGTTAAGAGCCGTTAGAAAATCAGTCTCCAATTTTGTCGTCGGGTGGGACTGTGCACCCTCTTTTATTCGTTTTTGTTTCAGTTGCATCTGGATGCGAAGAAGCCATATGCTCTTGGTCGTTACTGGCATCGGAGATTACATTGACCACTCGGTTTCCACCATGCCAATTGTCAGAATCGCGTGACCTCCAAGGTGCCCTGTCGGGATGGTAATCTGGCCGACGTGGGTTCTGGGAATTCGAATCAATTGAGAGGTTCCTGAAAGAAACTAGAAGTTCCTCGACACTTTTTGGCGATTGCACTTGTGCCTGTCTCTGGAGTTCCTTAGGAAGGCCGTGAATAATGAGCGGAACTGTCGCCGATTCCGGAAGTTCCGGGTTTGCCATTTGAAGAAGCCGCCTTTTCTCATAAAAATACTCTAGAGGCTTTCCTGATCGAAATTTGTAAAAAATTGCTCGGTCCCACCTTTAAACGGGGTTTTCGTCGAAAGCTGCCAGGAAACTGGTTTTCCACTCATCCCATGTGTCTGTCTCGTGTCCAGCGTAGTGAAGCTCGAACCACTTTCGAGCCAGTCCGGTGAGGAATGGACGCATGTTCCTGATTCGCTCACTGGATTCTTGCACGAGTTGTCCTCACACGCGTGTTCGTAGAACTTGATCCAGGTGTCCGGCCTTGTGCTTTCACCATCAAATGGATCAGGCTTTGCTATTTCCTTGTTGGGTCTTTGTTGTCCCTGGATGACGGCAAGAAGACTGTCCATGAACTGCTGTTGTCGCTCTGCGTGCTGCTGCTGACGGTGGAGCATTTCCATGAGGCATGAGCCAACGGAGTAATCTTCTTTGCTTGGCGCAACCCTTGACGACGCTTTCAAAAGCGGCCGCATGATGTGTTCTTGAAACTCGGAGTACTTCAGTTTCATCTTTACTGATGGTTGGTTGTCGATCTCTTCCGACGTCTTCCCAGCTTTCTGAGCGACGAACTCACGTAGTTCGGAAGTCGTGATACTTTCAGGCAATTCATACGTTTCTTCATCCACGTCGCACGTCGAAAAATATGGCTTGTCACTTGAACTTCGGGATAAAGTCAAAGTTGTCCACATAGTTGCGTTCTTAATCCTGCCGAAGACTGCGCCAATGTAACATTCCAACACTGACAGAGACAGAAGATTCTTTATTCTTCTTCTTTTTCTTTCCCCAGTTCCCCAGCCAAAGCAGTTCTTCGTCGTCTTTGAGTCGCTACATAGATAAACAAGAAAGGATGAGGGAAAGGGGCGTCCCTACGCCTTCGCCGTGAATAGTGCATGAAAAAGCAAAGATGAATCACGGAGGTAAATAATCTCCTTGTTGGTTAGTGCGATGGACGGTGCGCTTACACATGATGGCACAATGGAATGAATCGTGAACGCTTCATATATTTCCTGGGCGTGGCAGTCACGATATCTGCGTAAGATACGCGTCTGTTCGAAACTCTGAGTGCAACCGCACTCGGCACAGTGGATTGCCAGATTGCTTCCAGTCTTGTCCTTGAGATTGTTCTTGTGCTCTCGCAGCCGATCATTAACGCAACGCCCTGTTTGCTCAATGTAGCGGCCACCGCAGCACGTTGTTATCTCATAGACGACCTCAGTCTTGCAGGGCACAAACCGCGTCGCATGTTGCTTCTTGCAAATGTTGTCGCATATTTGCTTCACTGTTATTCTTTAAACACTGCATTTGTGTAATGACATGTACTTATGATATTTAGTTGCTCCCCTCCCCCCTTATGTAATGCCTTGTTTAAGGCCTTTAAGGGTTCAATAAATGATGATGATGATGATGTTGCTTCTTGCAAGAAGCAACATGCGACGCGGTTTGTGCCCTGCAAGACTGAGGTCGTCTATGAGATAACAACGTGCTGCGGTGGCCGCTACATTGAGCAAACAGGGCGTTGCGTTAATGATCGGCTGCGAGAGCACAAGAACAATCTCAAGGACAAGACTGGAAGCAATCTGGCAATCCACTGTGCCGAGTGCGGTTGCACTCAGAGTTTCGAACAGACGCGTATCTTACGCAGATATCGTGACTGCCACGCCCAGGAAATATATGAAGCGTTCACGATTCATTCCATTGTGCCATCATGTGTAAGCGCACCGTCCATCGCACTAACCAACAAGAAGATTATTTACCTCCGTGATTCATCTTTGCTTTTTCATGCACTATTCACAGCGAAGGCGTAGGGCTGCCCCTTTCCCTCATCCTTTCTTGTTTATCTATATATTTCCAAGGAAGCGTATATATCTGTTCGTACAAAATAAACACTCATGTTGTTAGCCAGCGGAAAGTCCTGTCTGTCTTTCTAGTCCCATGTGCTCGCGCTGTTTCCGACGATGAAGCCATGCCAACAAGCTCAAGATGACACCCTCCTAAAATAAATTATGTCCCGCGTACACGTATACTGCTAGCACGTCGTGGGACCAAATGCTCGAAAATGACATATTACATTCCAAGATTCATCGCATTGCAATGGTATACTAAAATTACCGGTTGGCTAACAACCGCTTTATAAACTTCTAAAACTCCGTAGTAATCACCAGATCAAAGATCGACTGCTTAAGAGCAACTAACATTGATCGGTAGGTGGTCATATCGAGTTCGTTCGGTAAATTGGTTGTGGGTGTTTCTACGGAGTACACCTGGGCCTGACTGCCGGGTGTACTGTGGTGGCTTGGCTAAGTCAAAGACATTTCTTCGATAAAAGGTGGAATGCTTAGGAGCTTGGCCAGACCCCGCTTACGTTGTCGGCTGTCACTGTATAGTGTAATGCTTGACCGGCTGCGGTGGAAGGGGGATAAGAACGTGGGCGCGTTGCCCACAGTGCACTTTTGTTTTCCGAAGCTTTATCATTTTTTTCCTCCTGATCGTTTCTTCGGTATATATACAGCGAACAACTTATGACACTAGGTAAAATTGTTGCTCTACTTCCAAATCAGTAACTTCGGTCGTTCGTTATGTACCATCGCTGATACACACCTCAAAATGTGCAATTTGGGTGTTGCGTGCAAAATGACCTATGCCAGGTTGTTCATGTTTGTCTTTTCCAGTGTTCAAAAATATTTTCTGAATAAATCTGACAACTTCGTTAGAGATAGAGAAAGCAACTTTATTTTAAAAATGTCCGGCGAGTTCTACAGGGATTTGGAGAGTAAAAATCTTTTACAGATATTTTTGCAAGCTCGCGCTGTTTCCGACGATGAGGGACACAATTTATGCCGTGCGATTTGATAACGTTCATCCCAGCAGCGCCCATTGGGAAAGCACAAGACATACAACCCCCCGCTCCACCTCCCCCCCCTGCCCACCCACTTTTTTCCACGAGATAAGCACACGAAGGCGACCACGCCCTGTAGGGCGAAGAGCATCGGCGTTCGCAGGAGCGGGACGACGACCGTTAAAGCGCGCCTCGCGCACTTCGCGCCATCTCGCTGGTGAGTAAGAAAGTACGCTGAAGAAAATGGTGCATATAAATAGCTCACCGTTAGTATGCTGAAAGACGGTACTCTTCGTGGCCTCGCCGTCTAACGCCGCGCGTTTCGGAGCGAGAGGTCGGCCGTTCGATTCCGCGCGTCGGAAAGTATTTCTGACTAACTTTGTGGCTTTTATATTTATATATATACATATACGGTGCATGAAGGCGGCGACGGTAAAAACCAGCCGAGGCTGTCCATATAATTGCTATCGCAATAAAAGGGTCAATGTGCAATCTTACACTGTTAAGTGGGTGTGTGTCAGCGATAATTATTATCCCACTTTGTGTCGTAACTCATTTGGAAAGGTGATCTTCACGTAGTACCTCCCCGTGGGGAATTCTAAGAAAACCATAAAGCTTAATTCTGATCACCATCTCTATTTTAGCATCAAATGTCTATTCGCAAAAATGTTTGCATTGAAAATTTTTTAACTGCGATCAACTTTGTGTCACTTGAACGAAATGTCTGCTAGTATCTCATAAGCTTTGTATTTCTTGCTCAAAATATAATAGTTTCATTGCTAAACAACTTATTTTGGGTTGTTTTAGGTGCTTAACGTGGCAGCTGTTAATACACTGCGCTGTCAGTGCTTTCTGCTTCTCGCTTTCGTAATTGACGGGAGTCGCTGCTCTGCTTGCCGACCAGCTAGGGTTAGCCATCTTTAGTTAGATGGCTAACCCTAGCCCTAATCACTTCAATAAGAAGCCTCCGAACGATAGCGAAAATACCGGTGTTTTGTTAAGGTCCCTTATGTTTTGTACTTTGTCCGTAAAAGCATTACCGCAACCGCAACACCGCATCACCGGACAGATGTACAGCAGCAACAACGCTCGTAGCGACATTTTTGTCACGTATCGTGTATACGTAGAGTACATAAAGCTACGCTGACTTTTCATATTCTAATTATCTTCTCGCGTAAAATTCTCGTTCGCGACATACTCACTAACGTGCAAACTAACGTGCAATGTTTTAACATTCGTTCTTCTACGACATAACATACATGTGCCGCCCAGAAACGTCTCAGACGTATTGTATAGTTGCGCAAAGCGTCGCAGGACACCGCCGCTATTCACACTATTGCCACTTACAGCTCCCATCATATGATGAATATTAGCAGAAAAACAATTGAGACCTAAAAAAGAAAAACAAATATATATCCAAGTAACATAGAAAGGCGGTTACCAGATAATCACATTGATTTCGAAATGTTAGAAGCGCATAGAACGATTAGAAAGGGACAAGACAACAGAGGTAAAGAGCGCCAACTTGCCTAAGCGGCAACCCTTGCGATCACATTGAATAATTACAGAAACACGGCACAGGCGGAACACTTAATGGCTATCACAATTAGGCATGAATTATCGTGCCAGACATTAGAAAACTGATTGACTATGGAAAACGTCATAAAACAGCTTCGTGACGCTCATGAAAAAAACGGTGCATTTGGTATAACAATGCTTCTCGAATCTTCTTCCTAACATCTTGAAGGAGTTCATAATGATTTCCGTAACTATAATTGAAACTAAATTTCGCTGTTTTATGAAGTAATACGTAGGATGTTTGTTACTCTCTACTCCAGCTACCCCTGTATATCTTTCTTCAACATCGCCTTTACATAGCAATAAACTCGAGTGGAATGTAAATAATCAAACAGCAGCAGAAATGTCGCACACAGTTAAAAGTAAGAATAAAGCCGAGAGTTCAAATATATTGCTTTGAACAGAGGGTAAAGAATAGGGAGACCTAAGTAATGAGTGTCATTCAAAAGAAGGACAGCTAAGAAAGCATCACTTATTTGAAAAAGTATTTGAATAAAGATAGCAAGTCAAAATTGTATCCACGAGATCCTTCAGATCGCTGATGTGCGAAAGCCACGAGACGCAGAGAAACGCCATTTTGGATTCTCCAAACATCGAACGAAGCATTACGCAAGAGAAAATTTTATAACGACTCTACCGCGGCACCAAAATTTGTGCGAAAGACGCCGCACGCATGGGAATACACAGCACAGCAAGCGTCACGGCAATGTCACTACTAAAAAGGAAAAGAAATATTATGAAAACAAAAGGTGAACATGACGTAGACGTTTTCCTTTTCCTTCATGAACCTACCCGCCCATTGTCGCTCCTGCAAAGTTCATGGCGGAAATTGTAAGCCATGACTTCAGAGGATAAACAATCTAGCTAAAAGTAAGGAAATATTAGCTCGTGAGCTTTCGGAAGCTTTTTTTATCAAGCAAAGGGGTGATACCTGTGTCAGCACCACTTCTGTTTCTTTGCGCGCAAGCGAATACAGATTACTAGACAGGCAATCATAAGCAGTTTGCGTTTTTTATCTTCTGCCTTGAATGCGCACGCGCCCAGGATCTTCCGCGTCGTGTGCAGCGTATGTCTATTTTCAATGAATTCAGTTGGAGTACAGCGCCCGCCCCGTCATGCCTTTCTGTGTGCTTGTGTTTAAAGTTTGGCGCTTAATTCTTTTAAAAGAAAAATATGCATCACCAACGCGGAGACCTCGTCGGCTGCCTTCGCTAGAGAACTCTAGCGGAAAGATCAGTGAATGTCACTGCTTTATTCATGTGCCTCAGTGGCGGCAGCATGAGCTTGAAAAGCTGAGTTCAGCCAACGTTTATTGTTTCGCGCAGGGTGTTCCCATGGAGTATCTTGTATCTTAAAATACACGATACATTATTGAATGTATCGGAAATACAGATACTGATACACCTCTTGCGAGACGTATCGCGATACAGATACAAGATACCCAACAAGTATCTAAGATAGTATCTAAGATACATGTATCTTCGATACTGCCCAGCACTGAGTGAGAGCTTTGAGCTAATATGGAAGGCGCTATTCAGGATGGATACTTTACTAGGTGAACACACGGTCTACAGGGACATGAGATATTGTGATTAAGAAGACTACGGCGGTTTTTAATCTCAAGGGATCCAAAGCACGCAGCGCCACTTTCTTTTACAACAATATTTCATTAAGGCGCGTTGACAAGTAGTGACCATGAACTAATTTTATGCTTATACATCGTTATACCCCCACGAATGTTGTTTCGTTAGCTTGCTTCCTCTTGTTATTATGTACGCGTCCACAACAGTGTATGTGTTAAGACGCCACAAGTAAAACGTGGGACGGACGATAAAGCCTAATGAATGAGGTAAAATGCACAATAAAAAGAAAATTGTTCAAAAGACTGACGTATAATACATGTGTTCATAGTGGCTTCCAGTTTCTTTTTTTGTTTTTGGCTGCGTTTTTCTGCTGAAATCAGGCTCACCTACGCGCAAGAGAATAGGCAATTAAAGCAGCGGCTGCAGCGCTTTTGGTTGACAATTCGGACAATGCGCCGCATAACTTTAATATCAAATACACATGTGAACATGTCAACCATATTTTGGACACTCGTATATATTTATAACCGTCTAATGATAATTTTATTGCACCCTAACTCAGGCACCGCCCCATGAAAGATGTTATATTATATTTTTTGCTTCAGTTCCCAGCTCACATGGGACAGATCAAGGGCGCTCCGTCCAACCTCAACGAGAAGGCCCATAGAGCTGCGCGAGGAGTCGTCGATCGCGTAGCTACTGAACGGCATGACGATGAGGTTGTTGACAACAAAGATCCCCCAACGACGTACAATGAACTTTGCAAGAACTTTTATTTGAGGAGGCGAAAGTATCCGCCACCGCACAGTAAACTGAACAGGCCTCAGGCATTGACGCTCAGACTCCTGCAGGTCGGGGCATATCCCAGTCCCGCACTCTTGCACAAAATTTACCCAGAAATTCAGACGTCAAACACGTGCGCGCTTTGCTCAGACTTTGCCAGCTTAGATCATATGCTCTGGTGGTGCCCTGCGTTACGGGTTCAAAACGTTACATCGTCAAAGTGGGATGCTGCGCTACGCAGTACGGATTTCAGGACGCAGCTATGGGCAGTCCAACGGGCCCACGACGTGGCGGACAGGTTAGGCCTATCTGTCCCGACGTGGGAGCGGCCCGCTACGTGCTAGTTCACGCCCCGATGGACCTAAATAAAGTGTTTCGATACCATACCATTTGCAGTACTTCATGACGACCACATTGCGGCTTCGAATCGCATCACGTGAGCAAGTAAATTCGTTGTAAACCTAATGTGTCGTGTGCATGAAAGATTTATCATATCACAGGCAAACAGGTAATTGAATACTACGGTGTAGGTGATATAGCCGCTATGTCATCTTGGGGCACAAACCGTATTGGGGAATAGTTTAATCGTGGCCATCCGGGGTTCCTTAATGTGCCTCAAAAGATAGTGCATGATGTTCTACGCGCCTCGCACTCATCAAAATGCGGTCGTCGTTGGCGGGAATCAAACCCGCCTTCTCAACTTCAGCACAACAACACCTTAGTCGCTGAGCTATCATAGGCGGATGCCACAGACGAATAACATCAATGAAATTTAACTACAACATTTTCATACCATACAGACACATACTTATAGGAGTACTACGAAGTAAGTCGTTGTTTACAGTGAAGTAGAACTTAACCAAAGCTGCTGCGCAGTCTTATTCAGGGCGGAGGAGATCCACTGCGCCTACTGTGCAGGTCCTGTTTCGAATGCTCCGCTTGAATGCATTGCTCAACATTTTCTTCATTCATTTTCGCAAATTACGAGACAAAATAAAGCCAATCTAGTGCGCAAGGACAGCTTATGTTAATATTCACTTGGCACGAAAACAAACAGCATATCCACGGAGTGAATGATGATGAGTGGGCGAAGCTGCGGAAGTTCATCGGTAAACCGTGAATCTTCCGTGAATTCTGCCCAGTACATCATCACCGACGTGAGATCGGGCGCGCTTATACTAAAGGTTCGATGAGTTATGACGACTTGCAGCTCACTTTAATTTTACATGTACGCTGTGAATTTTCATTGTTTAGAAAACCATTGCTTTAGAAAACATCTGGCGTCTTTCGTTAAGCAGCTGGCGTCTTTTCGATTTGCTTTAGAAACATCTGGCGTTCTTTCGTTTTGCTTTTACAAAACATCTGGCGTCTTTCGTTGCTTTATTTCATCAATCAACGGCGTTTTGAACAAATCTCACCAGGCACTACCTTGGAGGTAAACAATGGCGCTGCTAATGGGAATGAGACACAGAAGAAGTCGGCTTTTAGCTAACACTTACACTTCTACTTCTACTAACCTTTCCTACTGGAACATGCCAATGGCTGCTGATGGGGAATGAGAGAGAGAAGAATTCGGCTTTTAGTTAAAGCGCACGCTGCGAATTTTTCATTGTTCAACAACGCACAGGAAAAATCTCCCACCGGCACCACCTTGGAGGTCAAAGCGTAAGACTGGTTACGCACTACGACTACGACTACGAGGGACGAACGGGTGCCGCCTTAAGGAGCTTCGCCCCTAAAACTATGTTGCCTTTTGTAAATGCAAAGTGACGCGACGAAGTCAAAGCGTCAGTGAAGTGTGAGCTCTGAAACCTAAAAAAGAACGTTTCTTCTGCTTACTGACCTAGAACACCTGAGTATGCCACCTAACCCTTTGGCAATGTGCTATCTGGCTGCGATGACACTTGAGAATGCGGCCAGAGAAACGCATGCGAAGGTCATGAGATTACCTTCGTCAAACCCCGTACCTCATCTCTTTGAGTTACACCGTTATACCTCTATACTACTTACGTGTGCAACATCACGGCTACGCAGGTATTTTTAATCACGTCATTTCTCGTAATTTGCGCTATGGGCATTTTACTCTCTCTCTCTGTACTGTGGCTGCCGACGCCAAGCTTATGCAGTCTATCGGTGCGACGCGATCTACCCCAACGCGAAGGCGCGCTTCGATTGTTTCCTACCAGTACGTACGAGCTTTATCGATTCGAGGAGTCTAGGTCGTTGTGCTTCGAATCGGTTCGTTGTGAAGGGCCAACGACGAGATTGATCTAAAAGTCGATGTGATATGCATGCGAAAACCCGGCTGCGAAACATTGGTCCAACCATACCTAGACAAACGGTGACAAGTACACGCTGACCAATTTAATCTACAGCGGCACCCTGAACAAAGAAACAAGAAAACGCAAGGGCGGGATGCATCCTGCGATGAAGGCAGCACTTCTTTCGTCAGGCGTATAGAGAGATGAAAAAAAATGCTCATTTATGTTTATTTTGCAAACGTATGCTGCTCTCGCCATGGTTAGAATCCTCCAGTCGGGAACCAGTCATCGGTCATGGATATTTGCTCTGAGGTACAGTCTCTTGAAGCCAATCCGTGAAACCATTCGTTTTTCTTTAGATCATGCGTTTCAATATCCTAAATGAATTGTACTGTCGCCACACACCTCACTCTTCAATTGTCATTGGGAGCGTTACTTTACCCACCTGTATTGTTATCGGTTTACCAGGGTTACAGAAATTTATTTGAACCGTGTCATTGCGTTTGCTAGCACAACATCACCGTTCTAATTTTTTATGATATGCTAGAAACAGCACACTACAGCTGAATGTCTTGGAGCACTGATCTAACTTGAGCATGGCACGTATTGTAACATAAGTTGCAATCGCGAAAAGTATTTCTATAGCTGCTTTTTTTTTTTCGTGGTGAACAGCTAAAATTACGTTATAAAAAAACGAAATATCTTTGTGATTGTAGGGCTGAATCCCAACGCATGTTTGCACGCCTGGGTTCTGTTGTGTCAAGAAGCCTTTGAATTACATTTCACTCGACTGAAGACACGGAAAACTAGAGTTATTTTTTCTTATCTTTAAATGATGTGCTTCCTGCATCTGCTTTTTGTAACCAACAGGAATAAAAAGAAGAATACGGCGACGATTATGATAATGATGCACTCATTTCATTAATAAAAAAATTATGTAGAATGGCTGTAGCGCACGATTTTGACATCGAGGCGCTCGCCTTGTTTCCGAAATTCTTTCATACATGTAGAGGCCTTGTCAGCAAGCGAACGTTGAAATAAGAACTCGCACACTTAAGATGGAATCAAAGTGGAGTCTCTAATAAGGAAGAAGCCCACGTTATCAAGTTTTCTCTTGAGAGAAAGCACGCAGTGAAACACACTGTACTTTTCCTTATTCAAGGAGCCCGGCTTCTTGGTGCATACGAATAGAGGTGGTGTGGTGCCTGTTGTTTAGGGGTAAAAATGTGGTCTTTAAGAGCGTGCTAAGTACAAAGAAGGTATTCAAGACACATAAACAGGGAAAAGGCGCCAGCGGTGTTGCTGAAAACGGGCGTATGTGAATCCTTTAAAGTGGATGTTGCAACGATACCGGTCCTGTCAGATAGTTCGCGGGTCGAGTAGTTCCGTGCTACTTTTTATGACTGCAAGGGTCATGAAGGGCAGACGTTGCTCATTAAACACATCAATAGAGTAGATACGTAGAAGATTGTGTGGGGTATCACGCCATGCAAGCCATGCACGTCGCAGGTATTACGAACAGCTCCTCGGCTGAATGTATTGCAGTTCATATTCCTATTTCATTCAGCCACTTGGGCCCTTAGCAAAAAGCATGCGCACTACGCCTGCCAATCAGAAGCGAAAACAGATTTGAGCTCATACAAATTTTAACGAGATAAAAATATGGCCAGCTTCCTACCGTTCACTTTTGTCCGCTGCTTGTTTTTTCTGGAAGTATAGCGCGGAGGTGTTGAAAGGAATTCTTGTATTCGAAGGAAATATATAGATCAATAAAGTGTCTTCATATGAGTATATAAAGTGTCTTTATATGAAAAATAAGGGGTAATCGATGTTTACTGTACAATAAATGTTTTTGTTTGTTTTTCTCAGTGCGAAGCATTCCTTAAAAATACCAAGGCACTTTGAGCGTTTCTTTGTACGTATCTATTTATCTATATATCTATCTAGACGACTACGTCTGGGTGCTCTCGTGATCGCCTCGTTAGCTTGCTGTAGACCGAAATTGGCATAGGAGGGTAAGAGTGCTACTAACTATGCCGCTAGACCAGTTAACTACAATAATCGAGGAAGCTTTGCTAACACAGCACGGTTCAGTTACCTTATTACCTTATTTATTTGTCACCATGACCATTTTGTGAACGAGATTGTTGTGTTTAACTCTTATATGTGTATTGAAATATATTGTATGTTGTATAACATATATTTACCTGGTATTTACTTTTCTGTATTTATTGCGCATTGTTGTACAACCTGCAGTAATATTTTGCTGTTTCTATGTATCACTGTTTAAAGTATGTTGCTTTGTGAGCATTTGTAATTGAATACTTTTTCCTATTCTCGCTGCTGTAACCCCCTCTGCCTGCTTTGATCTATTATGAGATTGGCAGTATTTATAAATAAATGAAAATAAAATAAAATTAAAATACAAGTAATCAGGTGAGCAAATGTGTAGAAACATGTTTTCTTTGCTACGCACCAATATTCTGCTACATTAGTTGTCTCAAAACGAAACTCCACTGTCCGGTTCTTTAAAATGCTTTGTTAAGTTCTCTACGTAGATGAATACATGAACAAGCTACCTACCAGAAGCTAAAGACATTTTAGTGACACAAAGCTGTTCCTAACACGATAAGTGAAAGAAATATTTGTTGAAACGAGCTGAAAGCGCGTGCACAGTTTCTCCGCAGCAATTATTCCTCCGCACCGTGGCGATTCGCATTGTATAGAACTGTTCTGCTCTTTGTTTTATTTTTTACAAAACGCCGTTCCCCCTTCGGGCATCGTGAAAGTGAAGACTTTTCTCATAATAATCCATTAGTTGAAAAAGGGAAAACGTCAGTTTTGTTTTCTTTCTTCGTTCATTTACGGTAATATTTTACGTTTCAATTCTTCCGGTGAGTTACCCCAATATTACCACGTTCAAAGTAAATGAATAGCTTTCATTTACTCGCTCGTAAGTTTTTCAGTCGTTTGTTATTAATAGGCTTTATTCCTAAGGAAAAATTTCGTGCTCTAGTTTTGTCATTATGCTTGACGCCCTCTCGTCTCATTACAGTAAGTTCTTTGTTCTTTTTTACTTCTGGGCTACGGTAACTTTATAAAATGGCATTTCCTAGACAAGTAGTGTGTGAAAAAACAAGTGTACAAGATATCAGTGTAAAAAGTCTACGTAGCTGATAATGCAGTTAATTTAGACGTCCATATATCGCGCATTTTTTGTGAATTCTGAATATGTCGTGGTTATGAAACTGTGTATTGAAATGGTTACATTCTTTACCTAGTTTGAGCGGCGGCAGATACAGCAAGTCTCCTTGGCGCTGCCTTCAACAAATGACGAAGTTTGGTCGTAGAACATCCCATCTCTCAAACTTTTCCTGCGCGTGCTG
The DNA here is from genome assembly GCF_013339695.2 of Rhipicephalus sanguineus. Taxonomy (NCBI): domain Eukaryota; kingdom Metazoa; phylum Arthropoda; class Arachnida; order Ixodida; family Ixodidae; genus Rhipicephalus; species Rhipicephalus sanguineus. The sequence goes on from NC_051178.1 coordinate 99,814,386, forward strand.
AAGAAACTAGAGCGCCCAGTCTCAGCTGCAACATAGACCCCAGTCCACATTCAGGCTTGTTCCCTTTGGGGCGTATTTGTTTAAAGAAACTCCAATGCTTCTAACGTGCTAGCGAGAAACAGGCCAGATGCGTGGGTTCGAGACAACATAAAAGAACCATCGAATATTTTCTTAGGTTCCATGACAAGCACTTCTTTGGTTCGTCTCTTCATTACACCTTATTTGCGAATCCGGGGGCCGTATCGTTCGAGTGGTGTTTGCACAAAGAAAGTTCTTCTCAGAGTTTGGTGATACAGTGGAGTGGAAGTGCATTGTCTTAAACAAAATGCCAGAATAAAATAACTTTTTCTCGCAAAGTTCTCATTTTAATAGTCATGACGAATTCAGAGCAAGTTAGGAACTTGTTTCTTCTTCGCGTAGCGTGCACGTATCCTTCAGAGTATGTTTACAAGTAAATATACGATACCGTCCGAAACTGACATAAGGAGTCAAATTAAAATGCTACCTTCATTTAAAATTTAGTGCAAGCAGAAATATCTGTCGCAGTTATCCGTTTAAATGTATGTGGTTCTTTTTTTTTGTGAAGCCACGTTCTTTAGTGCTTGAAGAGGCCGGACAAGCTCGGATGTCTTTGTTCTTGGAAAATAGTACACGTATTGAGCACAAGTGAAGACATATGAGAGAAGCACTGTACGCAGCAGTTCATTCTACCCGGTAAGCTTCTGAAGCTCATCGGTGATTACGTGCTTAAAGGAGAGACGGCCTGGTGGTTTGCTAAGTGGGACTCAAGAAGTTTCTTTATACCTTTATAAACAGAAACACTATGTAGAGCGGATACATAGCTAACATGAGAGGCATAAAGTTATTTGAAGGGCAACCTACACTAAAGAACGCGGACGCCACTGCAGCCAATAATGGCTTCATTAATAATATTCGGGCACTACGACTGCTAAGCATTGTGCGTGCGCTTCCATTATTAGCTATTGAAAACCTTGAGCAGGCCATGACCCCAAGGTGGTTTAACTACGAGTTGATTTCTCTGTCGCAAATTTTGTGCACTATTGAAAAATAAATAAGCTCGCCCAAAACAAACAGCTGCAGCTATAGGCAAGAACCGCGTGTTAAAAAAAAATAAATTCGGCTTTGGATTTTGGCTCAAGGTCGCTTGAAGGTTACCGACAACGCCAGCGAAAAGCATCTTGTGCTTAATGCTGTTGTACTTAAAAAAAAACGGAATTGACTTATGCGGTGCTAGCTACGATATCTTAGACAGTAAAAAAAAATATCGAGTACCTGTTATGTACCACAGTCACTCTCGAACGCGCTTGCCGCAGTGGTACAGTGTCTACAGATCCTACAATCCTTATTTAAATAGCAATGTCCACCACATAGTAGCCATAACATGCAGGATGACGAAAATACGGAAATTTCAGGTGACACCAATGACAAAAGTGCGTAAATGCATAGCGCAGCCGTATCAAGTGACAGAGACGAAGGGGGGCACACACAGGCGCTAACTTTCAACCAACACCTTTTATTGCGATAGCAATTATATGGACAGTCCCGGCTGGTTTTTGCCGTCGCCGCCGTCATGCTGCGTATATGTATAAGTACGTATGTATGTATATATATATATATATATATATATATATATATATATATCCCAAAGAAAAATAATTCCGAAAAAAGCTTCCGAAGCGCGGAATCGAACCAGCGACTTCTCCATCCGCAGCGCGTGGCTCTAACCACTATGTGACGAAGCGCAGTCGTCCAGGTGGCTAACGGCGAGCGTTATATACACACCCTCTACCACAGTACTCAGAGACGGCAGGCACTTATAAGCGTTTCTTCATCACCAGCGAGATGGCGCTAGGAGCGCAACGGGCGCACATTAACGCGTCGGCCAGCTCGCCCCGCTCCTGCAAACGCCGTTTCTCTTCGCCCTACAGGGCGCGGTCGCATTCGTGCGCTTATCCGAGGAAAGAAGGGAGCGGGCGGGAGGTGGGTGGAGCGGGGGGTTGTCTGTCATGTACTTTCCCCGCGATGTCCTCGCTGAAGTCACAGAACGTACGAAAGTCCCTTCGCTCGCTTCAGCAGCCGCGTTTGTGAAAGGAGCGCGCCGTTCAAACAGATATAAGTAACAAAAGTTAGTTCGCGCTCGTCTTGTGTGTACCTGTTCGTTCGTTTCGTGCGTCCTGCTTTATGTTTGAGGGGTGCGTTTCAAGTGTCGAGCTGTGACGCTTGATAGTTTGCGCTCGTCCTGTGTGTGTTCTTTTCGTGCGTCCTTTTCCTGCGTCCTTTATATTTCGAGCTGGTTTCCGTTCTTCGCATTGCATTCCAATTTGTTGCTATCGCGTTCATTGCTTCGCCGTTGCGGCGAAACTGTGACTTTTTTTGTTTAATGTTAGCGCCTGTGTGTGTCCCCCTTCGTTTCTTCCCGTGTTTATAAGTCTGCGCTAAACACTTAGGATATGTCGTACCAACAAGGCGACAGGCCAGCCTTTGTAAAAGAAGCTGATTTTAGAGCTCATGTCAGCGTCCAGACACGTATCAGTGCAGGAGACGAGAGGTGTTGTCGAAGCATTCGCTTTATAATGGCACATCTATGCATCCACTACTGTGAAGTGAACCTCTGTGAAACACACGCCCATTTCCTTGCGGTAATGCCTCGTAAATTTGTCCGCATTGGTTTCTACCATCATTTTCACGAAATAAATTGGCAGTCGTTATCACCGATCACTGGCGATGCCATCTAAAGCTCACCATGGCGTATATCTTGGTACAGCTCAAAGGGCTGTGTGGAGAATTTCCTGATATGCTCCTCGCTTACTGCTTGTGTAATCGCTCTACTCGTAGTTCGCCTGCCTCCTACCAGGCTCTTCTACAAGGTAGACCATTCCTGTCTCTTTAGTAATGGCCCACTAATACCTCGATGTTTCGACCTCCTCTCCTCTGCGCATTCCTTCTCGTTCTCAGTGTAGAAGCTCGTGGTTCTATTTCTTTTAACCAGAATATAGGCTACTGTGGCTCGTATTGTACAGATTTCATTCACCTGCTCGCAGCAATACTGCTTTTGCTAAAGCGTCGCATATACATTTTCGGTCAATCATGTAATGTGCGCCAACGTTTTGTCTCGCTGTGGTTATGCGCTCCGAATGTAATTCTGAAGTAGGGCATTTGGAGCAGGTGAATTCATGGCTCGTGAGTTACTTGTGTCTCCCTCAATCTTACAGTTGCTGTGACTGGAAAAAATAAAACGAAACGAATCTACTCATCAATGAGAGATATCGAACGTGTGGACTGATTATTTGGGATAGAATAGCATATGCTGGTCTAATTTCTTGATAAATGGGGTCAAAGGATACGTAGCCGTATCACGAAAAGGTGGGCGAGTTGGTTTCGATTCATGATGTCAGGAGGCGCAACTAACACGGCACACAAGAAAACGACACGAATTGTCTGCCGTGTTAGTGGCGCCTCGCTGCATCATGAAAAATTGGGGGACCCTTAAGCTTCGCGTTCAAGAGTTGAAACCGACAGTGAAATCCGGCCCTTAGTGCGCACTTCAACCACTAAGTGCATACTTATCGCGCGCGCACACGCTAGGTTTCTATAGTAATGGTGCAGGTTTTCGATCTAACGCAATTCCCTGTTCTAGAGTCGAGACATGTTTCTCACAATGCCTCACAGATGGGAGCACATTATGTCATGTTTGCTTGATATGTTTTCCGCTAGATGGACATAGATGTCCATTTTTGGAGCTGTTTGCAAGTTCGTGTGTGTTTTTAGCGGTGATGTGTGCACTATCGCGGCTTTTAAATGCGAAGCTTTTCTTAGCGAACCTCAAGCACTTTGGGCGTTTCTATTTACGTATCTATCTATCTATCTAGCCGCCTACGTCTGGGCGCTCTCCCGGTCGTCTCCATAGGTTGTAATATAGCGAAATTACATGAATGATTACATGAATAACGCAAAATACCTGTCGCGGACGTCATGAAACCCTTTCCCTCAGTCATGTGTGGCACATACTCGCATACCAGATTCATGTTATGCGGGTATGTGCCACAGGTGATAGCAGAGTTTCAATCAACGCAGTAACCGCGAACATGCACATTGACACGGAAGGAAAGTGATAATAATAGTAATTGTCGGGGTTTTACGTCCCCAAACCACGATATGATTATGAAAGACGCAATAGTGAAGGGTTGCGGAAATTTTAACCATCTGGTATTCCTTAACATGCACTGACATCAAACATTACACGGGCTTCTAGCTTTTCGCCTCCATCGAAACTCGACCACCGCGGCCGGGATCGAACCCGCGACCTTCGGCCGAAGTTTGCAGCCAAACACCGTAACCACTACACCACAGCGGCCGATGCAAGGAAAGCTAGGGAGCTGAAGACAGAGCACCCCTGGAAGACGCTGAGCTACTATTTAGTCATCCACGTGGTCCACAACGTCGACCACGCGGATTACGCAACAACCGGAGTGAATGCTTCCTACAATAACTCTGCCGAGAGGACCATATATCCCTCATGCTCATGATTACGGGTGACTTCAGCATTGATTTATCGAAACCTTACAGCGCCTGGTTTTTAGACGGCATAAAATACGGATTGGAGGTGGACAGGGCATCACAAGACCTCGGTGCCACGTCCAGGACAGAAGGCATCATAGATCATTTCTTCGTGAAAGCGATGCGCGGTTACCGCCACCTCTACTATGCCTCGCACTTCGCTACACTTATACCCTTCGTAGCCGCGATCACGAACGGATAGGATTATTAAGTCTGGTCCAGCTGCTAGGGCTCACTGATCACGGCGATGATGACCTCGTTCAAGAACTGCCAAGACCCCTTTCACGCATGCACACGGGTCCGTGAAACATGCGCGCGTTCTCCGTCCTAACGGACAAGTATAAGCATAACAACTGTACCAACTGCCACTGTGACTGTAACGCATGTGCAGTGCGGCTGCGCGCGCCACTCGGCTGTGTACCATCATCAGCCTGTCTGCACCCAATGTAGGGCAAATGCCTCTCCCATGTTCCGCCAATCAACCCGGTCCTGTACTTTCTGCTTCCACGTTATACCTACAAACTTCTTAATCTCATCTACCCACCTTGGTACTCATCTTGGTACTCATCTTGGTAAACTTTCCTGAATGAAGCTTAGTTGCGAGTAAGCCTGTCCTGTGCATCTGTGTTCCTTCTTTGCCTTGTTCGGTTTCGCGCTATGCAGTATTGAAGAATATAAGCACTTCATATCATCTTATCGCGTCTGGCGTTGGTAACACCCATGTTGCTGTTGGCATCTTTACGCAACTGGGTGCAAACAACTGGTTATATAATACATATGCAACTCTTCAACATATGAGTGTGCGTATGCCACTTCCATATTTCTCTAGCGTAACGTTTCGTTCCATGTGAAAAATTAGGCCACAGTCAACACCCCGCGCATACTTCGCATAACTTCGATTCCCATGGTACGTGGGATCTGCCGATTTTTTTTTCGAAGAATGGCGTCGCGCAAAAAACGTAGTTTGATGGCCTCGCCAATGCGCCTACAAATCGTCGAATAGGCTCATTTTCGTCGTAACACCTGCCGGACGAAAGGCGTTAAGGAGACACCTTCCACTACATGGCATTATGTAGTGTTTTTTTTTTCTTTCGAAGCAGTTGCAAGTAACATCGTGGCAATGTGGTCGGACACCTGCTTGCCACGCAGACGACCCATGTTCGATCCTCAATGGGGCCGAAGATTTTATTGTTTATTTTCTTTCTTTCTCAATTTTTCGGTCATGGACAATTTTTCGCTCACAAGCGACTCCGTCACCGACGCCCGACGTCCACAACGAAATTTCTGCGAAACCAGCTCCCTAACGCTATCGCGTTAATACACAGCCGTAGTTGCGAGGTATTGGCACTTATATCCGTTTATCGTTTTTCTGTTGTGGGTTTCTTCTTCAGATTAGGTGTACTAGACCCTTTTCACTTGGCAGAATAAACGCTCCTTTGAAAATCCGAACCATCTGGAATGCTGTCACTGTTTTTGCAGCGAAGCTTCAGAGTCGATGGGTTGCGCACGTTAGGATTGACAAGAGAGTACCAGAGATAACGCCCATGGCCTAGGACAATGAATGTGTCATGTCCTCGCACTATGGATTCCAAACACTACACTACCGTCTTCGAAGTGCGATGAACAAATGGAAATTACCACTTGATAATCTGCGTATATTGTCTAAAACTGAAATGTTAAATTCCATGTGCTGATTGTGTTGTTCATGAATGTTGGGTGATATCTGTAATGGTTACTTAGTTTCATTCTTTCATACATTGCTTTGTTATGAATATTTTACAGCGAAAGCTGTTATGAGATCATTTCACCGGCGTTTTTGGCGCCGTAGTTGTCCGCCACCGCCGCCGCCGGTGTCCGTAACCACTATCGCTCGAAATAAGAAAAGAACGAAATAAGAAAAAAATTCCAGGATGGAACGAGGTTCGAACCTGGGCTCTCTGCGTGGGAGCCCAGTATTCAACCTCTGAGCCATGCCGGTGCTTGAACCTGCTTTGCAAAAAGGTCCTATACAGGCTTCATGTCGGGGAGGAACCACATTAACATATGCAATATATCGTGGTAGAAGAGTAAAATAAACACCGAGCGTCGCACAACGCGAATTCTGTAATCAGGCGTCACACAATGCGAATTGCGCAACGAGAAGGTTGTTGAATGCTTCCAACCCATTACAAAGGGCTCTGTCATAATTCTTCGTCGTCATCAGGCACAGCATCGACAAAGTGCGCATAATGCCTTACATGCGTTTAGCAGGTACCACGGCTCTCCGTAGAAAGACGAAAAATGGCATAGTGCCTGCTTTCCTACTTCTCAAAAATTACAATGATTTATAGCATAGTGGGTTCCTCGCAAGTGCACTTGTATTAGTTGCCAAGGAAGCCCATAAGCGCATGATCCATTTCCTCGGGGTCTCAGTAAAGTTCTTCGCCCCCCCCTCCCCATCTCTCTCCCACGTCAACGTATGTTATACAGCATGGCGGGAGAGGGACATAGCGACCGGGCGTCACCCAATGCAAATTACATAACTGGAGGGCCGTTTAAAGCTTCCAACCCATTACAAACGGTTTAGCTATAATTCTTCATTACCATCAGTCGTCGCGTCAACAAAGTGCGCATAATGCTTACAGACGTGTAGCTGGTGCCTCGCTTCTCCGCAGAATGACGGATAATGGCTTAGTAGGTGCTTCCGAACTTCACAAATATTGTGATTTATGGCGTAGTGGGTACCTTGCTAGTGTACTTGTATTAGTAGCCTCAAGAGAGCTTACAACGGTGCTTTAGAAATGCCGCTCTTCCAGCTTTCGCTGTGACTGTGCTGCGGTTTCAGCGCAGGCCTGGCGTTTTTTTGTATGTAATTCAGAGTTGTTATTCTAATATTTCCTGTCATGTGCCACATGCGTGATCTTTTTGTATTGTCGCTTTCCGCTGCCTGCAATTTTTTTCTTGTGCTTCTGCAACTTTTGTAATTTTTGTAACTTTGTAATTTAGATTTTTTTATAGGTGAAATGGCCAGTCAAGCTGCGAAATGTAGCTTTTTGTCCTTTGCACCAAACCATCTATACAGTGAATTTGATTGTACTTGTCACGTTGTTGAATAAGCCCAAACTCAAACTTCCAGGCCACGTGCAGCGCTGTAATATTTGGCTCGCGTGTTCTTAGGAACCCGGAAAACCGATCGGAAGCGTTTTCTGACTATGCTGAAAATGTGTTGCAGGGCCCGTTTAGCTTCAAAATGCTGATTTACAAAGCTAGCCTGCGTGTTCGCCGCCCTCCCCCTCCCTCTTCCTCTACAAAAGAAGAAAAAACAAATATGAAGTTCAGCGCTTGTTAACCTTACCCGGGATGGTGCTGATCGAAGTATTTATGCAGCCTCCTAGGTCAATGTGTAGCGGGATCGCTGAGCATGCTTAAAATGCCCCATACATTATGCATTGCTATTGGGCCAGAAACTTTGTACGGCTCGATTAGATTTGCTGCTAAAGGAACATCACTTGCAGCCAATTGAAGCAATGTCGTATCAGAGTTGCGGGTGGCCCTCTTCTTCAGTGTGGCACATGTAAACGACACCCAGTGCTTAGCTATTCCCTCCAGAGACGTTGATTAAGTACACCAACTAAATATATTTTCGCCAATAGTGCCGCTCTCATTTTGACTTTGTGCATCATGTCCCAATATCAGCATTCCCTCAATATTCTAAATATCTGTCATGCACAACATGTCCAGAACACAAGGTAATATTGCGCCTCCCTAAATACATACCTCAGTATTTATAATGGGCTAAAAGCATTCAAAACGACAACTGTATTCTACAGTTCCCATTTCCTATGCCATGACGTGCCGTCGTACGTGCAAGCATAACAAGCGTTTCTGGATAATGATCTCTGGCAAACGCGACGCTTCCAAATCACACGTTAACCCAATTATTTCTCAAGTTGCCCAGATGAACAGCAACGGGGAACGAAAATTACTCGCTGTTGTTACTTTTCTTCCTCTTGATTTATCGTTAGCCGCATGAACACTCCACACTTAAGTACTGCTTCTATTCCCGCAAGCGCCATAATACAGCTTCAAGAGTCCGGCAGGAAGCGTGTATAATTAAGGCTTCCTTTTGTTCAGCCGCATCATATGTTTAGCGGATGTTCTTCGCAAGCTTCGCAGTATTGCTGTTCCTCTTCTTCATCTGTCTGCTCTTATTTTCGCTGAAGTAACCGCTAAGCTTAATTTGCATCTCCGAGACCAGTTTTTGTACAGCGGTAAGCATACTCTTCTGTCATTAGCGGCATAACGGTACTCATTCAAGGCTTCATATCCTCAAATCATTGAGGCGTACCCTGCAGACGTAATTGTCCCATGTCTTCGTGCAGTAGTTTTGTTATTGTTTTTTTTTCATTTTCGTTTTCATATTTTATGAGCATGATACTTCCGTCAGAGCCCGTACGAAGCACTTTAGCGTTTATTTCACGCTATTCTTAATCATGCCACACAATGAGGATAATATTTAAATGTAAGAAGAAGTGGTAAGTAAGCGCGAAGCGGGGTATAATTGGTGACTTTAGAAGACACGCGCGACTGGGTAATTGATGGAAGTGAGGAGCATAAACGACAGGTAAGCTGTTGCAAGCTGTCGGACTAAGCTGTGCTTTTTGTTTTCATGCTGCTGTTCGAAGAATTTTTGTTATTCTTACGCTCATTCAGCTTTTTTTACCCACGCGCAACACGCCTCTAGCGTTAATACGTAATTATTTTTATGCCTAAGAGCATTCATTCGAACTAAGAAGCGAATTTCAATGGCCACACAAGTGTTGTTATACCGTTTAGAGCATACATAGCATGAATGCGGGCGGTGGAAAATGCGGTCGTCTTCGGATGTTGCACTTCAAAGTAACACCTGCGCGGTTACAACAGTGACCGAACTAGAACAAATACAACTAAATGGCTGTTGCCAATTTCGAGTTTTTTTTTAGGAGACCCTAGCAGAACTCATATAAATATATGTTCATGTAATATGTGCTACACGAATGTGAACATGAAGCGGCAGGAATGTACAAACACAGCTGTTCCCCTGTTATGATTCAAGCGTGTACCGTTCGTCAAGCAGAGTTTATAAAATGAAGGCGTGGAAGATGAAGCCGACGCGAAAAGCACCCCGAATGGCCCCATACAGCATGCAAGGAGAAAAGACATGTAAAAGGTTCAGATGACTTTGGTGAAATAAATGGTACTGGTACAAATGGGATTCACAATAGAATAATGCTTACGTCATTTTATTGTGTTTATGTATTTTGCAACTCTGTTGTCCATTAACCTCTACTTGTGTCCAGGTGTGCATGCATCGGTTAAAAAGGACTAATACTCGCGTAAATGACAAAGAAACAGCGCCTACAACGCTAAAAATCCGGCCCTTAAAGTTGCCCAGGGGGTGTGCGAATAACCATGGAAAAATCTCAGAGTCTCTTTTACCTTACAGCCTAAGATGACTCGAAGGCGAAAGCCATCTTTATCTTCTCGGCCGAAATAATGATGCCCCCCCCCCCCTCCCCCCGCTCCCACAGCTTCCTGAGCACAACGCGGTTAATGCATTGCCCACTTTTGACCGACCGCCGACCTATGACCAAACGAAGATATCATGGGAGAACATCATCATGTGACGTCACTTTATGCATCGTCATAGCGACGCCATGATGACGTCCGAAATTTTGAGAATTCGTCATACGGGGAACTCATCACGTGATGATCATTTTGACAAAACTCGTATTGACGCCGACACCAAGGGAAGCTGAGGCCGCCAACGGTCAATTTACGTCTGTGATGAGGTATCTACGCCTATGGCTTTATTAGTAAACAGAATCAGAAAAAAGAAAAGGGAACGCGCAAAAAACACCTCAACAAACAATATCGGGCAGATCCCACGCACTGTGGGAACCGATGTACGTAATGCGAAGGAATCAGCGAGGAGCTGGTGTGAGGGATGAGGTCAGGTGGCTCTCGTATCGGTCGCTGGCTCGCGCCATCGCCCACATAGCCGATGTTTTCCAGTGAGGAGAACGCATTTTTACAAGAACATAGGCTTATTTACATAGTTACAAAAAGAATAATTTCATCCAATCCATTGAACTTCACCTAATTTTACATTTTTGTGCAAATGTCTTCGGCACAGAGGACAAGCGCCGAAATGGCGCTTGTCCTCTGCTGTCTGTGTTCTTCTCCGTCCTGCACGTAATTTGTGCTCTAAAGTACACAGTGAGAAGGATGATGCGCTTCATCGCATTTGCTCAGCACTGAGCACCATGTTGGTTTTAAAAGAAAAGAACTTGTAGCCTCGCTATAGAAAGAAAGACAACAGATGAGATAATCCCCAAAACAAAATTTCTATTCTTAATTGCTACAGACACGCCTGAAAAAAAATTTCAATTCACCGAAGTTCTTATGGTCGTTAACACGCATTCCATTCAAACACACGTATTAAATAACGGCTGCACGACGCCATTAAAATCTTCCTTCAGCGTTTTGTTTTGTTTTTGTTTCCATAAATTTACCGCTTCACAAAAAGGAATTGAAAAGAGACAGAAGGGGAAAGAAAGCACGAAGTAACTTACCGAAGGCGCGCGTTGAGTTTACAGTCGAAGACTAATCGAATATGGCCTTCTTATTTTCATATTCAGCCCGAGGCAGCATTGTGCGATCCCAGCGTACGTGCTGGCCATGACGCCATAGTAGGCAGAGAAAGCTTCGTTTAAAACTGTTCGTATGCATGAGCACGATTTCTCAATTTGTTACCGCATTCATCCACGGAGTCTCCGGTTCAAGTTACGAAAGGTAGTTGTGCAATATGGCCATTAAGTTACCATGGGGATATCGAGTAGCACAATGGCTTGCCATATCTTCGTGCTTGCGGCTTTAAGCATTCTTGTTGCTCAATTCGATATACAGTGCCTGCTATTATTGCTCTGAATGTCGTGCAGCGCCACTTTTCCGAAAGCTAAAGAAATGAGTAACCGATGCATGTTTCTGTACTAATGACACAAGGTGATGTTGAAACTGATCGATTTGCCAAGTCACAAAGCTTTCTTAACAAACTAGGAGAAGGACATTTCGTATATCAGCGTACCAGCTATTACTATACAGGTCGACCCAATAACGTTAAAACCTCAAGTATTGCCAGAATTTCAGAGTAATCTTTGTAAGGAATACCGTGCAACTTCCTACATGACCAGGCAATGTTCGGTAATCCAGGCTATGCGTGATTTGCTTGCATGTAATATTTAGCAAATACGACGATCGTACAACACAAGCAGCGCCAGCAGATATTATTAGGCAGCTCTTGGACCACTATTTCGTAACATATCCTGTTTGAACTGCAGCCAGCCATTCTAATTGTTAACACAACATGGCAATAATTAACACAACATGGAGCGTACAATGGGTGCATTTTATTTCAACCTGGAAAAGAATGGTCGAACTAGTGCAACGCCATTTCGATCTCAACAGCTTGTCACTAAGTCGTGCGGCCTGCAGCCACATTCAAACTGTTTGTAGCTATGTTTGCTCTTCAGATATGCAAGCCCAGAAAAAGTATGGTCGCGTGCATATGCCGTAGAAAACTGCAACAAAACCTTTACTGCCATGTCACGGAGAAGGGGAAGTGCAAGTCAGCTCCGTCACCATGCAGTTGAATTATGTGGCGAAGCATATCAAAATCCGAAGGGGCCGCCGTCACGGGCCACACCGTGCCTCCAAAAAACGCGCTTTTTTTTAAAATCTAGGATGGATTGTGCGGATACCCAAGAATGGCTTCGCGGACTTCCTGGGGTCCGCGGGCCCGCATTTGAGAACGACTGATGTAGACAATGCTAAAGCTATGTGAGAGAACCCTTGCGCCCAAGAAGAACTCAGACCCCCTCCCCCCCTCTTCCATTCTTTCTTTTCTTCTGCGTGGTTAGTGAAATCGATTTCAGCACCAAAGTATTAGTGTATTCAATCGCTGGGAGATGCTGCGCAGGGGGCTTAGCATCATTCAGTATTGTGTTCCCATGTTATTGCGTTTTTGTATTGAAGAATTTGACAGGATAAAATACTTGGGCGAGTTGGCATAGATTCATCGTGACGAACAGCGAGACTGATGCGGACGAAGAAAAGAAGATCCCCTTTTTTTCTTCGTTCGCGTTAGACGCATTGTTAAAGCAACGGTGAAGAGTTTGGTACAATCTATTTCTTTCAATCTCGGGACATATACACCGTCAATCATTATGCCGTAGGATGGTGTTCTAGTGCGAGAGCTTCATTTCATTTTACAGCGAAAGCTGTTATGAGATAATTTCACCGGCCGTTTTTGGCGCCGTAGTTGTCCGCCGCCGCCGCCGGTGTCCGTAACCAGTATCGCTCGAAATAAGAAAAAAACACGAAATAAGAAAAAAATTCCAGGTTGGAACGAGGTTCGAACCTCGGTCCTCTGCGTGGGAGCCCAGTATTCAACCTCTGAGCCATGCCGGTGCTTGAAACTGCTTTCCAAGACGGTCCTATACAGGCTTCATGTCGGGAAGGAACCACATTAGCATATGCAATATAGCGTGGTAGAAGAGTAAAATAAGCACCAAGCGTCACACAACGCCAGTTCTGTAACCAGGCATCACACAATGCGAATTGCGCAACGAGTAGGTTGTTGAATGCTTTCAACCCATTACAAAGGGCTCGGCCATAATTCTTCGTCGTCATCAGGCATGGCATCAGCAAAGCGCGCATAATGCCTTACATGCGTTTAGCAGGTACCACGGCTCTCCGTAGAATGACCAAAAATGGCACAGTGCCTGCTGCCCTACTTCTCAAAAATTACAGTGATTTATAGCGTAGTGGGTTCCTCGCAAGTGCACTTGTATTGGTTGCCAAGGAAGCCCATAAGCGCATGATCCATTTCTTCGGGGTCTCAGTAAAGTTCTTCGCCCACCCCCGTCTCTCTCCCACGTCAACGTATGTTATACAGCATGACGGGAGAGGGAAATAGCGACCGCGCGTAACCCAATGCAAATTACATAACTGGTGGGCCGTTTAAAGCTTCGAACCCATTACAAAGGGCTGAGCCATAATTCTTCATCGTCCTCAGTCGTCACATCAACAAAGTGCACATAATTCCTTACAGACGTGTAGCTGGTGCCTCGCTTCTCCGAAGAATGACGAATAATGGCTTAGTAGGCGCTTCCAAACTTCACAAAAATTGTGAGTTATGGCGTAGTGGGTACCTTTCTAGTGTACTTCTATTGTAGCCTCAAGAGAGCTTACAACGGGCTCTGAAACGCCGCTCTTCCAGCTTTCGCTGTGACTGTGCTGCAATTTCAGCGCAGGCCTGGCGTTTTTTTTTTGTTCTTCATGACCATATACACTACAGGTTGAAGGAAAATTTTCTGTGTATAAGGAATAGACCACAATTATACGAAGCTCAGTGGAACAGATTGGTGAAGTGCATGCAACTGTTCTCAGACTGCGTCTTTATACAGGGTGTTTCAAGAAATGTGTCCGACCTTCGCAAAAAATCAGGAAAATGCGATATTTGCTCGGCGCTTTCACAATTGCTTTTTCTGTAGCGGCAGGAATCTTAAGGTAGTTAAGGACATCATTTAGGCAGTAATTAAGAAAGTTACATTAATTAACTTTTTAATTAGTGGAGTTAGGTGATTGCGCCAAATGGGAGAATTGAAGTTCTCCATGCGAGGAACCCATCCGAGCTTTGAGATTTCGAAAAAGCGTCCTCTAGTAATTGTTGTGGCGTAATGAAATTCGATGAAATGCAACGGCTTTCAACAGCGAAAGCCATCGAATTCGGTTGAATTTCATTACTTTGTAATTATTACTAGAGGCCGCTTTTTCGAAATCTCAATGTTGGGATGGGTTTGTAGCACGAAGAACTTGAATTCCCCAATTTGACAGAATCACCTAACTCCACTAATTAAAAAGTTAATTAATTTAATTTTCTTAATTACTGTCTCAAGTCATGTCTCTAAACATCTTCAGATGCCTAGCGCTACAGAAAAAGTAATTCACTCATTTTGGACGTCTCGGAAGTTGCGTTCTTCCATGTTTCTGTTTAGGTTTCGCCATTGAATTTGGTTGAACTTCATTACTTCGTAATTATCACTAGATGCCACTTTTTCGAAATCTCAAAGTAGGGTTGGATTTGTGGCATGAGAACTTCAATTCTCACATTTGACACAACCACCTAACTCCACTAATTAAAAAGTTAATTATTTAACTTTTTTAATTACAGCCTCAAATAATTTCTTTAACCATCTTAAAATCCCTGCCACTACAGAAAAACCGATTCTTAAGGCAGCAATCAAATATCGCATTTTCCTGATTTTTTGAGAAGGTTGGACACATTTCTTGAAACACCCTGTATATAGGACAACGATCCTTATATGGGAATCGCATCAATGTACTACGAAGCGTATTTTTTTTTGTTATGGCACGCTGCCAGGCCAGTCTCAGTGAGCAAGAGACAACGTTATTTTATTAGGCAACACAATCGTTCTCTCGCAAGGCCTGCCGATAATTACCGGATTCTGCCACTCTTTGTAGTCACCGTATGCGCCTAGTTTCATGTGTTCGTAGCAAGAACCTTTCAAGATCATCTCCATTGTGAACACAGTTAAGCGCACAGACATGCACCAAAAAAGAAAGTTATCCGTTTAACAATCCAGAGATGGTTAACGAATCGAGACGTGGAGTCACCCCCCCCCGCCCCCCTTCCCCCCGGTTAGAGCTAATACAAGTAAACTACGCCAGAAATGAGCGATAGGTCGGTGACCTGAAGACGGCAGTGCAACGCCATAGCAAGATACCGCAGAAGAACTGACATTTGGGCGAGTTGGATTCTTTCGTTACCCCTGTCCTTGTTGTATCGCGCTGAATCCTCTCAACATAACAAGACCTTCCGCTGCTTCATCTAACTCCGCCGCGTTAATGCAGGCTGGATAACCCATATAACAGTTCTGTGCGGTCACTGCGCTGCGCTGGAACATCTTTCTATGGTGAAGGAATAAAGGTAAACAAAAATAATATATCAGCTAGTTATCTCGCCCTATACATATAGTGCAATGTGAACATGTTGAGGGGAATGTGCACCGAAATAGCGCTAATATCTTTTAGGGCCTACAGCACAGGGTATGAAAGCTTCACGCAAGCATTCTATCTTCATATATCCGATAAATGCAGCGAGATTGCAATTCGGGACGAGCAAGTTATGCGTTTCTTGACACTATTTGAATAAATTGCGGAACATCCGACAAAGAAACCTGGAAAGTGCCTGAATGAATAACAGCTCAGCTCCCAAAGAATTTGCGTAACTACCATCAGTATCTCCTGGGATATTGTTAATTTATTATTCCTGCACTGCAGCAACTACATCGTTCAGTAGCTGGAGGGTACATGGCTCTCTTGGGAAACTATCGCCGGAAACCTGTCAGCAATGCGAAAGGGATGTTAAACGAAAAGCCCATTTTCCCTTGCGAAAGTCTTGCGTATCTGGGCTTCTCGTAAACAACAGGTGCCCTTCCGCTCTGCAGCCGCTTTTCTGTTAGTTAGTGCATTAGAGAAAGAGGGTTAGTGAGCGAAAAATGCTGTCATGCTGCCAAATGACGCCTAAATGATGAATGCAACAACAGACAACTATATCATTAAAGCAGTTCGGAAAACGTTCTGAAACTGCGAAGTGTATTTAACGCACAGTTGATAAAGGGCACGTCCGTCAAGAGGAGCGCGTTAATTCCGGAGGATATATGAGAGAGACTGACGACAGCACAGCCACTGTTAACGTACATCTACCATACCACTTGCTCACTGAACTCCGCGATGACGCATTCAACGGACATCATTTTGCCAAGTGCGTAAGACCAGTATTTTTGCACTTGTTTGCTATTCTCAATTCACGCACCTGTGAAAAGGTGGCGCATGCTAGGAGAAAACTCAGTTTACGCCAAAAACCACTGCACGAACTTTAAGCTTACTTTCATAGCTAAATAGGCAAACAATAACATGATAAACAAAAACATTTTATTGTTGCTAGAATACAAAACAAGCTTATCATATGGTTACACGAGCAATCGCTTTCAATTCGATTCTGCTTATAAATACGGCCAAGACGGAGCTATCAGGACTTTGTCTGTTCATTTATGAACATGTGAAATCAATAAGGCTGTCCACCGCCGCAGTACAAGAACTCTACTTGGAAACGTTTCTTAACCGCTTCACTCTAAATCAAATAATTCGGTAAATAATTAAATGTCACTTACGCGGTCGGGGCGTTCTACATTGCTTCAGACGTGAGGAGAAGGCGTTGCTTCTTAATTAACCCGGAATGACTTGAACGTAAAAAAAGCGCACTTATTTATTTAACAGTCCACGTTTATTACGCACGCTCGTCTTGTGCGCGAACGCGTGCGTGCATTACCTGGCGACAATGTTTATCTCGTTCTGTTCATTAGTATGAGTGACTCGGCGTGAGCGCTTGGTCCTTTCAGCGCGCCACACGTTGTTATAATCAGCCGCATAGAATGCTACACGAGAATTCATGCTCTTTGCATGCGCAATTTTAATGAGAAGAAAGTTCTTATACGCACTTATAAAGGTGGTTTACATAGTTGCTCCTCTTAATTCTTGTCGTTAGCGAATATAATTGACTTCCAAAAGCAACTTTATCGCCGGTAAGCGTCTACGTATGCCTAAATTTTAAATGAGAATCAGTTTAGAGAAATTCTTCGGGCATGATCCTTTCTACCGTGTTTACGCCGTCTGGACGTGATCAGCCGCCGGTGCGTTAAACAGGTGCTCGGGTTACCGGGCAGCACCCGCACTACCAAGCTCAACGAACTAGGCATTCACAACACATTCAACGAAATCGTAGAAGCTCAAAAAGTCTCTCAAATTGTAAGGCTGTCTTCCACTGCAGCTGGGCGACGTTTACTAGAACACCTCGGGCTCAAATCTCCCGTAACCCCAGAAAGCCCGCGACAGCTCCCCGAAGAGCTGCGCGCGAAATTTACAGTATCCCCGATACCCCGTAACATGCATCCCACACCTAATGTGGGGAGACGTCAGGCACGGGCGCGAGCCCTACTCGGTACCGCAGCCGCTATGGAGGCTAACGTGGCCTTCGTAGACGCAGCGCAATACGGCTATACGGACCACTATGTCTCGGTAGTCACAACACTCAAAGGCGAACACTTGTCGTCTATGACTTTATTAAATTCAAACGCTGATCGCGCCGAGCAGGTCGCTGTGGCACTAGCTCTCGCTACCACCGACCGCACCGCCATTTACCCAGATTCGCGCGTAGCCGCACGGGCTTTCATGACGGGCTCGGTTTGTCGGGAAGCAGCGCGCGTTCTCCCTGCTGCCAATTGGTCAGACAAAAAGCACATCATCTGGTTCCCGGCGCACGTTGGCCGACACGTACACGGAACCATCCTCAATGCCAACGAATTGGCTCACTCCCGGGCGCGAGGTCTTACATTCCACGTCGGGGAGAACCAATCGGAGGCTGAGGACGTTACTTGGTACTTCAGAGATCCGTTGTTAACATTTAATGAAATCTGCAAACATTACCAGTTGGAGAGGCGGAGGTACCCACTCCCGCACCCACACTTAAACAGGGCTCAATCAATCACTCTACGTTTGTTACAGACGGCCTTTAAAATGTTCCAAGTACATGGATGGCATAGAGCCGGGGTGCCCGCGCTGTGGCCACCCAAAATGCACCTTACAAGACATGCTGTGGCAATGCCCTGCGTTGCGCGGGAGCAGCGAGTCTCCCTCTACGGAGGCTGACTGGAACTATCTGCTCACTAGCCAAGACAAAGGAGACCAGCTTAGGGCCATCCTGAGGGCCCGCGACATGGCCGTGGAGTTTAACCTCCCCGTCCCGTCGTGGCAGTGGCCCACCGGTGTCACCCCCTAAAGGGGTCGAGCGCCGCCTCCGGATAATAATAAAGTTCTTTGCCTGCCTGCCTGCCTGCATGATCCTTTATATCCTCTTCAACCATAACTTAACTGCTAAATTTTATAAATTTAAGAAACTTCAGTTTAGTGAGAATAATTTGTACGCAATGGAAAGGTCCTCATTAAAGCGTAGCATTGTGAAAGGTTGTGTGGCTCTGGTTCTATATATAGAATTCGTGCGCAAATTTAATGCATCTCCTCTACAGCACAATTTCACTTAAAGGGACTGCCTACCGTCCTTCAACGCTTTTCTGTTGTGTATCACAATAGAAAGCGTACCATCTGAAGCGTCCAACCTTGCAGCAGTATGTCTGGATAGTGAGTAGAAATTTTTAATACAGAATTTTTCGATCTGCGTTCGGTCTTCTTCCATTGGCACGAAACATGCCCACAACACTGGTTGGCGGACGCGGTGACGATTGTAGTGCCGGCAAAAATAAAAACCGAAAGCAAACGTGCTTTGTGCAGTATTACTTTATTTTCGCTGAACACTATTTGAATGAAAATAACAGTCGTTTTCAACGCGCTAGTGGTTAAATGAAGCCTTGTTATACAATTACAGAACACCTGTCTTGCTGTAATCGCAGTCTATGCGTTTATTTTGGCACTGCTGGCGCAATCCAAGCCAAGTCGATTCATCAAAAAGAGACAATATATACGCGCCTTCGCAGCGCAGCACATGTGAAACATCCTAACAACAATACAGCGGCACAGTACGACCAGCGCGGAGAGCCGCATGGCATAGCGCATCACTTGAAGCAGATGAAGTCGAAGACGGCGCCGCAAGCAGCGCTAGCGGGCGCCTTTCTGGATGCGTGAGAAAACAAAAGCAAAAAAATTACTCTGTGACACAACCGAAAGGTGTCTCAAGTGCGTAAAATACAATTTCAAGTTATACATGTTTGTTTTTAAGCAAAATGAGTCTACCTGCGAGGCTTTCTTGTCCTACCAGTAAATTGAACCACATCGCCGTTGGGTGCCGGTAGCGGTCATTCTTTCACGATTTTCAACATCAAATTAAAAATATAATCCCTTCTTTATGGGGTCAAAGCGTGCTCGTTGCCGCCGATGTGACGAACGATCTTCTCATTTTCACCACAATCAGAAAAAATTTTCCCACCGGTAGACAGTCCCTTTAAATAAGTACTTCTTACGGATGTTCATTGAAATGAAATTTTGTGAGACAAAATTACCTAAGCTAGCAGTATAATGCCCCCGTGTTTACCTGTTCGTGGTATACACCGTTAATTAGATTTTATACGGGATATTAGGCATTTGTGAAAGCTTACGACTCCGAGTCTAAACACGCGCACTTGCTGTCGAGAGAAAGCGTCTTCAATTAAAAAAAAAACATCGTAGCGACTTTCGCGAAAAAAATGTAATCGCAATTTTTAATATTTTTCTTTACTCTGCCCAGACAATTGTGGTTCGTTTGCAACTTCCTAAATCGAACACGACGAGCGCATTTGTGAAAGAAAATTGGCTGTTCGTAGAACGATGCCGCAAAAATGGTGTACAGAAAGCACTCGTCACGTTAACTTTACCGGACACCTACTCAATTCTCATCGCATCTAGAGACTTCTAAAGTATTACATCGCCTCGGGCGAACACGTTACGGCTAACACACACGGCATCTCCACTGGTGGCATCGGTAGACAAAAACTAAAAAATAAATTCTAATGCCGAACCCTTATTTTACAATTATTTTATCAACGTCAGTGGAAGCACGGTGGGGTGTTTATAGAAGTAATGGAAACTAGGCGAGTCGGTAGGTATTCAATATATGGTGAGTTGCGTGTGCACGGAGCATACAAAGACGAAAGGAAGCGCTTGTTCAATTGCTTGTTCTTCCATTTTCTTTTGTCCTTGTTCTGTGCGCTCTCAAATCATGCCATATTGAAGGGTGTGTTTAGTTCCTGCATTTCCCTGGCTTACACGATGAGCCAGTTACCTGAAAATAAATGTTACACTTCTGTTTGTTTGCACGAAATATTGTCGCACGCTTCCTTCCGTACCTTTATATCATCAAGCCGTGAACCCCAGAGTAATCTTGATTTTGTGTCATCATGGCGTTGTCGGTGTTCGTGTCTTTTGCATTCTGGCTTCTTGCCATCAGGAAAAATAATAAAGATATGAATCTCCCATGCAGCGTTTAAAGCAGTATGTACACAATGCGCAGCGTTTTCGGTATATCCAGGCATAGAGTCTCTCCTCGGAATTTTTTGTGAATGCGTGCGTGCGCGCGCGCGCGTGTGTGTGTGTGTGCATGTGTCTGTGTGTGCGTGTGTGCGTGTGCGTGTGTTTGCGTGCGTGCGTGTGTGTGCGTGCGCGCGCGCGCTCAGTTTCAGGGCGCTCAGTTTTTTAACTGAGCGCCTTCAATTGGACTCGCAGGTACAAGCTTAATTTGAAGGATTAACAGCGTAGGACAAAACGACGACGAGAGGACACGAAATGTGTTTGTGTCCTCCCACCTTCGTCTTGTCCTGCGCTGTTACATCCTTGAAATTTAACTGCTTGTCTACGATGTGCGGCCTCAAAAGTTACTCCTACCATTGTTTTTGATTGACGCGGCAGCTCTGTTGAGTTGAAAATGCATTAGAACTTTAACGTGGTGTTTCAGCTACCTTGCATACAACACAGGGGCTCTATCCATTCGTACATTCATTCGTACCTGTCTAAGCGATCGCTTGTATACGTGCGATGGACAGTACTTTCTGATAGCTCCTTCTTCCCTTGTACATCTTTCTTTCATTCCCTTAATCCCTTTCCCCACGTGCAGGGTAGGAAACCGTACGGGCGTCTACTTGACTTCCCTGCATTTCCTTTGTTCATCCTTCTCCTCTACATTTTCTGAAAAAGCTGGTCTCAACTCTTGGTATACGTGTCACTGTATGCTTCCATATGTTTCGTGCACCTGTTTGTGGGCGTATTACACATATGCACTACGTGCTTGGATATATAGAGTATTTATTTTTCGCGAGGCTGGCCTTATTCATAATATATTTACATGGCACGACGAGAGGCGCATCACACTAAACAAACAAGTTGAATACGTGCATAAAGTCTAATGAGGAATGGTGGAATGGTCCTTGTGTGCACCCTTATAAGTCCGGAGGGTCACCGGAACGGTGACCGACTACTCTGATGTGGCGAAGGCGTGATTGCGGTAGGCGCGCGCACGACCACTGCAAGTGTGTCAAGTCCACTTCAGTTATAGAAGTGTCACAAAAGGGGCAAGTGGTTCCGTACGCTGCCAGGAAGTGTTCCGGCCATCGGGCGGTCACTGCCGACGTAAGCGCCACCTCCTTCAAGTAAGTAAATCGACCAGCGAGGCCGGAACCACGCCGTGGTGTGTGCGCTCGTCTTGTGCGCCGGAGACATTCCTTTTGCCGCAGTTATCTTCGGGAAATTGTGGCAGCCGGTAAAATATGACATATAGAGTATGACTATAGATATAACGCCAGTCAAACGCATACCGTGTCTGACAGCCTATACAGTTCACTTTCTACATGCACTTTGATACACTCCGCTTCGACAAAGACTGCTTGCCTTTCTGCTCTCAAAGAAACACTCACGAAGCAGATCACGGTCGAAATTTTCTCTTTTGTCGCTCTCACGCGTAAACATAATATTTTAACACAACGGTGACTTTACATCCGGGAAGTAATAACCGTGCCTTCCCACTCGGAACCTTTTACGTTTTTAAGGTTATCACATGTTTTTTTTTATTTTTTTTTGGGGGGGGGGGTGTTGCTGTGCGTGACGAGCCCAACTCGTACGCTGGGCAACGTATGAGCACTCGCCCTTCACTTGCATTTGGGAGACATGTTTAGCGAGGCACAAGTGAGTGCTGACCAAGCGGGACAAGGAGAAATGCCGAGCTGTATCGCTCCTCAGACAAACAAGGACCCTCCCGAAAGCTACCTTGACGGGAGAGCACTTACGTCTGACGTGCAAAGATCGGACGATAGGGAAGCAAGCAAGGTATCTCCGATTGAGAAAACTAAGGGAGATGCACGTAAAGCCGGGAAATAAAAGAAAATAAAAAAAGGAAGACCAGCAAAAGAACTGCGTTAACTACCGCAGGAATGACGAGAATACGAGCATCACGCTGGATGAACGAGATAAAGCAGAACCAGTGAGATTTCTTTGACGCAGACAAATGGTTTGACGATAGCTGGTTGGCCACGAAGAAAAGACTCCCAGCATGCTTGCTGCATTTTGTTCTTTGGAGTGACAACGTTCGTAGGTGTGGTATGGTGAAGCGGCGGTTAGGAAGAGCTCAGCGCTACACGAACTATCCTAACGGCTACGATACCTCCAATGGCATGAATAATCGTGACAGCTTTGACGGTGCATCTCTGTCAGGGATGACAGTGTCTCACACATTAGGAGACAATGACATCCAATTGCTTTTACCGAAATGCATTGGGATAACGTTATTCCGCGCGTAGTAATAAAATTCCCGGCAGTGAAGAACAAACGAGAATTTATTTCAGTAATTCATATTTGATACTAGTATTAAACCGATTGACTCTCCCATGTTTTGTATCTAAGCAACTTTTCCATATGTGTACAGAGTGCATGATCTGAGGAGGAGACTATTATGCGGACAAAACTATGGAGCACTACCGCGGCCACACAGAAGCAACGCCATTACATTCAAAGTGTCAGCATGATGTTTACACGGGGCCAATTTCCGGAAAAGTCGTAGATTTATACCCAGCTGGTGCAACATGCAATATGTGTTTCATATCTAACAGCCGCAATTGAAACAAACAGCTACAGTTTTCTTCTATTGACAAAGCATTACCGTGATATCAGTGCGTGATTTTGTATTCGCTGCGTAAGTTACGGGCTACGTGCACTCCCGCGAATAGGCAGCTCTGTACGCCCACAGGGAATGTCAGGGATTGCATCCAGTGTTACGAGAAATAAAAAATGAAAGAGGGAAGATGACGTTGTAGCCAATGGCTGTGACGTTGAACTGCTGAATTCGAAATTCCGGGTATCACAGATACGACGACTGCCACATTTCGAAGGGTGGGAATTGAAACGACGCCCGCGCACAGAGTTACATTCGATACTTGTTAAGGAACTGCGGTCAATAAAAGTGGATTCGGCGTTCTCTAATACTAAGCAACGCATAATATTCTGAAATTATCATAATCAGTCAAACTACAAATCACAAGTGAGATGAGACGAGAAGACACTGCTATGTCGAGTAAAGTTCGTATAGGTTCACTCGCGTCCTAACAATTATTTTTTCCTTGTTCACCTGCTGCACATGCTTAAAGATCGCGCCTGCTATTTGGGATGGTAGAACAAGTTTCTCTCTTTTTATTTTTTTATGTGCGTTAGCAGTTTCGTCGGGCAGCCTCTAAAGTATTTACGCTAAGTTTACAAATTAGCTTACAAATTCCTGCAGCCCCGTACAACACACATATAGTAGAAAGAAACTGGTAATGCATTTTATTTATCGTTTTGTAATTCGCTCTGGTTCCATGGCTTTCGGTGACCTTGTTTGAAGGATTGTGACGTGACGGACATTTTGCTTGTTCCTTGCAACGAAGAACAAAGAGCAATTTCATGACAGGCACTTGCATGAAATATTAGAGACATAAAGAGAGAGAAAGAGAGGGAGAGAAGAAGCTCAGGAGCATCTGTTTGTCTAGGTTGCACTGGTGTTGGAAATTTGGTGTTGGTGTTTGGAAGATGGCGGAGAGTAAAACACAATAAACCAAGGTAAGTAAAAAAAAGCAGGAAGGCGTTATATTTAGAGGCGTTCACACATATTTGTGGATCACAAGAAACGAGGCAGTGTTTCCAAGGTCTTCTTGTGAGACGTTAATTCTAGCCGTAGATTCTTTCTTCCGGTACAGGTAGGTCGTTCGTGTATATTAAACGCGTTTTAAGTGCCCAATACGAGATTTCAGGCTATATCAGCGATTGCGCCTCCAGTTATTCAATAGCAGCAAGAAAAGGAATGTTGCCTGGCGTTGTAAAAAAAGCACAAAGTTTATTTTGCTCCGCAAATTTCAGAACATTAACCTTCACGACAAAGTAGTTTCCAATACAAGTTACAATCTCGCAGAATATGCGTCTGCTTCACGATCATGGCTGCGAAAGTCGCTCTGTAATGGAGGCTGGCAGAGTTGTCGGGGCGGTTGTCGTGGTTTCGTCAGCGCAACTGGCGGTGGAAGGGGCCGTTTTCCGAGCTGCGAGTTTCTAGGAGAAGAACGACAAGGGATGCCAGGTGTTGTCCTAGCGTTGCATGAGGGCGGCGCCGATGGTGAAACCAGATGCGTCCGTGAAGAGTCCCAAGGGAGCGTCTGGCACGCGATGGGTGAGAAGCGTGGCGGTGCAGAGGGCGGCTTTGCATTCTTCGAACGTTTTCGTTAACGTTGGTGTCCACGTGACGGGTTGGTTTCCACGTAGACCAGCCAGGACATCATGAAGGGGCGCCTGGTAGTCGGCGGCGTGCGGTAAGAAGCGTCTATAGAAGTTCAGCATGCCGAGGAAACTGCGAAGGTCTTTAGCGGTGGTGGGTTGAGGGTACTTTTGCAAGTCAGAGGTGCGGTCAGGCAGGGGTCGTGTTCCCTCTGACGAAACTTCGTGGCCGAGGAAACGGACGGTGGAAGGGCCGAGCGTGCTCTTCTGGACGTTGACGAGCAAGCCGTGGTCGTCGAGGCGTTCGAGCAACAGATGAAGGTGCCCGTGGTGTTCTTCGGCGTCACGTGAAAAGATCAATATGTCGTCAAGATAGAAGCAGAAGTCGAGGCCACGGACGACTTCATCGATGAAGCGCTGAAAGGTTTGCCCAGCGTTCCTAAGGCCAAAATTCAAGAAGGGAAACTCGAACAAGCCAAACGGGGTGATTATTGCAGTTTTCGTGACGTCGTCCGGGTTGACGGGTATCTGCGTGTAAGCCTTCACCAAGTCTAGCACGGAGAAGACGTGGCAGCCATGAATGCGATGGGCGAAGTCCTGTATGTGGTGGACGGGGTACCGGTCCGGGATGGTGCGTGCGTTGAGGGCGCGGTAGTCCCCACATGGTCGCCAGCCAGCAGTCTTCTTCGGGAGAAGGTGAAGTGGCGAGGCCCATGGGCCGTCGGAGCGACGGGCGATGCCTTCTCGGAGCATGGCTTCGAACTCTGACTTGGCTATGCGCATGCGGTCTGGGGCAAGGCGACGGGCACGGCAAAAAACCGGGGGGCCTGGAGAGGTCCGGATGTAGTGCACAGTGGTGTGCTGCACTTTGCGTGGCAGTCCGCTTGGGCGCGTCAAGCCGGGAAACTCCGCGAGGATGGCATGGTACGGCGAGTGATCATCGACACTGTGGACCTTGATGCTTGGCTGTTGGGCGGTCGTTCGCTGGCCTGGTGTGGAGTGTCCCGTTGTCGCGTCGATGAGCCGGTCGTTGCGGCAGTCCGGAAGGAGGTTGTAGTGAGCCAGGAAGTCTGAGCCGATGATTGGCTCGGCGACGTCGGCGATGACAAAGTTCCAGTGAATGTCGCGGCGTGAGTTCTTGAGCTGGATGTGCAGGCGCAGCGAGCCGTACGTCTTGATTGTGGACCGGTTTGCCGCGCTGAGCTCGAAAGATGTCGGCGGGTGAGGGCCTTGAAGGTGAGATCGCGGGTAGCAGCAAATGTCGGAACCGCTGTCGACCAGGTAACGCTGCTTCGTGATCTGGTCGGTGACGAAGATGCGACGGCCTCCGGGTCGGCAGCTTGCGGCCGTCTCTACGAGCTGCCGTTGTTTTCCGCATGTCCCATGGAACAAGGTGGACGACATTGCCAGGCTTTGTCGCCGAAGCGTCGGTGGTAGTAGCACGGACCGTTGATGTCAGGTTGCGGCAATGAGGTGGTGTTTAGGTCACGGCTTGGCGAATGGCGGCGCTGTCGCATCGAAAGACGTTCACCCAGGTGTTGTTGGATGGAGGTGAGCCGTCGATCGAAGTCGTCGATACGGCGCGCAAGCTCCATGGTGTTCAGCGGTGCGGCGACAGCCTGGGTGGTTGGCGACAACTGCGGTAAGGAGGCCTCGACGACGCGATCAGCAATTTCCGCAAGTTCATCGAGAGGTAGCCTGGCCTGTGCCTGCAGAATTGCCTGGGCGTGCGGCGGGAGTCGTTGGAGCCACAGCAATCGCAGGAAAGAATCCTGTACATGCGTGTTGCCCGCGAGCGCATGCATGTGGCGCAGGAGCTGCGAAGGGTTGCGCTCAGCGAGCTCAGCGGACTGCAGTTGTCGTATCTTTTGTTCTTCTGAGGGTGATAAGCGATGGATAAGTGCGGTCTTCAGGTGTTCGTACGCGTTAGCCGTTGGCGGGTTTGCGAGGATATCCCGGACCTCGTTGGCGTAACGTGCGTCCAAGTGGGCGACGACGTAGTCGTAGCGGGTCCGGTCTTGGTTGATGTGCGCCAAGGAGAACTGGGCCTCGACCTGGGCAAACCAGACCTCGGGTGAGTCCGCCCAAAACGGCGGAAGCTTGACAGCAACACGCCAGGAAGCAGCGTGCGGGGTGGCTTCAGCAGCTGCGGGTCCGGTGGGCACGGCCTCGTTTGTGGAAGCGTTGCGAGCTTGCTGCTTTTGCTGGGTCAGTAGTTCCTGTTGGAGTTGTTGTACCTGATGGCGGAGAGCGGTGAGGTCTTCTGGGTCGGCCATGGCGGTGCGGTGAGTTCGATTTCCGGGTCACCAAATGTGGGATGCGGAGTCGGTGAAGGACGGATCCCAACATAAAACAAAACGATGTTTGTTAACGTAGTAGCAGCAGCAGGGCAAGCATGCCGATGCTGCGCTTCGGAAGGTTAGAGAAACAAACATGCAACCAAGCTTGGTAGCTTGGGTTATATAGCCAGTAGTGGTGACGTAAGCCTCCGACGAAACTGCGTGGCGCTGTCTTTTATCGGAAGCGTGTTGCAGCAAGTAGCTGTGTCACGCCGGGCTAATCAGTGACGAGACGGAGGCTGCGTAGGTCTGTGCGCAGTGGTCGCCACAACATCATTCGTTCCTCGTTAGGTAGGATAGCAGAGACTGCATAATTAAAAAATGTCGATCTCGCTCCACCAGTATTTCTGCTACATCAAAAAAAAAAATGGTTGCAGCCGGTTCAAAGTAACTCTTAAATTAAATACGCTTATTTTTATTAGTTACATGGTTAGTGAATTATAATTACGTGCTTTTCTTTCTAAACCTAGCTTATGCTACGAAAAGAATGTATAGACCGTGGGAACGTAAAAAGCTTGTTAGTCTTCTCTTCCACGTGTGCCGTGTACGCAAAGAAATAAAGTATCAAAGCTGCAAGCAGGGCTTTTATGATTGGAATCTTTCCAAACGTGGTTAGTGAACAATCTGGAAATTGTGTGCGGAACCTAACCTAAAATGTAATTACGCGTAAACTTCCATTCCATTAGAAAAAAGTAGGCATACGCGGTCATAAATGTACAAAGTAGAAACACCGGATTACATTAGGAACGTGCATACCAGAAAGCACGTCACTTACTGAGCTCTTCAGTATTTACGCAGAGCTGTCGCAGCTGTTTTGTATATAGATAAGTACAACTCGAATAGAGAAAATGCGTATTTACAAAATGGGTGCGTGGCCGCTCTGTTTTAAATTATGCTAGGTACACCTTGAAGGGAGAAATGTAGTTATGGTAATGCAGTTCAACAACACACCGCTGCGTCCTCCGGGCTTGTTTCGTAAACCGACGCAGTTAGGGTTACCGAGGTAGATGAACAAGTGATAAAAGAACGCGAGTGCAATGGCGACTACTAAATAACTATAAAATGAAGAGCAATAGCATCTGCCGCACAGTTAAAAAAGCGAAGAACAATAGAAACTTCCGCGCAATGACACTAACGCTTACCGTAAGCTAACAGTTTATGGTAAAAGCACCGCATTTGCTCGCGTAGTGTTTGGAAGTGTAAGAAAGAGTGCATCGTATAACAGCGGCCATAAACGGCAGTGGAGGTGGTGGACGGAGCTCTGGATAATACGGCAGAGCCATGGAAGACAGCGGCCACATGATGTCGTTATGGTGATGCCTGAAATTTCCTGCTCCGGCATAATCATAAACACCGTCAGAAATCGCCATACACTTAAGGCAGTGAATAAATATACCGCGACGAACCACGTGCAACCGAGGTGGCGAATAAAGCCACAGCATATTTATTGCCATAGGTATTTTTGGTGTTATCTCAAATGCTGGCGTAAATGGCCAATACCAGCATTCCCCTGTATCAACTTTGGCATGCAGTCGAATAATGTCTGGCGGGTCCGTCTCTTTGGCACACTGGTTAGGGTGCTCGGCTGTTGACCCGAAGGCCGTGGGGTCGATTCCGTCCGCGCTGGTGTTAGTTCGGCGGAGGCGGAATGTTACAGGTGCGAGTACTCTACCATATGAGTTCACGTTCACCCTTTCCCTACTGAAGTTTCTTTTTTTTGCCGAACACGACACAAAAACACCGCTTTTTTTATTTGCCTCATTTATTGTACGCGTCTTGAAAGAAGTAAAGATTATTCACGCAAAATATTTTTTTCAAGATGCTAAGAGGATTTGTTCACTGAACTGCACTACGGAAAGCGCCCTAACCTCTCGAGTCTTCGGTGAAGCAAATGACTCCATGAAATTTAAAAATTAAAGCGCAGGGAAAAGCGAGTCCGTGAAAACAACCAGTGGACGCGTTGCTTGGGGTTCACTTACATCTTACGGCGTCCACCGCCGATAAGTGGAGACGTCGCAGTCGTCCAAATCCGATTATTTAGAAAAACTATGCTGCTATGCAAAGTCCCTGCCACACCCGCAGGGGGACTGAAATTCTTCTTCAAGTCATCAAACTTCGGGAAACAAGGGTATATTTATTTTTGTTGTCTTTTCTGAACGAAGCTGTTGCTAGCCCGCGCCCGCCATGCACGCACTGATGAGGACACCATTTTCTAATTCCGGTTACAAGAAACAAGTCATTTCTCGAACAAAATGCATGCTTTAAGCACGTTTTTTTTTTAATTTTCTCCTGCACCATCTGTTGAAACCAAAGAACACACAGCAAAATGATTCAGGGTAGCTTAACGTCGGCACACTCCAATGCTTCTTTCAGGATGGACGAGCCCACCTCGTCTTCGGTATGCAAAGGTTAAAGAACGGCAGTTGGCGGAAATTTCCGGAGCCCTCCACAACTGCATTTAATATGATCGCATCGTGGTTTTGGTACGTGAAACCCAGATCTAATTGTTACAATGGCTGACAGAATTTTCTTTTTGAGTAGGTGCATGCGCAGCGTATGTGCAGCGTTGAAATGCTTTGGGAGTACATGATGTCTTATCACGTTGATCATGATGGCTTATGTGAGTGCGGGGAAACCACACAGAGATAATAAAGATCTATGCTGGGTCTTGATGTACTCACGCGTATAGTTCCTATTCAATTATGACTCGTCTACTTACACGAAAGTCGGTAGTACATCGGCGAACACGACGACGGAAAACTTAGCCTGAGCTTTAGGTGTACGAAACAATGACAGTATGAGAGGACTACCGCACTGATTCCAACAAAGTTTATCGAAAAAAGGACTGTTTATGTATTGCTATATTCAGAAGCAGAATGCCGATTTAGAATTTTAGTATTCAACAATAAATTCCGAAAATAGGTCAAATCTAAAATTTAAAGCTCACAGCGCACAACTTCACACATATACACCGATATGAGGGATGGCAGTTCGTTGATTACATTTGTTAGGGAGCGCAAACCTGATAAATCTGACATGAAATTACGACTTGCGTAAGAGTGCTGCGATGTTTATAAAAATTATGGAGAGTGTTGCAGACAAAGTAGCGGTATAATTCAGTCAAGGATAGACATTCTATATCTGTGTGCACTCTGCAAAGTTTTTATGAAACTCTCTTTTCTTTTTTTCTATATGTACGTGCGCACAGGGCACCAACGTATGGCATCGTTCGGTGGTGCACCTCACGGAAGGTGAACAAATAACGGTTTGAGAAGACGAAGATGTGAAGGCGACACACATAGTACTTTTTTGTTAACGCGATGACACCCCGATGATAAGCTTGTTCACAAAGGCACTTTTAGTTTTCGTTCCTGTAAAGGGTGCACTGCCGCACAAAGCATAGTATAACAGGAAAGCTAGCGCGCAAAGTTCGCAAAAAGTAAGAACTAAAGCTTACATTT
Organism: Rhipicephalus sanguineus; assembly: GCF_013339695.2. Lineage (NCBI taxonomy): Eukaryota > Metazoa > Arthropoda > Arachnida > Ixodida > Ixodidae > Rhipicephalus > Rhipicephalus sanguineus. Next base: position 99,845,134 of record NC_051178.1, read on the forward strand.
TTTAAAGGGAAAGTCTTAAGTGGCAAAATTGGTTCTCTCCTCCACGAGATATGCACGGTAAGTACCACGCGCGCGAGACTTCGCGAGACTTTCGCGAGACTCGCCCGAAAAAACCCACGTGGCCTTCTCCCGTGGAACGTCGTGGGAGAGAGAACGACCTGCTGTGACGTCATCATGACATCACAGATCGCCGAAATTTATGAAGTCATCGTGGCGTTATCGCGGTCTCATAGGATGACGTAACTACATGGTGTCAAGTGATGACATCATTGCTTGACACCGTCTAGTGATGTGTTACTACACTGCAGTGATCACCGTAGTGATCATGTCAAGTGACGACTTCACCACTTGATATGATCGTTTGGTCAAATGTGGTCCGATTTCGGAGGTAGGGCTTCACCAAACGATGTAAGAAGAACCTGTTGCTGGGTTAGTTGGCACACAGTTTTGAGGAAAAAAGGCCTAGACGCCTAAACGCCACCACCAGAAAGGATAAGCTCAAGAAAAAGCAAAATAACATACCGCTCTCTTGCTTCTTCTTTCTCCTGGTGATGCTTAAGCGTCTAGCTTTTTTTCTCCAAACGAAATGAGGCGCAGGGATCTGCATCAGAGGAGGGATTAACAATGCACTAGACTGAGAACGTCAAGGACTGCGTCTCGATATGTCTTTCAAGACGTCAGGCTACCTATTGTATCACTCAGTGCATTAAAAAGTGTGAAGGAAGCTTCAGCCTTCAAGTGTTAGAGAGAGTGTAACATGCAGATGACTTCTTCTTCTGCTATGGCAACGTGAAGGCTTTTAATTGTTTTAATAACTACTAATAACTTCGCGGCTTATGTGCCAAAACCACGATATATCTATGAGGCGCGCCGTAGTGGGGAACTTCACATTAATTTTGAACAAATAGGGTTCCATAACCTGTACCTAAATCTAAGCAGATGGGCGTTGCACTTCGCCCCCGTCGAAATGCGGTCGACATGACAGGAAATCAAGCCCGCGCCCTCGAAACGTTTCAAATATTCCTAAAATTTGAGATTACTAATGTTACCGTCGGCGGTAAGTATACCACTACAGTAGCAAGATTTTGATTTTTGATGCGCGGTAATAGTCCATAATATCAGGGACCTCACTACACCTGAACTAGTATATTCAGCTTAAGCGCTATGACAGTACAATGGACATAACAACATTTAGTTGGACCCTTAACCGTAAACTGCTGTCTGTAGAACACCAATATAGCCATTCTTATAAAAAACGTACCATTATAAATATCAGTGAGATATGTGTAAACAACAAATGACGGCATCATATCTGCACACTACAACATCACGCTTAATTTGGAAGTGTCGTCGCGGACCGTGTTAATTTTAATCAGTAAACGTAGATTACATGGAAGTCCGAGGAAGCCGCAAAAGTGAGGAAGTTTCGAGGAAAAGGAAATTAATGGCTGAAATATATGGCATATAAAACAACCGAACTTCACGGTGTAATATCACAACTTCAGCCCGGGTTTATTTATATATTTTTGTTTCTTCTTGCAGCACGATCGAAGCCAGTATTAAAATAAAGGGCTGCTGTTGGGCAGCCTGTCCTACACCGACACCCCATACTTGCAACCCATCCATGTACATGAGTGACGATGCACTCACTGGTCTCTGAAGCAGCAGGTAACAACAAACTCAAGACGACACCGTAAAATCACTCGAGGATGATGTGACACACTCGCTAGGCTGAGCAGGGTCAACACACTGAAACTGGTCGGGCAGCCGAAACTTTCTCGCATCTCAAGAAGTGCTCGCCGCCGCGTGCTTCCACAAAGTGTTCAACCGAGTTCTCCTTCGTCTTGTTACTTAATGCAAACACCGGCTTCCGGGTCTACACCATCTTGATATTTCTTCATTTGCGCGCACGTCGTTCTCTTTTTTCTCTCTCTGCCGCTCCTTTCCTGAAGAACAACATGCCCGAAGAAAGTGACGCCAAAATAAAGAATAAAAGGCTACACGGCGAGCCACGCATTTTATAGGGATATGGGGGCATGAAGCGACGCGCTTGGCTGAAGAAAGAAGGACCGGAAGGTCATAAAATATTTGCGATGATACCGGTGAATACAACATGGGTTCATGCACGTATACAGAAACATCCACAAGGATATACGAGCTCGTCTATATACCCAAACGCGCATACGCAATGTCTTTTGATCCATACCAGAGCACTGCACGGGCCTGACTTTTCGGTCCGGGCCGGGCCGGGCGTACATGACCGGGCCTGGGCCGAAAAATCAGCTCGGGCCCGGCCCGAGCCCGGGCGTTCATTACTAAACTTATCCAGGGCGCGTGTGTTCATGACCAGGCCCGGCCCGGGCCCGCTAGAGGATAATAGGTGTTTTTTATTAATGATGCCTGGCGCTTTGTAGTGGGCGATCGGACGTAAAATTCGGTGTGTGCATGCATCGAAATGTTGCTTTGCCCGCGGTGGTAGATCAGCGTTAAGCTGTTTCGCAGATGAGTCCTAGGACGCGGCTGCGATCCCCGAGGCAACGGCGGCCGCATTTTGATGGGGGCGAAATGCAAGAACACCCGTGTACTTATCTTTAGGTGCGCGTTAAAAAACACCAGGTGGTCGAAATTAATCCGGGCCCCACTACGGCGTGCCTCGTAATCATATAGTGGTTTTAGCGCGTAATACCAAGGAATATAGATGAAATGTTGCCTATATGACACATGGCAAGCCATTACATTAGCACTACAGTGAAAATAAAATATAGCAACAAGTTTATTGCAAAGAAGTTTACAACTAATATGAAAAAGCGGATAGAAGCAAACCCAGGACATTTTCTTTAATGCTCTTTTCTGCACTCGCGTTGGAACCATTAATTACACAATTTTTTAAAAGATGCTCCTGATTATTCATTTGCTGCAGTAAGATAAAAAACGTTAACGTTATATATGGTGAACAGCCACCGGAAGCACATGAAATATAAATCCTTTATATTCTAACGTCGTCACGGAAACGTAACCCCCTTGAGATGGTTCAGGTGTGCGCGTCGAGTAATACAATTACGAACTTACGATGTCTGTGGCAAGTTATGTTCACTTAATTCCCTCACTGCCCAAGCAAAAATTAATATGATGCTTTGAATGTGGTTTAAAGCTGACACATGCCTTAACATCAGCAATTCGACCAGAAGGATAGCCACATATATTTCGGTCTACAGCTCTATAGGCGCAACGAAGGACGCGAGCATCAAATATCTTTGTTTACTTACAGATTGTACCGTATGTGTGAACCTCAAATAAAAGACCGAAATATTTATTCCTCCCAAGAGAACAACCATGATCTCGCCCATTGTTAGTGGGCCAGATCGCGGCTTCAAGTCCGGGCCCGGCCCAGGCCCGCAATTTCAAGCCCGAGCCCATCTTGTGCCTGGCGGCAAAAGCTTCGGACGGCCTGGCCCGGCCATCGGGCCGGGCCGGGCCTGCGCTTTCGGCTCGGCCCGGGCGCGTGCAGTGCTCTAACACGGTGGCGCAGCTAGAACGATTAGTATGCGTTGTAAGTTAAATACTCCTCGGCATTATATCCTTGCATGTCGCGCATCAAAAAATCCTGTCCCTTTTTAAGTTTGCATTGTATATGCAGTCTGTAAGAAAACAGCAGAACACAGGAAGAACCTGAACAAGGCTGTGACCAGATGGAGGGAAAGCAGGGCGACTCCAATCAATATCCTTCATCGACAGATGCGGCCTTCAAAGTTATCGCCGCAGCCGAACAAGCGAAAGATCATACAAATAAAAGTTAGGTAAACGGCTGGGCAGTCAAGGAACTTAAAACGGACCGTGTTTTCTGCGTCCCACGAGTTCTCTCAAACTTTTACTGCGAGAATGCTTTCTCAGTAAGCTCACGCGTGAACAGGTTGCACAAAGAGGATAGAGCCAACGTAATAGACCGTATCGCAATAAGACAAAAGAAAAAATACAAGCTAGCACTTGCTTGGCAAGGCCCGCATATTTGGAAGAACTAACTTCCAAACTAACAGCGGAACTAACAGCGGAAGGCCGAAGTTGCATGCATGCGCTTGCTAAAGAAGTCCAGTGATATGTTTCTCCAGTAAGGATGTTTGAAGCAGTAAAACACAAAGAGTACTTCAAAATAGAGAGTACAACACGAAGGAGGAAGAAGTGCATTACCATGTTCGATCTCTCTCTTTTTATTGAGCGTGCTTATATTTTTTTTACGAATTTTTCCATTTCTAGCCTAGTTTCAAGTGCACCTTCAGTGATGTTTATTTTGTTGATAACTATGCACTCACATTTCTTCTGTCTCTACTGCGTTTTGACGGGAGGTGGAGCGGTCTTAAGATATCGGATCCGTTCAGCCGAAAACAAGACATGCATACAGAGGGACGACATGTGTCAGCTTTTACAGAAACGAAAACACCAACCTCGCTTTTCATACTTCATATTTCTCGGCCGCTTAGTTGTCCATGTCTGATCTCCTCCCGTTTCATCTTTCACTATCTCAATGCATTTTCGTTTGCTGCTCTCTTCGGCCCTTCTTTGTTTTCCTCTAGTAATATTGGTATTCTCTTTTTGAAGAAATGCAGTCGAGCCTTTTGGAAAGGGCACACGCCGAAGGTGAGAATAGCACCTCAAAAGCCATGCTACCAGAAAGAGCACTGAAAAAGGCATTTTGGCCTATACGCCCTCGGGTAGACGATATGATTTGGACATAACGCCCTCTGCATTTTATAGGCCTTTAAACCCTTATACGCTTCTTTAACGACAAAGATGCGTATATGCTATATATCGCTTTAAAAAAATGCGACGTTTCTTTCGTGGTTTTATATGCCTCCATGAGCAGGTCAATAACCTTAGATGTTACGACAAGGTCAATACCTAGTTCAGCCAGATTATTGAGGGGTAATAAGTGTTCAAAGGCTTCGACGCAAAATGTTTACGTGTACAGCACTGAGCCATCTCTGTTCGTCTTTTCTTTTTGTGAATGAGCCTGGCTTTTGCCAAATCATCATTACTTCATCGCGGTATTTATAATAAAAGATAACGCTCCCATTTTGAGCCATTCAATAGCAGGGGTATACTATATATGAGATTAATTCTACGCAGCTACGAAAGTACGGAAGGAAGTTTCATCACCGAAGTGAATACGACGATGATGAGGATGCCGTGATGTGTGTGGGAAATATCGTGCATTTTGATGGTGAGAAAAGTTTAACCTCAGTGTAAATAAAGCCTGGTAGTGGCCACGCCCTTCTGCTTGTTTCTTTGTGCCATCGTATCAGTATCATCTTAAGTATTCATATTGTCACGCAGAGAAATAAACATTCACTTCATATCAGAAGCACAGAAGGGCCCCGTAAGCACAACAACCGCAGTGACAGTATAATTATTCACAGGAGAAATCTTCAACCCATTCTGACACCAGTAGCCTTTTTATCGAAGGGTGCCTGTCAATGGCAGAGAATATCTGACTACAAAACACGTTGCAAGTGCTGCCACAGACCGAAAAAAGCACTGACGACCAGTGTGTAGGTGAGTCTTGAAATGTAGCATTACATTGCAAATAAATACATTTCCTACATGCCGATATAAATTGCATTTGAAATTTTGCACAAGATCGGGAAGTTTTAATCATGTATCGCGTTTTCATGAGCTCGCGATTCGTATTGTAATTCAGTCATGCACGAGCTTTGCCCGAAATTCCCTGCTTTATCATCAATAAGCTTTGAATGATCGATTAGCTTCTTATGTATCCTACTTTCTGATAATAATAAGTTTTGGGGTTTAACGCCCAAGATATGATTGTGAGAGACGTCGTTGTGGAGGGCTCCAGAAATTTAGGCCACCTGGGGTTCTTTAACGGGCACTTAAATTTGTGTACTCGGGCCTCAAGAATTTTCGCCTCCATCGAAAATGCGGCCGCCGCGGCTGGAATTCGAGCCCGTGACTGGTGGGTAAGCAGTCGAGTACTATAACCACTAGACCACCATGGCGGGTCGTACTTTCTAGGTAGACAGTTTGTTGCTCATGCTGCAGATATATGTGTGTTATTATATATCATAACGCCACTTCTTTCCGTTTAGATGATTCTTGCATAAGTCGCTTGAATCGCTGCTTGAAATAACGATGCCGTTCCGCCTGAAAGCGCCTTTTTTTTCTGCATGCACTCGAGGCGAAATGCAAGATGGACAAAGTTATTTTTTTTGTTTTTTTATCAAGGACGGCGTGTTCTATTTTGTTTTCTGGCAGCTGTCCTCATGACAATAATTGTTATATTTCTCCCGTTTATAATCAGAGTATAGCAACAAGAGTCACGCGAAAATTCGGAGGGTTTCTTTCTGTACCAGCGATTAAAGACTTCGAAAACATATCGGTAATTCCATATGTTTCCGGCTTGACATCTAAAACTCATAGCTATTTCAAAACGTCCGCCTCGGGCACATACATCTATTAGCAGGCCTACATGTGAGTTTCAACTCATCGTGCGTGCTTATAAACTCCAGGGTGCAAAAACGCCATCTTGTTCTCTTCCCTGTCAGTCAATGTAATGATCCTCCCATGCTTCCTCCGCACCTTACTTTACTTAACGTGGTTTTGCATTGCCGCTAGGATCGGCCAATATTTGGCCAAGCGAAAATGTCATGTAATTGCGTCACCACATGACGCCACGCTATGTGTGACGCCATGGCGACTGTCACAAACTTTGGTGATCTGTAACGTCACGATGACGTCATGCAGTTACGCCATCACGTAACGATATTAAGCATCACTCGTACTGACGCCGCCGACGCGGAAAAGCGAGGGACAATTTTTGCGTTATATGAGGCACCTAAAGCTCTTCGCCTTAATAAATGAGAAGACGCTGGTGGTTTTTATTTATCATGGCTTCCACCTTCTTCACGAGAATACTCCAGTTTACAAGGCGAGCGTTGCGAATGCTGCAGTGAAGGACTGCGGCTTCGTGAAGATTGATCCCGCTACCTAAAGTCCGACTCAGCACCCATCGACTACTGCCTCTTATTTTAAAGCAGCAGAAAGATCTTTGAGGCAAAAAAAAAGCACACTGCTGCTGCTGCTGCTGATGATGAAGTGATGAATGCGATCCATGGATATTTGATGACATAGGTTCAGTTTATCCTTGAAGGGCATAAAATATTAATTGAGATGCGTAAAAAACGCGTTGCAGTAAAGGGAGATTATATCGAAAAGTGACACACTTGTTTCAGTTCTATGCCGATGAAACAGTATATAAAATATTTTGTTTTTAACAGACCCATTCTCCTTAATTTACGAACAAATCCTGTATTGCCATTTGTGAAATGAAAGCCAGTTTCACATCCCGTAAAATCTTTACGAACTGAGGAGCATTGATTCGCCTGCGTTTCCCCTGTGTTTGCTTTTTTCTGCTCTTTTTCTATTCTTTTCGTGTGGTTATGTGATATTTTATACCCTTTTCAGATAAATTCATGAGATAATGTGATTTGTTTTGCGAGTATGTATTTTCTGTTCTATGATCTCGTTTCCACTCTTTTTTTTCTGCTTGCTGATACGAGCGCGGGGTGTCTAACTTCCTGCTTCTCTCTTCCATAGTTACACAGTAGTTATGTGTCTAACTCCCAACGCTTGCGTTTCGCTGCCGCCTTGATGGCTCAGACAGAAGCAGCCTTTCGACGACGATGGTATTCTCAGACAAGCAAGTGCTGGCGTTACAAACGCGCTTATGTGTATCAAACGAGTACCTGCTCAGTTTATGTGTGTCAAACGAGTACCTGCTCGGTTTATGTGTATCGGACGAGTACCTGCTCAGTTTATGTGTATCAAACGAGTACCTGCTCAGTTCATGTGTATCAAACGAGCAGCTGCGGTAGGCCAACGCCAGACTGAAGGCTCATTCACACCGAAGGCGGGGCGGCCGAAGCGGCAAAGCGGTGAGGCGGAAAGCGGCAAAACCTCCTCTCCACGCGGCGAAAGCGGGGCGGAAAACGAGGCGGCAGGTCCGATCGCTCTCGGACCAATTTTTTGCCGCTCGCCGCTACTCGCCGCTTTGCCGCAGCCAATCAGAACGCGCTGCGGCGGTGGCGCGGCGGTGGTGCGGGTGTCTCTTTGGGAGAAGCCGTGCCACGTGATAGCGACACGTGCGCCAAAGCGCGAGAGGCCCCGCCTCCTCGGCCGCGCGGGCAGCCAAGAGAGCCATGCGGTCTGAACAGGCACGCGCGCTCGCCGCCTCGCCGCCTTGAAAAGCCCGCTTGACCGCTTTGCCGCCCCGCCTTCGGTGTGAATGTACCTTGAGTGATGACGACGCGATACACGAGACGACGAAAGCGTGATCACTTATACTGCTCCGTAGGTAAAACTTCCCTAAAGATGATCGCTTAGTAGGAACCAGAGCTCTTTTCAACTCACACTCCACATATTCTTTTTTTAATTCATAGGTTGTAGATAAGTAGCTGCGCCTACACCAACCGCTTCTGTATTGCAATAGCTGAAGACTCAGAGACAAACGCAACTTCTTTGAAGAAGAAATCGCGTGTCTCGCCGCGTGCCGTATCTTCTATTTATTCACTCGTTTTCTATTCCGCTTGGAGTATTGTTCGGAGCTCGCTGCACGACGGTCTTTTTTTAGGGCATGTATACGTACTGGGCGTTCAGTCCACGCATAGCGCGATGATTGATGAGAGAATTCAAAGGAGGCAATATCTTTCACCAGTCTTCCGACGGGACCCCATCGTCGTGCGTAGGCATGCCAGTAAAGGAGCGTGGCAGCATTCCCAACATTCCCACTCGTCCATACGCCGTTCAGAGGCGTCGAGAAAATGCGCCGGCGACACCGAACGAAACAATATGCGCGCGATGCAACTTCTTAGCGACTGGAAGCGATATTTCGGTAGCTATTTCTCATGCCAATTCTTCTCGGAAACACCGCATGTTCATGTGAATCCCGTGGCGTGCACTTACATCCCGTTAGTATTTATTCCTAGAACGCACCGCCTTTTAGGCAGACATCGGACGGACCATTTCCGGGCGCCTGTGCCACTTCTCATCCAATCACGCTGCATATTCACCTTGTTAGATATATGTACGCACGAGTTCACTTCATTCTACCCACATAAACACACACTGAGTACACACCACGTACACACAGAGTGTATATATATATATATATATATATATATATATATATATATATATATATATATATATATATATATATATATATATATTATATATAATATATATACACACACGCAAGCTTCGAACTACAACGCATTGGTGTGTTGCGTGCACTTTAATGGATGACCGTATAAGCTCGGTAGTAATTTGCATAAAGCGACGAAAACATATCAAAATCTAAAATACATTTCCGTTTTGTGACACGGACAGAAAGCACATGATTCATGGCCCCTAGTTTCAACATTTTTGGGGAATGAAAAAGATTTGGCCTGGAACGAGTCCTTCTTTCCGCCAGCAATATTTTTTTTTATTCTGCATACTGCTCTCTCAAACTGAGGTCGTTTCAATCTACCATAGACGGTTACTGGCTTGCTGTACACTTTTAACTAAGACGTATTGACAAAGAATTCCCGTATCGATCGTTTGGACATGGCGAGAAATAGGTTATTTGTGAGGCTGGGCGAACGCGTAAGGTGTGGAATATGGCAATGCCATTTCGCTCAGTATCACTCATATTGGAGTGTTCATGCATAGCATGGGCTCCGTTAGTAAACAGATGTTTTCTCCTCAGCATCAGTCGTGTTTATGGAGGATAAGTTTCCGCCATTTATAGTACAGCATAACAGAGCATAGCCATATGTAGTATAATATATCAAGGAGTGGTAAAGGGAAGTGAGAGTGAGGAGGAGTGATAGGAGGGTGATGAGGAAGGAAATGAGAAAGCAAAGAAGGAGGGAAGAGCGTACATCATAACATATCCTTCTATAATATAGTGTAGCAAGGGTTGGGATAGGGAAGTGAGGGTAACGAGGAGTGATCTGACGGTGAGGAGGCGGAAAAGGAGGAGAAGAGAGGTTGAAGCATATTATAGCCATGTATAGTATGATATGGCAAGTTTGATGGTAAATAGAAATGAGGGTGCTAGTAGTGGTGTGAAGATGAGCAGGAAGGAAAGAAGGAGGAGAGAGGGTACAGCATGACATAGACATGCATATTACAGTGTAGCAAGGGGGTGCGAAAGGAAATCGAGGGTGATGAGGAGGGAAAAGGGAGAGGAAGCAGAAAGGGTGAATCATAGCATAGCCATGTAGAGTATATTATAGCAAGTGAGTGTCAAGATAATTCAGGGTCATTAAGAGTGATGCGAGGGTGAGGAGCAGGGAAAAGGGCAAATCGTAGCATAACTATGTATAGTGTAATACAGCAAGGGGGTGGAAAGAGGAAAGGGTGAGGAGGAGGGGGTATAGCATAGTGTAGCGGAGGCGATTAGAGGACGAAGACGAGCTGGAGGTTGGGGAGATGCAAGTGGTCAAGCGGAGAGGTGGATCCTTCAGTGCTAAACCAGGCCAATTTTTGCCTAGGATTGAATCACCTTGATTTTCATCGCTAGGCTCTCCTTCAGCTCCGCTCTACACTGCTCATTACAGCATTAAGTCAGATAAGCCACGCATAATTTTGTCTCGTGTCTTTCCTTGTCCTGAATAATTTTGTTAGACCAAGAAATATTATTGCTGCACCAGTAGATGTTACCGAACGCCTTTCGTCGAAATAATATTTACTATGTATGAGGAACCATCGCTGGCCAGATTGCACGCCTAAAATGTAGACGCGTGCCTCTGGTCGAGCTGGTCAAAGAGCTCTGAGTCGCACGGGCCTTTTCCGAGGTGTACTACGCCGTAGTATCAACAGAAAATAATTGGTACAAGTGACCGGTTGCCGGAGCGTCAAGATTGCAACACGGCGCTGCGTTTTTCCCGAGCGCGCCGATATCGTGAGTGCGAAGCACATGCCATTTTCCAAAGCAGGGGTGGCCGGCGGAAAGCACTCCAAGAGGCAGCTTTTTCTGGGCAACTGCGATAAAAATACGGTCCCTCGCAACTTCAGCGAAAAAAGAAAAAAAAAACTTATCGTGTGCATAGCCACATCTGGCGATACGCAATGAACAAGCGTTTCTTTCACAGGTGAGCTTTCGGATTGGCCGACAGCAACATGGACTGCTTTCCGACGAGCCACCGGCCACCCCTGCTCTGGAAAGTGGAATGTGCTTGGCAATCTCGCTATCAGCATGCTCACGAACAACAGCGCCGTGTGTCGCAATTTTGTGGCTCCAGCCACTGTTCACTTGTGCTAATCTTTCTGCGTCGAGGCTGTACATAAACGCTTGAGAACGGTGCGCCACATGACTGTGGCAGTCACTGCTTTTGCTCAATGTGCGTTTCCTACATTTGAGCGCAGAAAATATTCAAAGACAGTGCGCAAGATAAGTGAAAATCGGGGCATGGCCCTAAAATCTGGCGAAGCGGGCGAGCAGCAACTCCACTGAATGTTTCTCGCAGAGGCGTCAAAAATCTCGTGAACGCCAACACATACAGGAAAGAAGGTTCCATTCAGAAGTCCTATTGCGCACGCGGAAGTCGGCCGTGGTCTTATGTGGCCGCTTTAAAACCCGACTGGTGTCTCTACATGATTGGGCTTGCATTAGGCCCACGCACATTTGTTTTGAGCAAGCGCATTACATTCAGGCAATCGGTAGTTACTGTTCTGGTAACATGTTAACGAAAAAAAATAGAATCCATTTGCCCACGCACTTTTTTTTACGGTTGCTTGAACACTATGTGCGTACAAAATGTCCATATGCCTAGTTTTATACTGACGACACATCGTAAAGTAGCTACTACACACTGCACATCCAAGGCTGGCTTACGCGGAGATTGCAAACATGTCGAAGTTGTGGTGCTTTGGATCATTGAAGTCGATATGCTGTCTGTCTACAGACTGTTTGCAAAGAGGGAGTCAGCCGTCGTCTAAACCTGATACTTCAAAACAAAAATAATAGCCCATCGTAGTACTCCCTCGGGATAAACACGTAGGATGGCTGTGTCGTGTGTTGTTTGTGTGTGTGGTACATGGGGGGATATGCTTTGCCAATACAATTTTTACTCAGCAGTTGTACCTTACAACTCATTGAGGGTATTGTACGCGACAATGTAGTATGAAATGTCCAATGTGAACTTTACGCAGCTTAAGCTCTTATATGCTTGTTTTGATGTTCTTTTATACCTGCTCTGAGTAAAAAAAATGCATTTCGTGTATGCAGAATATAAATCATTGTGTATTTGTTATAATCCTTCGCGAGAGCTGTCAACAGACAACGTTCTGGATTATTTGCCAGATATGAAAAGCCTTCTTGGTTGTTACATTTATCAAAACAGTAATTACGCATATCCGAAGCTTCCTTTTTCTTTTTCAACCGTGACACATGGCGGCAAGATGCCCATTTGTAGCTATTTGTCGTTTCACATATGACAGTGTTTCGGCTATGTCTGTCCGCGAAAATGAGAGCCATATGTGAAACAACTACAGCTCTTTCTACGTACGACCTTTAGGCTACAATGAATATGTGCTTGTTCTTGTATTTCGTATTGCATACAGAAGTTATAATGAAGGCACGGAACATTTTAATCTCCACTATATTATATATATATATATATATATATATATATATATATATATATATTATATATCATGAAATAACGTATACGCTTCTAAACTGTTTATTTGTCGACGCTTCGATCGGAGACCGATATTCATCAAGACTCAAGTCTTAACGACGCTCCGTCTTCGATCGCAACGTCGATAAATAAACAGTTTTTTAAAAGCGTATATCTGTTTCCTATTTTATTTTACGGACCCCGAAGATAGATTCTCTATAATCTACACTCGCATTCGCGTTAGCGCAATGACGTCAGTATTATCGAAACGAAGTGCGAGTTACGGAGCGATGATGTGAATATCGTATATATATCTATGTATATATATATATATATTGTGGGCATTTATCAGGCGCTTCTTTATCATCTGTACACTATCATCATCACATGGTGTTCTTTATCATCTTCGCTTGTGGGGACACATCTTGAGATTGTTCTGTGCCTTGGATGTGAGCGGTTCGCCGAGTCGCGAAGGCACATTAAAAGGCGTGTCAACTGCTACGTCACAAGTGGTGGAGGGAGCTCATTGGTTCCCCGTCCTCTACTCGCCCGCTCTACATTCTGGAACTTCGTTCAGGTCGCCGTTTGTGCCAGTTGTCCACCAGCATGCCGCAGGACGAACCCTCAGGCACTTCTTCATTTACATCTACCGCTACGGCTGCCGCAGCTTCTCCATCTTGGATCGTCACGGGCCCCATCGAGCCCCATTTATTCGTTAGACTTCGCAATGAAGATGTGGAGGATTGGCTCGACAATATAACATAGTGAGTGCTGCGAACAATTGGGACGACTCGCACAAGCTCCGCCACGTCTCCTTCTACCTCACAGGCGTGGCGAAGACGATTTTTCAACCACCAGATTGACTTTTCCGACTGGAGCACTTTCAAGGAGCATCTCCGACAAGTGTTTGGTACTCCAGCAGTTCGATCCGCCGTTGCGAAGAGAACACTGGAAACTCGTAAACAAGAACTCGGCGAGTCTTATACCTCGTATATAGATGATGTCCTTTCTCTTTGTCGTCGCGTCAGCGCTTCTATGGTAGAATCAGACAAAGTGCGTCATCTCCTGAAAGGCATCGGGACTGTTGCCTTCAAAGCTTTGGCAATCAAGGACCCGACTACCGTCGCTTATATTGTAGCTACGTGCCAGCGCCTGGGCGAGCTCGAATCCGCACGGTTGCAGCCGGACACCTCTCATAACAACCCTACTGCCGATCCCTCGTTGCGCGCGATGGTCCGCGCCTCATACGAAAGAACTGCAGTCGCTCGGCTTTGAACAGTGCAGGTCCTTCCCCGCCTCCAGT